>NC_067464.1:6533298-6839131 GCF_025434085.1 Hippocampus zosterae
CGTCGATTACCCTGGCCCGGCCTCTCTCACTCAGATCTATGGCACTTTCAACCGTGCCATGTTGCGTCTCATCCCCTCTCTACGAACCTATGCTGAACCTCTTACTGCTGCTATGGTTGAGTTCTACACCATGTCTCAGGTAAGCTAGAAACGAATAAAGACCTAATTAACCAGAAACAGACTTTCCATCATATCAAAGTTACTGTGAATTGCTCACCTTGATACATTTATCCGCTTTCAGGAACGTTTCACCCAGGACACCCAACCACACTATATCTACTCTCCCAGAGAGATGACCCGCTGGGTGAGGGGTATCTTTGAGGCCCTGCGACCACTTGAGACCCTTCCAGTCGAGGGACTTATCCGCATATGGGCTCATGAGGCCCTCCGCCTCTTCCAGGATAGGTTAGCAAAAGCTGATGTTCTCTTAAATTTCACGTTCATGTTTTCCACTTGTCCTCTCCGTTGGTTATGATTGGACCTTTCTCATGTTACAACTATGGTTTGATCATCATATGCATTTGTTTCTAGGCTGGTCGGTGATGAAGAGAGAAGGTGGACAGATGAAAATATTGACACTGTTGCTCTCAAACACTTCCCCAACATCGACAAAGAGAAGGCTCTCAACAGACCCATCCTCTACAGCAACTGGCTCTCAAAGGTAAACTAGCACACTTGCCCTCTGGCTTGTACATGCAACAATAACCAAAATGAATTGAAATGAACATAATTCTGTCTTTTTTTGAATGTAGGACTATATCCCAGTGGAGCAGGAGGAGCTGAGGGACTATGTGAAGGCCCGTCTTAAGGTCTTCTATGAGGAGGAGTTGGACGTCCCACTCGTACTCTTCAATGAAGTGTTGGACCATGTTCTGAGAATTGATCGGTGAGGAAGCACCACCCTCCAAGTACAAAGTAGCTTTTATTGGACATTGGAAGGAAATCTGAAATCTAAATGTCCTCTTCCAGAATCTTCCGCCAGCCACAAGGTCATCTCCTGTTGATTGGTGTGAGCGGAGCAGGGAAAACGACTCTGTCTCGCTTTGTTGCCTGGATGAACGGACTAAGCGTTTACCAAATCAAGGTTGGTACAACACAATTTCCAAGTTTTCCTGCACCCATCTTGTTATAATTGTGTTCATATCAACAATTTTTGTGGTTATTCAGGTACACAGGAAATACACCGGGGAGGACTTCGATGAGGATCTGCGTACTGTGCTGCGCCGCTCCGGTTGTAAGAATGAAAAGATCGCCTTTATCATGGATGAGTCCAATGTGCTGGATTCTGGCTTCCTTGAGAGAATGAACACCCTGCTGGCCAACGGAGAGGTAACTTCACTCATCACATTGCACCACTGCCGATTTTCCGCAAATGTTCTATTTATGTTTCCCTAACGTGATGAAATCCACAGGTTCCTGGTTTGTTCGAAGGCGATGAATATGCCACTCTGATGACTCAGTGTAAGGAAGGCGCACAGAAGGAAGGGCTGATGCTGGACACCCACGAGGAGCTGTATAAGTGGTTTACCAGCCAGGTTATAAGGAATCTCCATGTTGTTTTCACCATGAACCCCTCATCAGAGGGCCTGAAGGACAGAGCTGCCACATCGCCAGCCCTCTTCAACAGGTCAGCGCATTCAAAATGTGCAGAACTACATTCGGGACACATGGTTGTTAAATGACTACTATTTGCTCAAGGTGTGTGCTGAACTGGTTTGGAGACTGGTCCACTGAGGCTCTGTATCAGGTGGGCAAGGAGTTCACCAGCAAAATGGATCTGGAGAAGCCCAACTACAAGGTGCCAGACTACATGCCCACCGTCTATGACAAACTCCCCCAGCCGCCATCTCACAGGGAGGCTATCGTCAATGGCTGCGTGTTTGTACACCAGACGCTTCATCAGGTAAACATGTCCTGAATTTATCGAGATCATCAAAATTGACTTTTGAGGTTCTTCACAATACCAAACCCTGCATTTAATATTTTTATTATGCATGCGCACCACTTCAATGCATTCCTGAATGCATTACTCCATTTATATTATAGCACCCCCTACTCTCCCACCGACAAGGGGGTGTAACTTGGTGATGACTCAAGGGAAAGAAGTGGTCGGCTAATTTGATGAAATAACGTGACTGAAAAAGTTACAAAGCATGTAAATAGAAGTCAACTCTTGTTCACAGGCTAACAATCGTCTGGCCAAGCGAGGTGGTCACACCATGGCCATCACTCCTCGCCACTACTTGGACTTCATCAACCAGTATGCCAACTTGTTCAATGAGAAGCGCAGCGAGCTGGAGGAGCAGCAGATGCACCTCAATGTTGGTTTGCGCAAGATCAAGGAAACGGTCGATCAGGTACAAAGTCTGTCACGTTTGACTGTTTGGTTGGCACTTGCTTCTGGCTACACGATGGTAATTGCTTCTCGTCCTTTGAAGGTGGAAGAGCTACGTCGCGACTTGCGGATCAAGAGCCAGGAGCTGGAGGCAAAGAATGACGCTGCCAATGACAAGCTGAAGAAAATGATTAAAGACCAGCAAGAGGCCGAGAAGAAAAAGGTCAAATGAAACATTTGGTTTCTTTTTAAAGAGCATCAATTTCAATCTCCTTATTGAAAGTGCAACCCCTTAGACTGCGACTCTTTTGATTCTAGGTGATGAGCCAGGAGATCCAGGAAGCTGTCTACAAGCAGCAGGAGGTGATCAAGGACAAACAACTGAGTGTCAAACAGGACTTGGACCAGGTGGAGCCAGCTGTCATTGAGGCTCAGAATGGTATGTGTGCTTCACCTTCTCGTTGGCCATTACGCTGTGCATTGTAGGTTTTGGAGTTTCTCCAAAAACTTTCAGCTCAATTTTGAAGGTAGGTCATTTTCCTAAAGTCAAAATTTCATGCACAGGCACTGTTCTGACATGAGGTTTTGAGACTACAAAAGCATGCGCAGTTGCATCAGAATATGGCCTCATGCGGCACAAGAACGCCCGCTCACTTCACACTTTACGTACTGTTTTTGTTGTCTTCGTTTTTTTTCAGATTTATGGCTGAGTGTTTATAATATTGATAGTTACAGTTATTTTGAATGTACTTTTGTGTTAATGATCAACAAAAAAAATTGTAAGGTACAATTTCCCACGGTGCACATGATCTGTCATGATAGACTGTGGTTGGAAATGACCGCTCTGATAATTCTCCTCACTTAGTCATGACCCTTTGCTTTGACACCATCGACGCTGACTGTTCATATGATCTTGCTAGCCGTTAAGTCCATTAAGAAGCAGCACCTGGTGGAGGTGCGTTCCATGGCCAACCCACCTGCGGCAGTCAAGCTGGCCCTGGAGTCCATCTGCTTGCTCTTGGGCGAGAGCACCACCGACTGGAAGCAGATCCGCTCCATCATCATGAAGGAGAACTTCATACCCACTATTGTTAACTTCTCTGCCGATGAGATCAGGTGAAATGAGCTGTTATGTGGAACTGTTGACTAAAGACTGTTATTTCTCTCCCTTTTTTCCCTCCTTGTCCTTTCTCCCACCCCTTCCCTTCCCAAAATGGTGCTTATGCATCAACTCTTTTGAACACACCTGTCATCTGACAAGCGGTGAGCTCAATTAAACGACAACATCTAGTAGAAGTACGGGCTATGACCAATCCCCCGGCTGCAGTCAAACTGGCCCTGGAGTCTATCTGCCTTTTGCTTGGCGAGGAGACCAGTGACTGGAAAAAAATCAGACAAGTTATTATCAGGGACAATTTCATCAGCAGCATAGTCAACTTTTCCTCTGAGGAGCTGAGGTACTGACCGATGTCCCCGCTTCTGTCTGCTCGCTGTCAGATGGACGCACAAATCAGTGAATCAGCACGCCAATCAAGTGACACCTTTTTGTCTGGGGAAAAAAAGGATAAAAAACTAAGATGATGTATTTTGGTATTCTGATGATGGTTATCATGCTCCAACTCCGCCCTTTAAAAATATTCCCTAAAATCATGTTAAATTGTCCCTGTGATTCACATGTGCCATATATCCTCAAATAGTGGCCTCTGCTCTTAGTGTATCAAACTACTCCCACAAGTAAGCATTTGAATAAGTCCAGGCACTTTTTGCAGTTGATTAAATAAACACAGCTGGCCATTATTTGTGGAAATACTGTACCTTACTTATTCCAATTAAGGGGACTTTTGTCTAAAATCAGCCGTTTTTCATGTAGTGACTCCATCCGTGAAAAGATGAAGAAGAACTACATGTCCAACCAGAACTACACTTACGAACAAGTCAATAGGGCCTCGCTGGCATGTGGACCTATGGTGAAATGGGCAATTGCTCAGGTAATATATGATGATACAAATGAAGGCCAATTGGGGAAGGCAAAAAACTATTTTACCGATGGCTGTCGTCTTTCTTTAGCTCAACTATGCTGACATGCTGAAACGAGTGGAGCCTCTGCGTAACGAGCTTCAGAAACTTGAGGATGACGCCACGGACAGCAAGACGAAGGCAGAAGAGGTGGAGCAGATGATCAGGGACCTTGAGTCTAGCATTGCTCGCTACAAGGAGGAGTACGCCGTCCTCATCTCAGAAGCCCAGGCCATCAAGGCTGACCTGGCTGCAGTCGAGGCCAAGGTTGCCAACCTTCTAAATCTTTATCGGCATCCTTTCCTGTCTGCCCATTTGGTTTCTTGATCTATAAATATTTTTTTAATCCCAACAGGTGAACCGCAGCACAGCCCTCCTGAAGAGTCTGTCGGCAGAGAGGGAGCGCTGGGAGAAGACCAGTGAGACATTCAAGAACCAGATGTCTACCATTGCTGGAGATTGTCTGCTCTCTGCGGCCTTCATCACATACGCCGGCTACTTTGAGCAACAGATGAGGCAGAATCTGTTTACAACTTGGTCTCATCACCTGCAGCAAGCAAATATACAGGTATGGTGTTCATAATACAGTACTCCCAAAAATGTGCAGAAATTTAAGACAAACCTCCATGTTGAAAGGCCATTATGATCTTCTTTGAGGACAGCAGTTGTGCAAACAAATGAAATACTGAAACATTGATCAGTTGGACGTTATTTATATCTTTAGAGATTGTCAAATTCACTCCACCTCTTTTTTTACATGACATTTCTTTCTCAGTTCCGTACCGACATTGCCAGGACGGAGTACCTCTCCAACGCAGACGAGAGGCTACGCTGGCAGGCCAACTCTCTTCCAGCGGATGACCTCTGTACAGAGAATGCCATCATGCTCAAGAGATTCAACAGGTTGGTATACATGAGCCTCGCTTCACTTTATAACATGAATGAGCAAATTGTACCTCGTTATTTAATGCAGGTTACCGAGCTATGACAGTATCGAAAGTCCTGTAATATTTTTTGGTTTTAGATTTTGTTTTGTGATTTTTTTTCCTTTAACTGGTAAATGTATTTTGGCTTTAGTCATACATGTCAAAAGATATTGTTAATTGACATTCAAACTACATAACAGAATTGTTTTTTTGTTTGTGTTTTAACTTTATTCATAAATGCTGTCTCTTTTGAAAACTCAAATGTGTCCTTAAAGCCCAAAAGTTTGCCATTGCTTCATAACCACAAAAGTTTTAACTCATTGTTGCTTCCTCAAGGTACCCGTTGATCATCGACCCATCTGGCCAAGCCACCGAGTTCATTATGAATGAGTACAAAGACCGCAAGATCACCCGCACCAGCTTCTTGGATGACGCCTTCAGGAAGAACCTGGAGAGCGCCCTGCGTTTTGGAAACCCACTGCTGGTTCAGGTATTACCGCAAAGAGAGTGACTGATGGTGTAGTTGTTCATTGTCGATAGTGTGGGTTCAGTTTCCCCTCAGTGACATCCACATGAGTGTATGAATAGTTGCCTGTGTCTATGTAGCCCGTGTTTGACTGCCAACCAGTCCAGCTTTGCTAGCTGGCATGGGGTCCAGCTCCTTGCGACCCTGAAGAGGTGAACACTGCTCGCAAATCATGTTATGATTTTTGTCCTCAGAGATGTCATTGAAAAGACAATTAATTTATATTTTCTCTGACCTTTTTATCAGAGCTTGATTATTTTATGAAACCATTTTTATTTATTTTTTATTATGGCACAAACATAGTATCTAACACAATTGGAGAACTAGTAGGATTGCATAGCTACTAGTGCGTAAATTACATTTTTTATACTTTTTTCTTTATTTTTGAAAGGACGTCGAGAGTTATGACCCCATCCTGAACCCAGTGTTGAACAGAGAGGTCCGCCGAACCGGAGGCCGCGTCCTCATCACTTTGGGAGATCAGGATATCGATCTGTCACCTTCGTTTGTCATCTTCCTCTCCACGCGAGACCCTACGGTGAGGAGCTAACCATCAATACTCCATATTGCAAGAGGTTTCTGTAAATGGCCCTGCCCAGCTTTGTCAGATTTTGAAATCAAATGTGGCCTTTGAGCACATAGTTTGTCCATTCCTCGTCTGTCATCAACTTCCTCACTCTGACTGGGGGCTTATCTGAACACAGGTTGAGTTCCCACCAGACTTGTGTTCTCGTGTGACATTCGTCAACTTCACGGTGACGCGCAGTAGCCTTCAGAGCCAGTGTCTCAACGAGGTGCTGAAAGCAGAGAGGCCGGACGTGGACGAAAAACGCTCAGACCTCCTCAAACTTCAGGGTGCGAGAAACAACCATGAGATGATGACAAGCATAGATGTTGAAACGGATACTAAACCACATCTGTCTCTGGTATTTAGGCGAATTCCAGCTGCGCTTGCGACAGCTGGAGAAATCCTTACTGCAGGCCCTCAACGAGGTAAAGGGGCGAATCCTCGACGATGACACCATCATCACCACGCTGGAGAACCTAAAGAAGGAAGCTGCAGAGGTGACCAGGAAGGTGGAGGAGACGGACATCATCATGGCCGAAGTGGAAGCTGTGTCGCAGCAGTACCTGTCCCTGTCATCCGCTTGCAGCAGCATCTACTTCACCATGGAGGCACTCAACCAGGTCTGAACATAGACACACATACATAGCCATTTAAAGGCATTCTCTGGACATTTTGTGCCAGTTGGTTTTTCAAATTCTCAACCCATTTTGGTTACACATTAGATTGAATTTGCTGGAGGATATTAATAATAAAAGAAATCAGCATCTGAACTCTTATTATTATTATTATTGCACCATTACAAATGATACTACTTGATATGCTACTTGATATGTCTTTTTTTCCTCCTCCAGATGCACTTCCTGTACCAGTATTCTCTTCACTTTTTCCTGGACACCTACCACACTGTACTATATGAGAACACCAACCTCAAGAGCATCAATGACCACATGCAAAGACTCGCTGTGATCACAAAGGACCTCTTCCAGGTATGACAGGGAGACATTTCACATTTTGACAGTAATAAAACTTTTTTTTAACATGGACTAATGTTTTGTTTCTTGGTAGGTGGCATTCAACAGGGTTGCCAGAGGAATGCTGCATCAAGACCACATCACGTTCGCTATGTTGCTGGCTAAGATCAGCCTCAAGGGAATGACCAAGTCAGTAGTAGTAGTAGTATAATAACATCTATATATGGGGGAGGATGCTGGAATTCATGAAGGGATTTCAAGTTATTTCAGTGTTGAATGTTGATTTGAAATATCTGTAAAGCTTGGTCACAGAATGATTTAAACTTGTCATGCAAGGTACCACTGGTCAATCTAGCTGATCCTAATCTTTCTTCTTCTTCTTTTTAGCGAGCCCTCATACGATGTCGAATTCCAGCACTTCCTCCGTGGTAAGGAGATTGTGCTTACTGGCACATCCCTGCCCAAGGTGAAGGGTCTGACCACTGAGCAGAGTGAGGCCATGGTCCGCCTCGGCCGCCTGCCTGCGTTTAAGGACTTGGTGACTAAAATTCAGTCAGATGAGGTAAGGAGTCTGAAACGCTTCTGGGGTGGTGTCTGTCATGTTTCTTTTTGTTTTGTTTTTTAAAGCTGCTCTTAGCTATGAGGTGTTGAAGGAATAGTCTGTTTTGTCACCTCAGCAAATCTTCATGTGGCTGGAGAGTAACACCCCGGAGCTAGCTGTTCCTTACCTGTGGTCTGAGGAGAAGCAATCCAGTAAATATTTCAACTCATGCCACCATTGAAATGAGTTGCTCTGCACTCACTCATCTGTCTCTCCTCTTCAGCACCCATCGGCCAAGCGGTGCACCAGCTGCTGTTGATCCAGACATTCCGTCCGGACCGTCTTCTGGCCATGTCGCACATCTTTGTTGCCAAAGTGCTGGGAGAGGCCTTCATGAGCATCATCGAGCAGCCCATCGATCTGGCCAACATTGTGGATAGTGAGGTACAGATGATTTCCAAGCAAAAGGCTCGGTTATTGTCGGCCATGTTGATTTTTACGTGTCGCCTCGTGTGTACAGGTGAAGCCCAGTACACCGGTGCTCATGTGTTCTGTCCCGGGTTATGATGCGAGCGGTCTCGTCCGAGATTTGGCTGCCGAGCAGAACAAACAAATCACTTCTATCTCTATCGGTAAGAACAACACACATTTATAGTCTTTCTGAAATAAAAAGCCAATTTTTTAGAGGCTGGATCACTCATGCAAATGAGCCAGGCCTTATTTTGTCCCATATAAGGCTTGGAACTTTCTTTTCCAGTGCCTTCTACTTGCAGTAGCAAAACCATGCAAATTTTGGCCCTCACTTGAAAGTGGCTCTGGATTTTCACTTCGCCAAGCTACTCGGTGTAATGTTGGAAAATAACAGATTTCTTAGTTGTTTCATTTCACACTTGATGGTTGGATGGGCACTCGGAAAACACAACTATTTTGTATTAAAGCAATTCATAAGTCCATGTGTCCCCCTTTAAAGAATTTTTGTTGATCGCATCTTTCCATCACACACAGGTTCGGCTGAGGGCTTCAATAAGGCCGACAGAGACATCAACACCGCCGTCAAGTCGGGCAGGTGGGTGATGTTGGAAAATGTCCACCTGGCTCCTGGCTGGCTGATGCAGTTGGAGAAGAAGCTCCACTCCATGCAGCCTCATGCCAGCTTCAGGCTCTTCTTGACAATGGAGATCAATCCCAAGGTATCACACTCCCTCACAGTATTTGGGGTTCATTAGCTTTTTAGCCAATTCAGACCCTCTTTGATCAGTCTTTGGACAGATTTCATACTTATCTTCCCCCCGCAGGTTCCAGTGAATCTGCTTCGTGCTGGTCGTATCTTTGTATTTGAGCCCCCTCCTGGTGTAAAGGCCAACATGTTGCGCACCTTCAGCAGCATCCCCGTTGCTCGCATGTGCAAGGTACAAAGCGCACACATGAGGACTTCCTTTATTTCAACGCACAACTCCACATTTTTTCTAACGGTCTGATTCCCCCCCCACCCCATTTTTCCCCCCACATCTTTGTTTGTACAGGCTCCCAATGAGCGTGCCCGTCTCTACTTCCTGCTGGCCTGGTTCCATGCTGTCATCCAGGAGCGTCTGCGCTATGCGCCACTGGGCTGGTCCAAGAAGTACGAATTTGGAGAGTCTGACCTGCGCTCCGCCTGCGATACCGTCGACACCTGGCTCGATGACACCGCTAAGGTTTGTACAAATGACAAAGACAGCTCACAGGCTCTAGTTTCCCAACGCTTGCTTTAAAATGACATTGCAAATACCACAGGGTCGTCAGAACATCGCCCCGGACAAGATCCCCTGGGCCGCACTAAAGACCCTGATGGCTCAATCCATCTACGGCGGCCGCATCGACAACGAGTTTGACCAGCGTCTGCTTAACACTTTCCTGGATCGCATTTTCACCAAGCGAAGCTTTGACAGCGAATTCAAACTGGCGCTCAAAGTGGACGGGCACAAAGACATCAAAATGCCTGACGGCATTCGGTTAGTACCTGTGTCGATGTATCACAGCCAGTTAATGTTGGCCCATGTGTTACTTTTATTTATTTTTTTTTTCTCCAGGCGTGAGGAGTTCATGCACTGGGTGGAGCTGCTTCCCGACACGCAGACTCCATCTTGGCTGGGCTTGCCGAGCAATGCAGAAAAAGTCTTGCTCACCACACAGGGTATGCTGCCAGCAAGCCTTTTAATCACTTGATCTGTAGACATTTTCACCCTGGTGTCACACGTACTTTTTGGTGGCAAAAGCTTGTAATAGTCTGCAATATCATATGACCAAGGCAGAGCAATTTAGAAAACAGGGTAAACGGCTTGAATGATTTTGGCCCCTCATCTCTACCATCATCGTTTCATTGGGTGTCGGTTGAAAACATGTTAGGCCAGTTAAATTGCTTCCAATGGTGACACAATGCTGTCACTTTACGACACCCACTCCTATCATCTATTCATAGTCTGCTGGATTCATTTTTATTCCTCACGAAATTGAAAACATTTTCCGTTGCAACCCCAACACACAAATGTCATTGTTTTTAGTTAAGTGCAGGCATGTCCTGGTTTAGTGGTAGTCAATCACTTTGTGCCACCCAGAAGTACCCTGATGCTTTGTGTTTATAATCATAATGAAGTCATTTCTTTCAAATGAACTGGAAACTCATCACATATCCACCGTTCTTAACACAACCAATGATTAACAATCTCTTTTCTATTCCAGTGTCCTTATGTTCACTGACAGCGTTTTGTAGCTCCGAGCAGGAGAGATGTTACGTTTAGCAGATTCCTCTCATCGTTCATTGGTCATCATTTATTAGCCGTTCAGCTGCCGTGTTCTGTATTGTTGTCGTGCAGTTTGTGTTCCTCTCTAATTACATTTACAAGGTAAAAGGAGTGCGTATCCTCACCCTCCAGCAGCTGTTTTTTCACAAGCCAACATGTCGCTTTGCTAAGACACGATTCCCCCCCCCCCTCCCCCACCACCACCCACCACCACCCACCCCAGGCATCCTCACCTGCCCTATAGATAAACTCACTTGCTACTTTATTAGGTACACCTCTTTAGCACTGAGTTGAAAGACATTTTGCCTTAAAAATGCCTTAATTCTTTGTGGAATAGATTCCACACATTGCTGGAATTAGACATTTAAGATGGGAAATCACCATTTCAACTCTGGGTGTGGGGGGTGGCATTTCTGAACTAAAACACATATTAACAATGATCATTCTGTAGACATGCCCAAGAATGTGTTACATGGCAAAATAACCAACGAGTGTACCTACTAATCAAGTGACTGCAGAATTTACCATATATGCCCATCAATACCCCCCAACCCCTCACTAATATGGCATCCAGCCACTCCTCTATCACCCCCCCCCCTGACCCCGTCCCCTTTTTTTTGTCTTATTTGATAATACCATTTACCGTATATTCTCACTTAGCAGCCTGCGGGCGTCTAAACTGCCGGCAGTGCTTTAAGTGACATTTCAACAAACCTGTCGCATAAGTGTCAAAGTAACCACTCACCTTGGAAAACGCCTGACAAACAATAATACACCCAGCAATTGTCTAATTGAGCCTATACGGTATTTTGTTTTAGTCATAAGTCATTGGAAATAAAAATATCACTTGGGACCTATACTTCGATGTTACATGTTATTTGATATATTGCCTGAAGCCTTGTCATGTTGCCCCGATTTGTTTGTTTTTTGTAATCGAGCAACCCCGGAACCATCATGGAGACGAGCTTTGTGTTCCACTTATTAATTTCTCCTCCCACCATGGCTTTGTCTTCCTACCTCCCTCACTCACTCTCTTCCACCCCCCTGCCCTTTTCCTCGCCGGGCTGCATAGGCACTGACATGATGGGTAAGATGCTGAAAATGCAGATGTTGGAGGATGAGGATGACCTCGCCTACGAGACGGAGAAGAAAGAGCGCACGTCGTCCACCACCGACGCCCAGCCAGCCTGGATGAGGACGCTGCACACTACCGCCGGCAACTGGCTGCAGCTCATGCCTCAAACCGTCAATCCCCTCAAACGCACGGTGGAGAACATCAAGGTAACGAGCCAGACGCAGGAGAAGTTGGAAGCTGCTCTTCATTTCAATGTTTTGTTACTCATGAGGCAACAAGGTAAAAACGTTTGAATGACCTGGGCTTGGAGCGCTTTCTATAACTTGTCGTGTTCAAATACCGCTAGGACCCGCTGTTCCGCTTCTTTGAGCGTGAGGTGAAGATGGGTGGCAAAATGCTGCAGGAGGTTCGTCAGGATCTGTCGGACGTGGTGCAGGTGTGCCAGGGCAAAAAGAAGCAGACCAACGACCTGCGCACTCTTATTAGCGACCTGGTGAAAGGTATAGGCCTCATCTTTTATTCAACACGTAATGAGTCATGCTGCAAAGTTACACAACAAAGAAAAAAAAAAGATTAATCACGGTTTCTGGTACCAGAAGCGGGTACACCTTTTTTTAAACGTGAGATTTAGTGAACACTGCCATTTGTAGAAATACAATACAATACAATACATGCTGATTTATATAGCGCTTTCACAACAGCGGTAGCTGTAACAAAGCGCTTTACAAAACAGTTAACATAAAGTAAAATAATAAACACAACACATAACATAAAACACGGACAGTCGTGCAGTCCTAACCACTTTTCCGTCACACGCTTTGTTGTTTGAAGCAGTTTGAGATGAAAGAGGAGAGAATCAAAGTGTCCTTTAACCAGTGGATCAGAGACGTCATGCTCAAAATGTGCACACGTCGGCTACAAGCTAAGTTTCAAAGTCAACGAGAAGCTGTAGCATCCACTGACGAAAAAAGAGATTGGTTCACTTCTCCTGTCCCAATGAAATCCATTTCAATTCCAAGCGCCGACTCACGGTTCCAAATACGCATCGGCGCTCTTCGCCAACGCTCCTCTCTCCTCATCCTCAACTTCAGCGGCCATCCATCCAGCCGCACCAACGCCAACTGTCCAACAGCGCTGACATAGCCACCGAACAAATCGGTGTTGTGAAAAATGCTGCCCATTACTGGCGCAAAAAACACAAGCGCCCCAGGTCTGTCCAGCACCGGCAGTCAATGGCGCCGACATTCCTCCCAATCAAAATCTGTGCTAGTACAGGCGTGCTGCCGAGAAGGCGCAACCACCAAGCACAGATACTGCTCCTTTGACGAATGTCGTGGCCAAAAAGCGCTGAAAACAGTCCATATCAGGTCCACACAATGAAACAACAAACAACATGTGACAAAACAAAAGACAAAAACAGCAAAAAAGAACAAAAAAGCAAGGCTCTTGAAGAGCACTTGCCGAAGGCTGCCTACTCGGGCTTCATCTTGGGGAAAAAAAAAAATCAAACACGACTAAAAAGGCGTAATGAAATGTGTTCAATGGTCTTTATCGTCCTTCCTTTCCACCTGGCTGTGTTTCAGGCATCCTCCCTCGCAGCTGGTGTCGCTACACCGTGCCCGTCTCCATGACCGTCATCCAGTGGGTGGCGGACTTCAGCGAGCGTATCAAACAGCTGCAGCAGATCTCACAGGGCGCTGCTAGCGGGGGTGCTAAGGAACTGAAGGTAATGCCACCCTCACTGACTTGTTAGTGCGCCAACTTAAAGGTTTTTCCAGTTATGATCATGTCACTCTTACCATATCTTATGAAAGCAGTACTAAAGATGCTCTTATGTTATATGGAAATGACTTGTCAAACCACAATTAGGGTTTCAGTTGACTGACATGATCGCTCCCCAATGTTGCGTACGTCCGTGTTTGGGAATCATCCAGTCTGCCTCTATCCTAACAGCTTATCTCTCCTTAAGTCATTTTCATTTTTCTTCATGTCCGAGTTAAATTCCCCACTATCGTGCGTTTACACAAGAGACCTTTTTTTTTCCATGGCAATTTTTGGGTTGAAATATATTCATGTTTTCAATGTTTAAACATTAATTAAAACTGGCTGTCTGGCTGGGGTTTTTTTTAGACTTAAACGAGAAGGATATATTTTTTAATATTGTCTCTCCACAAGTGTATTGTGAATTTTCACCTGTGGCACGTGGAAACATAACTCCCTGCGATGAACAGGAATTGCTGCCCATCTGAATTCATTTCCTGTTATGCCTTGTCCCTTTCCCAGAACATCCACGTCTGCCTGGGGAGTCTTTTTGTACCTGAAGCGTACATCACCGCCACCCGCCAGTACGTGGCCCAGGCTAACAGCTGGTCTCTGGAGGAGCTTTGTCTGGAGGTTAACGTCACCAACGCCCAGGGCGCCACTCTGGACGCGTGCAGCTTCGGCATCAAAGGTCTGACTATGCACTTAACAGCTACTGAAACCAAGTTTCTAATTTTATTTGCTCAACAAGAAGTTAAAGAATTTATAAGTGGGCCTTTATCCTTCTATTTTTCTGTTTAAGTTTGGACGTTTAAGTCTGATCATCATACGTTTAAGTATGGTGATCATACTTTTTCCCCCTTTTGCCAAACACTGGCCAAGCTTATGCTCGTTCATGAAAACACTGAACCTAAATTCGAAAGAGAAAAAAAATTAGTTGACAAAATAAAAAAAGAAAATGTTTGTTAAATAAATAAGAACTGAAGCAACATTTTACCTTTTTTTAAAAAAAGCTATACCTGTAATTATTGTGAAAATGTTTGCATTCATTTTTGTCAATTAATATCACACTTGAGGGTTCCTTTTGTGTATTTATTTTGGTAGTGCTGACACAAATTTTGTGCTACAGGACTCAAACTTCAGGGAGCGACGTGCGGCAACAACAAGCTGTCCCTGTCCACTTCCATCTCCACCGAGCTGCCTCTCACCCAGCTCCGCTGGATCAAGCAAGGAGATGGCGAAAAGAGACACACGGTAGAAAGAGCACCATTCGCAGGTTGTCATTTTCTCTCTCCCCCGCCATCCGTAGGCTCACCCACAGTCTTCTTTTTCTCAGGTCACTCTGCCCGTGTACCTGAATTTCACCAGGTCCGACCTCATCTTCACCGTCGACTTCGACATCGCCACCAAGGAGGATCCGCACAGCTTCTACGAGCGTGGTGTGGCCGTCCTGTGCACAGAGTAGTTAAATGAGATTCTAGAAATCTCGAGTTCATTAGACCCATATAATCACCTATATGCACTGCGTGTTAACTACCCATTTAGTTTGCTCAATCGTGAACATTTGCGGACCAGTAGTAGTCGTAGAATATATACACTTTATTTTGCAAGTGTCTGAGAAGGTTTTGAGGAAGTTGTCAGTTGGGTATATCATGTTTCAAAAGAGGACGTGGGAAGGAAGAACAGATTTTACACGAACGAAAAGGTATGTTGTAATTTACATTGAATAAAGCTTGCTGGAATGAAATGGGAATTTCCCCTGAATATCACTGATAACTTGGATTTATTTTCTATTACTTTATGACCACCTGAACACATGTAAAATAGAACCGAGAAAACGATACTAGTATTGTACAATTATATATAGTTTAAATCAGTTTCTATTCATGTAAATTTAAGGCAAAAATCACAGCAAACCCCCACATATTTGCAAATTTGTGGATTTTGAAGTGCAGGGGTGATTATGGAATATTGGCAGGTCCGTTCATTTCAATGGGGAAAGATGCTTTGAGATGAATATTTTACAAACCGTGGTCATTAAGTTGTGTACAATCACCTTTTGTAAAAAAAAATACAGTATAAATATTCGTTTTTCTGCAATTTTCAAACTTTTTTTGTGGATGTCCATTACAATGGGTCCACGCATACACTCGTGATACACCTGTGGATTTGGACACCCCCACCCCCCAACCCCTCTTCGCTGTGGAAAACGCTATTGGAAGTTTTGTCATGTTTTTTTCCCACAATTTTGGGGGTTAAAAAATAAATTCCCCAATGCATCATGGACGATAATCGAACATGAATTTTCACTATTAGCAGGGCGGTCCGGTCCCTATCCACTGCAAATAGCAGGAGTCCGCTGTCCTTGTAGATCATTGTGAAAAATAACAGATGAATAATAAAAGTTAACGGTCATCAACTTTGAAATTCTAAATAAAATTTATTTTTTAACAACAAAAATAAATAAAATAATCAATAAACAAAGTGCACTGATTGTCAAGTCACTTGACAGGGCTCAAGCATACTGATGCAGAAGCAGTCCCTCAGTTTCACGCAAAATTTGGTGGACATCTCTATCCTTCTTTCTCCTCTTCTACGCGGACCACACACAGCCTCTTTCTTAGCACCAGACTGTCACCGCAGGGCACGTCCGGCTTCCTCTTGACCACCACACGAACGTCACACGGGCCGGCCGTACTGTCCAAGGAGCTGTCGGGCATCTGGGCGTCATCGTGGAGTCTATAGTGTGCTTCCAAACCTGCCGCTGCTGGTTGGCTGCCTGTCATGTCCTTGCTCAGCTGGCACAGCCAAACCTCAGAGTCATCCAAACGCTTCTTATGCACATCCAGAAGATGCTGGCTTGTCGTTTTTGTTTGTTTCACCAGTGGTCTGAAGTCAGTGGACAGAGGAGGGTGAAGGATAAAATGCCTGGTCCGACGGGAGATGCGACCACGTCCACCTTTTCCCTGCTGCCTGGTTTGCCCTTTTGGGGTGCTGGCATCCATGCGAGTCTCATCAGAATCCTCCGAGCTCCCGTCATATGGGTCCAAAAACTACAAATTGATAATATAATGTAATTTTTTAAAGAACCTCTTCAAGTATTAATATTTTTTACATATACAGGCAATATTTTAATTGTATTACAATAAATAATACAAAATGTATTTATACAGCAATGTTTTGGTTGTAGTGATGCTAAATAAAGGAAACAATCCTCTTAATAGCACCCTGAGCCACCAGATTCGCTTTTCACACAAAATTTGGTGGACGTCTCAATCATCAGTTAGTGACCCACAACAATTTTTTATACAGTATACTCCGAGTGTGCAAGAGCCTATTCAATACCCATTTAGTTAACACCCTCTTGGAATTGCTATTATCTGCTTGTGGGGGTTCAGTCATCTTACCAAGGAGTAACATCCCTGGCGTCCCGCAGGTTCGTGCACTCTTGGCAACATCCGTCTTAAACTGCCACTCTCCGGCGCACTGCTCACACATTCCTGTCACACATTTATTTGGGGGTTTTATACAAAAGTATCTTAACGTATGGGCTTTTCAAGATAGCAATCGTCCTGTCTTTTTTTTTTGCCTTGAGTTGTGAGGAAAAATAAATATTTTTAATTGAGTTACAAATGCTGGCGGCGAACTTCACACTGGATGCAGCAGTTCGGTTGCTTGTGAACAAATCTTCCAAAAAGAGAACAAATACTTACTTCGAGCTGTAACTTTGTTTTACGAAGTCCGCAATGCAAAACGGATGTCAGGCTAATTATTAGCCTGCCCTTTAAACAATTTTTATTTGAACACGAGCCATGGCGACACATGGAAGCAGATCATTGAACAATACTTCCTTCATTCAATACATCCTCTGTGGAAACTATTAATGTAATTTAGTTCCAATTGTCTTTTATTTTCCCTATCAAGACGACATGTGGTTTGGCTTTGTAGTATACTGCCCCCTGGTGGCCACGGAGACAAGAAAATACTGTACAGTTCATGCACCAACTATTCGAGGTTTTAAATTATTTTACGTTGTTTATTCCTATACGTTAAATAAATTACAATATTGGGTTTCATATGAAAACGCATGCTATAAATAATGTTGATGTTTCTGGGGCGCTTTACTAGCTTAGTGGCGTTTCCATTTATTTAGAGAGAGATAATTTGAGACAACACCGTTTTGTGTTTCAGGCATTGGTCAAGGACCAATTTCAACTTCTAAGGCACCACTGTATTTAATTAAGAGCAGCGTATACAACATTTCCTCATGTTATGTCTTGAAGTAGCGTGTTGATGGTACCATAGTGCTCGTGTCTGACCATCTTGGACTAATCTCAGAGTCCGAATCAGTGCTGGATTCCACTTTACACATCTCCTAAAAATACACACGTCATTTCAATGCTTTTAAAAGTTAACAGTTGTGATTTTCAAGCATTGAAATTGCTGATAACGGATAACTGGGTGACCTGACCTTGTATTTGAAGGCGAGCTGCTCCACATTGCTTATTTGGCCACTGTCACTGTGGTCTAAAATGAAGGGAGGGAAAATCGGTGAACTCTAAAAACCCTTAAGTGGCATGAAACTGCCCGCGTTGGGGTATTGGTTTAAAAACAATCCCTTCTTCAGAGTGTCGTTAAATGTTTACCTGCTCGTCTTCGCCTGTAAGCCATGCTGATGCAGGAGCAGGTAGGAGCGCGCGAGTCTCTTTTAAACGATGATGTCATTATTGCCGTAATTTCTGAGGTGTCGTAAAGGAGGACGTCAATAAACAACTTCAGCGACATGTGGCGCCAGTGTTTTGCAACAGGTGATTTTTGTTCTTTCTTCACTGCAAATGCGTTTTGTTCACGCTGCCTCTGATATTAATAATTTTCTTAAATAGAATAAAACAAATGTTACTGAATGAGTATCGAAAAGGCTCACGGTGATTGACTGGCGTTATTTCGGGTAAAAGTCAAATTAATACAACTTTATGTAGCGCACTCAACAACAGCTAGAGTTGTAACAAAGCCTTTACATATAAAATAACAATAATAAAAGAACAATGCTATAATCACATGTTGTCGTTTTACATAACCGTTTTTGTTAAATCGTGCAAAATAAGAACACAAACAAGTTGTCAGGGAACATTATAAGTTAGAGAAAGGAAAGAACATGGGAACGGCAAGAAACACGCCACGTTTTGAAAAGTACATTTTATTTCATACATGCACTCTGTCTTTTCGACATATTTTTATTTTTGGCATGCAATAATTGCGTGAAAATCTAAATGATCTCTTAGGCTTTGGTGAATTAATGAAATTTCAAGTCATTTTAATGGAGAATATTGACATTGAAGTCAAGTCAAAGTCCAGTAACAATGGGGGTGTTTTATTTAACGATACATGAACATATAACTCTCGATTTAGCATGACGTTCCTTCGAACAAACGTACTTTTCTTAAATGTAGCCAAATACATTCTATTGGACATTTGCGTCTCCCAAGCAAAACCAATAATTACAGTCCTCTCATATTAATTACACAAAGCTTTTATCAATATAAGTTGCGCGCAAAATGCAAAGGTTGCGCCAGAAAGACCTCCCCACCACCGCTGTCACTCTCCCGCCCTCGCCTTTGCCTAAGATCCGGCTTGGAGGAAAGGGATGAATGTTAATTTCAAAGATGGCGGCGGAGGGAGGAGGGAAGGAGATGAACGAAATCAAAACTCAGTTCACCACTCGGGAAGGTGTTTACAAACTCCTCACACACTCCGAATACAGCCGTCCCAACAGAGTGCCTTTTAACTCGCAGGGCTCCAACCCGGTCAAGGTCTCCTTCGTCAACGTCAACGACCAGTCGGGCAACGGCGACAGGATCTGTTTCAATGTGGGCCGTGAACTCTACTTCTACATCTACAAAGGTGTCCGAAAGGTACGTTGCCATGGCAAGCACACTCCCCGGTAGCGCCACTTCGTTTTGCCCAAACCCGGAACCTTCCGTCCGGCTTCTGAGCGCGACTGCGGCGGGTGTGTGACTTTCAAAAGGAGCCACTGGGCTAGTTAGCTTCGGGCTAACTAGTTAGCGGTGTGAGTGTCTTCACAAGCTACTTCGAGGCCATAGGTCGAAATTCCTTCGTCGAACCGGTATTATTAATCGTGTTTTAATGGTACCTCCATGTCAGTTATCCCGGTTTTAAAAGTAGCTGCGTAGAGGTTGCTACTGGCGACGACTGCGTACCACCTGTCGACGCCCCACATTCTAACAGGTGTCCACTTAGCACTGCTATCATTGGAATGAACGGTGCTAGCCACTTAGCTTGTAGCTCAGCGGATTTTGGGAGGACAGAGTCGCCAAACGTGTGACTTAACTCTCACTTATCGTCAGATTTGACCCGTTTGAACATTTGACACAATTTGAAGTGCCGCAAATGTCCTCCTTTCGCTCTGAAATTTGATGACTCAAGTCACTCACTTATACGTGCTTTAAAGCTGTGGTTGTTCTGTGTCGAATTTGGGCCACCATGGGCGTTTGTTGCCCATTACAGGGGGGTGCTCAAGGATCCCTAAATTGAATCCCAGCACCCCTAAAATGTAAGAGCTTTTTTGTAACCCATGTCCTTTTAAACAGACGAGAGAAGTGAGTTCTTACAGTACTTTGGTGAAATGTAATTGTACCACTCAATCTCTCCCCGGCTGGGTTCTGAGCACCTTATTTGCATAGATGAAAATGCTGCCTTCAAGTGATATACAGACAAGTACACTGTAAATCATAACCTGGCATATACCAGGATATGTGGAACATTTTTTACCATCTCCCACTCGGTACCATATATTATCATTACCAATCCATATTATTGCAGAATTTAATTGCAAGTCACGGTTTGTGTCAGGTAGGATTTAGCTGAAGCTCTTTTCTGGCTAGAAACTGTTTGAGGTGGTCATAGGCAGCGCTGCTGTCCTGAATTGGAAAGGGAGAAGCTAGCAGTATGCCCTTTGTATTTGTTATGAAAGCCAAGCTGCTAATCACAAGCTAACTTGATTGGATGCCCATGACCAAAAAGTGTTCCGCTTCTCTTTCATCAACGTGGGAATGGAATTACATTCAAATGTACAAAACTGTTTCATTGATCTAGCAAAGCCAGTAGCTGAGCATCTCTCCCCTAGAATTGCCCCTGTTGTCCACTAGAAGGGATTTCAGGTTTGAATCGAAGAAAATGGTGGGAATATCGAAACTGTACAGCGTGATGTGTGTATTCTTTATGCAACCCCCTGGTATTCAAGAGGGTGCTTGAAACAGTCCTGAGAGCTGTTTGTGTTTACAAAGCAACCTACATCGACCGGTACGTCAATATCAGATCATTAGGGACTCTCGAAACGATAAGAGTCCAAGTTGTGTACGTGTATATTTCAATAGGACAATGGAGACAGCGGTCACAGGGGAGTTTGAAACAGTCCTGCGAACTGTCTGTTTTTCCAAAGGACTTGGACAGGTTCCCACAGAAACATGCAGCAGCTGCTGAACTTTGAACTTATGGGTCACGAGGAGACCTTGCGTTAAAACAGCATTAGTGTGAATGTACTTAAAGGACAGCAGTCATACCGCAGTCAGAAGGTGCCTTGAAACAAAAAACAGCACTCAAAGATAATTTACTTTAGACTATAAACATGCAGTTATAACATTAAGCAGTTCTTCTTCCACTTAATCAATCCAATGGGTTTTATGTTGCGTCGCACCGCACAGAGGATAAAGAATATATGACTGAGTACTGTTATATTGAATGTCCGTGTTTTTCCACCATTTGTGTTCGGATACGTCTCTTGAAGGTTTGTGCGTTGTCCATTGTATATTAGCATTTGGACGAAACTAGCAAACGCTTAGCTTTGTTTGTTTTCAGTACACAACGTGTAATTTGACTTGTTTAGTGTTTGACAGTAAACTTCAATGGGCAGTGGCAATTAATCGTGTGAATCCTTTTTTGAACATTTCACTGTTTCACTGTGCCGTGTACTGCTTACTGTCAAAGAGTTGAGTTGACAAATGCGCCAATTTTCTTTACAGTTTGGTATTTTGTGGGCAATTGTTTTGAGGATATTTGCTTGTGTCAAAATTGACATGGTTACCTTGAATATGCTCATATGTGTTGAGAAAAAGTCTTCTGAGATAAAGTAGAGGAATGAAGAAAAGATGTTTATAATATCTGATGCGCTTTTCAACATAAGGAAGACATGTTAAACGTAAAACCTTGTCGACAGTGTTAATCAAGCTCTTTATTAGACGGTGCATGTTGAGGCTGACAAGTGTGCTCCTTAAACCGAATGTCAGCTGACGGCTAAATTGCAGCGGAGATGCTGTGCGGGATGCATGTCGTTATCCTCCAATAAAACAGTCACACATGCTGGAATTTACAGCCGCTTGGATGTTCTGAATATCAAGGAAAGGCGCACAGCAGAGACGTTTAAGGTTAATAAAAGCTGTTAAAAAAAAAAATCCTTCAGTGTGTAACCTCTTTCTTCGCCAAAACCCCATGCTACCACATGGACACAAGTAGCTATGGGGACGTAAGCCCACGAGGTTTTTGAATCAATTGTCTTCTTAACTTTGTCTATTTGTTTTGTACTGCCATTTGTATTCGTATGTTTCATGTCCGTGTTTGTGACCACTTCTCATGGCTTTGTTCCAGCTGCAGCAGTTGTGAAGGCTCGATATAAATAACGCTGTATTGTACTGTATTCCAATTTAGCGTAGCACCATCTAGTGGATTCAGAGCGCAACCGCAGCCACTATAGAAGCTTCTATTCTATGCACCTTATAATTCGGTGTGCCCGCTATATGAAAACACTTTTAATATTGGCCATTCATTGAAGGTGCGCCTTGTAATCCAAAGCGGCTCATAGTGCTGAAAATACAGTATGTACAAATGCCTTATTATGGCTAAAATTAGCCATTGCCGCTTTTCATAATTTCGGTCATCAACCTTGTTTCTTACCGCACTTTCAGAATTTATCACAAGTCACCAACGTTGTGTGCCGACCTTTCTCCACAGGCTGCAGACCTGAGCAAGCCCATAGACAAGCGCATCTACAAGGGAACACAGCCCACCTGTCATGACTTCAACCACCTCACCGCCACAGCCGAGAGTGTGTCGCTCCTGGTTGGCTTCTCTGCCGGGCAAGTGCAGCTCATCGACCCCATCAAGAAGGAGACGAGCAAGCTCTTCAATGAGGAGGTAATTGGGGTGTGGAGGGCGCTTTTGCTGTGTTAATGATCTCATTTAGTTCGTTAGACTATATGGATTATATCGAGCCATCCTGTTTATTTCTCTTGTCCAGGGTGGTAATTATTACGCGTAACTGGTGAGAGGAACCATTGTAGTCATTTTATGCTCCCAATATTGTGTGCGTGTCCGTCGACAAATATACTTTAATAATATTAGGTGTTATAGGGTCTCAAGCAGGGTTTGAATGGCCTAGTGCAAGCGCTAAAATTAATGAGATGTCTTTAAAAGTGTTTTCAAGCTCCTTTAGATTCCTCAACCCAATTTATTTAGAAGGGAAAGTGGGTTTGGAAAGCCCGCCCTCCACCGCGGCTTGGCACCGGTTCAAAACACACCACGCAGTCAAATTTGTTTATTTGCTGTGACGTATTCTTCATGAGCAATGTCACTCTTCGGCCGTGCAAGTCCATGCTCATTGAAAATGGCGTGCGTGAGAGGCGATGGTTTAACATTCAGCATGAAATCACATTTAAATTAACAAGAAACGCGGAAAGTCATTAAAATCCCAGCATCTGACGGCATTAATTTCTAAAGACTCCCACCCCCATGGCGTCACGCCCGCTTTTCGCTGATTATTTAATTTCACTGTCTTGATTGCTCAGGTTTGTCACAGAAATGTGCTTGATGTGACTGGTACAGCGGTGAGTCTGGATTACCTAAATAAAATGATAAATATCAATGTGCGACACTTAATTACAATAAATCGGCACTTTCATTTGGAAATCATGGAAATCATGTCCCATCACTGGTGAGCTGTTTTTAGAACAGGCCCACGGGCTACTCATCAAAGTTCTTTTGGGAAACATAATGCCCGCGAGTTAACAAAATGCAACCCAGAAATACACACACAAAAATTAGTTCGACACCCCTCTAGATATGTTTCCATGGCCCAGTTGTCTTCATGTGTCTGCACTGCTTTAATTGTGAAAGAAATTCTTGGCGTGTTGTTCAACTGCAACCGATTTCTAAATGAAGACAAATTTAACTGGTTTGTGATGTTCTTATCCTGTCCTTGTGTCACTCCTCCTCCAACCAGAGACTAATAGACAAGTCCAGGGTGACGTGTGTGAAGTGGGTTCCGGGCTCCGAGAGCCTCTTCCTGGTGTCGCACGCCAGCGGCAACATGTACCTGTACAACGTGGAGCACACGTGCGGCACCACGGCGCCGCACTACCAGCTCCTTAAGCAGGGTGACAACTACTCTGTGCACACCTGCAAGAGCAAATCCACGCGGAACCCCCTTCTCAAGTGGACAGTGGGCGAGGGCGCCCTCAACGAATTTGCCTTCTCGCCCGATGGGAAGTTCCTGGCGTGCGTGAGCCAGGACGGCTTCCTGCGCGTGTTCAACTTTGACGCGGTGGAGCTGCACGGCACCATGAAGAGCTACTTCGGCGGCCTGCTGTGCGTGTCCTGGAGCCCCGACGGCAAGTACATCGTAGCGGGCGGCGAGGACGACCTGGTCACCGTGTGGTCCTTCCTGGACTGCCGGGTGATCGCGCGCGGCCACGGCCACAAGTCGTGGGTGAGCGTGGTGGCCTTCGACCACTACACCACCAGCGTGGAAGAGAGCGACCCGCTGGAGTTCAGCGGCAGCGACGAGGACTTCCAGGAGCAGGTGGCCAACTCGGGGCGGGACCGCGCCAACAGCACGCAGTCGCGACTCTCCCAGCGCAACTCCACCGAGAGCAGGCCCGTCAGCGTCACGTACCGCTTCGGCTCAGTGGGCCAGGACACTCAGCTGTGCCTGTGGGACCTCACAGAGGACATTCTGTTCCCACACTTGCCTCTTTCACGGACTCGGACGCATACCAATGTGATGAACGCCTCCATCCCGCCGCCGGGCTCCACCATCCTCGCTTCGAGTACCAACGCCACTAACGGAAGCACCAGCGGAGCCATCACTCCCGGCGTGAACTCTATCTCCGGTACACTGCCGCGCTCCAATAGCCTGCCCCATTCCACCGCTTCCAGCACCGCCCCGACAGCCACAACCGCGACGACGAATAACACGACCAAGCCGAGCGGCGGTATCGTGGACAGCGCCATCGCCACGGGCGTCAGCAAGTTCGCCACGCTGTCGCTGCACGAGCGCAAGGAGCGCCACCACGAAAAGGACCACAAGCGCAACCACAGCATGGGCCACATCAGCAGCAAGAGCAGCGATAAGCTCAACGTGCTGACCAAGAGCAAGACGGACGCCGCCAAGACGCTGGGCACGGCGCTGTGCCCGCGCATGGAGGACGTGCCGCTGCTCGAGCCGCTCATCTGTAAAAAGATAGCGCACGAGAGGCTGACTGTGCTCATATTTTTAGAGGACTGCTTAGTGACTGCTTGTCAGGAGGGATTTATTTGCACATGGGCCAGGCCAGGCAAAGTGGTAAGTTCTTTTTAACCCAGGGCCAATTTAAGCGTGTCTCTCTCTACCCGGGCCGGAGGCGGCGGGTCGTCACCGACGAGCCCGGAGCAATTCCAGACATGAGTCGCATATCACACGGCCTTTTTTCGCTCCCCACTGCATCGATGCCTCATCACGAGAGAGACGGTCCTTTTGTGTTAGCGCATCCTTCAGTGTGGTGTTTTCCAACCTTTATTAGTGTTCGGGTCACCAAGAGCGTATACAGTGATCCCCTGTTCATCGCCGCCGTTTTAGTCAAGACTATGAATGGCCCATCCGACTCATCAATCAGGATGACCTTTTGCACATTCCAAGGAAATGCCCATACGTACGCTACTGAAATACATATTTCATGATATCATAGCGCATTAGTATGAGGAATGAGAATTTCAGTTGTGTCTGCTCGAGTTTTAGTCGTCATGGGAGAAAATCTGCAATGGAGACGTCGATTAGCCCTTTCACCCACTTCAAGCAAAGGAAACGCCTTTTCAACACATTGAAAAATTAAAACTACGGCACGACAAGGTCCCAAAAGGCCGACATTTTTCAGACGTAACTTTATTGCGCGGGAAACTGGGTGGTACATTCAAGATTCTCCTTAACTGTGAATTGGCAGGGCTTCACTGTATACTTAATTGATAGTTTCGTCAATATACTCACAAAAAAAAGTACTTCTGTAATGCGAGCCTGTTGAGTTGACAAAAAAGCGATTATTCTGCCGGATGCACAGTCTGCCATTGAGTGGCAAAGCATTTCATTTTTTGTGTGTGTCCATTTGTCGCCGGTAGAGAGAGATGAACAAAGATGCATTATTTATAGCAAATAAATCAGCATTTTCGAACCAATGAACTGATATTGGCTAACTTCCTGCAGTTTAGTGGTGGGGAATCGCTGCTTTCAGTGCGCTCGTGAGTCCGCTCAGCCACTTTGCTCCGAACAATCGTGTCTGCACTTCCTCATGTGCTCGCTGCTTCAGTCGTTTTGTTTTCAATGCAGAAAGACACCTTGAAAAAAAGTACTTCCAGCAAACCCAGTGCGGGGGTGAGGGCTGAGCCAGTGATGTTTTCATTTTTCTCATTGAAAGTGTCTCCTAGTTTCTCAATGCACAAATCGTAAAGAAAAAAATCTGAGATATTAATAAAAAGCTGATAAAATATTCATCACCCCCCAAAAACTATTTTTTTATATGTACTGTATGTCGTCATAGTTATCCAAATGAAACATTTCGCATTATATTCAAGGCTGTGCGAAGTTACATTATGATCTAATGTGGCTTTGTAGTTTTTTTGTTTGTTTTTTTTTTCGCTCCCTCCTGATTTGATTTGAACAAGGAGCCCCAAAAAGTGCTTTTAAGCCATGATAAAATTCCCTCAAATCTTGACTCTTAGTAACTCGTCATTTCAGTTGTAAAAGCAAAAGTAAAACCTCGTGAACGTCACAGTGTCCGTTGGCTCGGACCGACTTGGGGGTTGACCGCGCGCCTGAGGATCGGGTCGGGTCGGGCCCCGTGGCATAATTGCTCAGGGGAATCCTTGGAGGCATCCGACAATCGGTCCTTTGCATTTGAAGCATACGGTGAACCCCGCCACTCAGGCTGCATCGGGACCTTGTTCTTCTGTGAATTACCGAACTCTGCAAATAAGGCCTACCCTTAAAAGGTTAACACTTAACTGTGATTGCTTATAATTGCCAGGAGATGGTAGCCGAGAACTACTTTTGTCATAATGAAGCTTCCCAAAGCAGTGGTACCAGGAGGCCACCAGTTGGCATTGTGCTTTGGCACATAAACCAAATGGGTGAGGTTGTCCGACGAATAACAAAGGCGTTGAGGTTGTCCGACGAATAACAAAGGACAAGGTTCTAAAAAACATTTTTTGAATAGGCAAATACTAACTATAGGGGGTGCTCCCAAAATGGCTGCTTTTTTTCAAATTTCATTTCCGTGAACCAGAAGCGACGCATTTTCCCCCCTTCTGCTGCACTTTGTGAAATCCTTTTCTTTTTTCCTCCAATTTCTTCCTCTTCTCCCAAATGCAAATCTCCTTTTTTTGTTTTCCTTTTTCCAGGGTTTATTGTCCTCCCAAAACCAAGCCAGCTCTCCCAGTGGAACAGTAGTATAGCCAGCCCACCACACAATAAATCTGCTGCTAAAGACATAAACCCACGCAAGCCACAGTCTGATGCTGCTCTTCACTTCCTCTGCGAGTGTTGCAAGTTTGTCCTATTTTTTTTAACCCCCCCCCCCCTTTTCTATTTTGCATTCACTTAAGTGCAGTGTTTCCCAATGTTCCTTGAGCCAAGGTGCCTGTTCTAGATTGGGAAAATATATATTCTGTGCCGTGAAGAAATATTTGCTCTCTTCTCAAATTATTTTTATTGTATTTTTTTTTCAGAATTTCCCCCACTTTAAAATGCAAGATTATTACGCACATTTAAATATCAGACATAGATTATACCCAGGTAAACACTTTGGGGGGGGGGGGGGGGTAAAAACAAAAATTCGAATCTACCTGTCCCTGCATGAATTTGTAACTTGCCCACTAATATTAGAACTAGTTGGATGATGCATTATTTGTCGTAAATCATATTGGACCAATTAAATGAAATTTGACAGTGGTTGGGAATCACTGCTTTAGAGCAAGGGTGGGCAACTTGCGGCCCTTGGGCCAAACACATGGCCCGGCTGAACATTGATCCAGCATCCCATGCAATTCCCCAAAACAAAAACATTTAACCGCAAATGTACTCTCACCCTGTCCTCCATTCTTTTTTTTTTTTTTTTTTAGCTTCGGAAAAAGATTGCCCATCTATGCCTTATAGGAAGACCGCATCACGGGGGGGGAAGTGCAATGTTGACTGTTGCTGTACTTATTTTAATAGTTTAGAACAGAAAATGTTAAGGCTCCATGTCAATACCCATCCTGAGTGAATGGTTCTGTAACACATTAAAAAAAAGTAAACTAGAAGTGTAGCTTAGACTGCTCAGGGTTATTGAAATTGTGTGGAGACGTTTTTTTTTTTCTTTGACGATCAAGCGAGCATCTGGGATTGTTGCATCCGTTATGTCTGTCTCCCTAATTTCCAACCCAATGACTTTTGCACTGATACTTTTTTTTTAGTACTACTCTATTGGAAATAAAAAAAGAGGGCAGGGGTCTGTTTTAACGTCCTCATTCTGTTTCCCCTAAAAAAAGTTAAAAACTGGATGCTGCAATTATAGTCTTTATCAAGAGAGAAAGTTTGCACTTAAATTGGTTTATCAGATGAAAAAAAATGGCTTTACATGTTTTTGTGCTGTGCTCACAACTCACAGATGGCTAATACAGTAGAGAAAAAAACTATTAAAAGTCTTTATTGAACATTTATTTTAATATTGTGTTCAGATTGAAATGTGTTCTGTATCATACTGTGTATATTGTAATAATCGATTTGATGCCGGGCAGGGTTGGGGAGGGCAAACTTACCATTTCCCCCGTGGGAAGTTTTGTCATGGATAGTTATATTTCTAAAGCCTAAAGTATACATATGAATAATATTAAAAATAATCTTGAATACACAGTTTTCCTGTGTTTCTTTATCCCCACCCCCCACTCCATATTAACACGGACAGTCGTACTCAGAACAGGTTTTACTTTTTTTTCCAATGTTATATATTTGTTCAAATCAATTTTGTCATTAATATATATTTTTTTCTTTTCTGTATGAATACACCTGTAACTAAATTCACACAAGGTTTAGTTTCTTTAATAGTTCACAAACAACTTTTTAAACAATACCTGACATTTTTAATTGGGTTTTACATCACATTTACAACAGTAAATTGCAGAGTCATGATTCCAATGAGAGGTTATCAAGGTGCCTGGCAAGCTACTGTACATTCTAAATCTAATTGTGCTAAATATGAAGTGTGTGTGTGTGTCTACTAAATCACAGTAATTGGTTTATTGCCCCATTTTTCTCTGTACAACTTAAACTACTGTTGGGGCACATCATCGCACATAATGGCACTGGTTTAGTAGCTTTATTCCATTTGGTTGGTTGTGTGTGTCAGTAGCCTCCATGTTTCCTGTCCAGGGGTGGCATCAAGCAGGTCTTCAAGCTCCCCGACTGTGACTCATTATTGGCCTGTGTGGACACACCAGCATGAAACCAAAAAGGACATTCAGGTAAATGTGGCAAAAGTAGTAGAAAAAAAGTACAGTATAAAATTAACAAAATGTATTGTTAATTTTGCCAGCCTGAGCTTTGTCGCCACCTTGTGGTTTCTATCGGCTATTGATTACTGACGGATCTTCGCTAACAGTCGCAGAGTTCCAATGTACTTTTACAAATTCAAACCCTATACACAGTATTCAAGTAAAACAATAGAGGCTGAAATATATTTAATATTTTGACTTAGTTACTTCCTACCTGAAAATGAGTGTAACTACCTTAGCTAAGTGTGACTGGCACTTCTTTGCCGAGATGGCTGGCAGAGTTCCCCGGTGTGTGAGTGCGAAGATGGGTGGCGTGGAGCCTGGGAAGGAGCGTTGTGGCCCAGGGGCAGCCAGTTTGAGTTTGGGTAGCTCGTAATGGCTGGCGTTGCGTCGACTGAGGGGCTCAGCGATGTGCTTACTGTTGTGCTGGAGTGGGGTAGAAGTGCAAGCTAGAAATATATATTGCTCACCATGACGTGTAAAACAGTTTGTGCATCATTCTAATCCACGGGGTATTGGAGTGCATGCCTTGGCCACCAGGGGGCAGTTTGATACACAGACACAATAGAGGTGTTTTGGGAAATTCATTCTGACTCGTGCACTACTCCAACATGTGTGTGTTCAGAGAGGTAGAGGATAAAGAATACATTCCGATGAGAGGACAGGAGCCAGCTAGCTCAGTGATGCTGAAGAACAACGGGAACGCAGCAAGACAAGAAATATGGTGTGTATTGTATTGTGCTGTAATTTTTGGATTTAGAAGAAACCCGAGAAGTCTTTTCGATTGTGACCCAAAGCATCATGTCTCTTGTATGTACTTACAGGAATTAAAGGGGTGGGTCTGTTGTGCCTCCCTCTCATTTGTTTGCAAAGTCGGGAGGGTCGCCACAGGAGGTCTGAAGTGATGTGCGGTGATTTTTTTTCCATGGCTTCAAACGGCCCACCTGCTCCTGGATTGCGCTCACATTTTTTCTCTGCCAACCTGACATTAAACATGGACACAAATTATTTTTTGCAAATCAGAAATATGAACTTGGAAAATTGTTGATATTGTTCAATTAAAATATTGATATTATATACAGTTTGTATCAGAATTAAAAAATATATACCTACAAGTAAAATGTTATATTTGAACATTATTTATTATTTTTGAACCATCATTAAGAGTAAAATGCGAAATCATTTCAAGGAGTGTTTCCGTATCTCATCGTGGAAAGCGTGACATTCTGTCCTGATTGTTGGGTGCTGTCATGGCTGTGTGCTTACCGTATCTCCCGAAAGTAGGTGTGCCTCAAGGCGCTGGCGGCCGTGATGCGTTCATCCGCGTCGTAAGCCAGCATCTGGTAGAGCAGAGACACGGCAGGAGCGGCGCAGTTGGGCAGCAGGCGCGAGATCCCGCTACCCTTCTTTGCGGGGAAGTTGAAGTGCATCGCTCGAGACCTGAATGCAACATGACTGCTTACAAACCGCCGGTCAAGTTTGCCTTTTCTTTGTTTTGTTGTTTTTGTCTGTGATCACGCCACAGAACCAGCATCATGATAAAATCAATGGTTTTCGGGTGATGTCAGAGAGACATTCGCTCGAGCGTGACAACCTACTGCTTGAATTTGCGCAGGATGCATTGCTCAGGTGTGCCCAGTACGTCGTGGATTTTGGCAATCTGGTCCAGCTCGTTGGCACCGGGGAAGAGAGGATTCAAGCTGAAACACAAGGTACCTCGTGAACTGATTGACATCTTTAGCCACATGCAATGATCTTTGAAATGGAGTGTGAATTTTAGTGAGCATTAAAGGATTCTGTACATTTTTTTCTTGGGCTTTTATTTTTTTTGCAATACCAAAATTCAAGAAAAGCTTCGAAAAGCACTTCAGAAAAATAGCTTAAGGCTAGCGATAAAATGCAAAATGCCATTGATATTGTAACAATTGGCACTGACGGGTGCAATTTTAGAACGCTTTGGGCAACGGATATTTGAATAGAAATAGTGGAGCAACACATGAAGACTGTGTAGAATTCTGTGAACTGCTTCAACCGACCGGGATGGACCCTGAGGAAGATCGAAGGCGGATTGACCAAATTAAATTTCCCCAGACCGCTGTTGTGTTACCTCATAATCTCAAAGAAGACACATCCGGCACTCCAGATGTCCATCTTCAGGCTGTAGTAGCCGTCAGTCAGGAGGCACTCAGGGGCACGGTACCAGCGCGTGGAGATGTATTCTGTGTGCGGCGGCTTGGAGTGCACGCTCCTGCATGAGCCAAAGTCGCCCAGCTTGAGAACGTTTTGCTAGAAAATGGTACATACAAATAGTAGATAGAATTATGAAAATTGATATTTAGTTTTGATTGATACAGGGATTCATTCAATCTCACTCTGATGAGAATGTTTTCCGGCTTCACGTCTCTGTGGAAGATCCCGCAGCTGCAAAGAGAAGTTAGAAACCGTTTTAGTGGTGCTAATGGTGACAACACAAATTTGTTTATTTTTTAACGGGACGCATTAAACACAACATTCAACATCTAAAGCTTTTTGAGGGTGTGGGGGGACATGAATGGAATTAAATATGTATAATCTTAACGAAGAGGAATGCACTATTTTTTTCTTTTTTGTAAATTTTTTTTCTAAAAAAAATCTTGGCTAACAATATTAAAGTTATGAAACCATTTAAATAAAATTATAAATATTGTTCACCTAGGGCAACTGAAACATTTTTAGGCATTGTACATCATGTCCTGTTATGTTCTTGTTCCCTTATTTTTTTATATTAGCATTTACTGAAATGTATGGCAAATAGAAGTTAAATAAATGTTTCAACATATACAGATCTGAAATGGAAATGTATTGAACTCGAAAGTTAAAACAACTGCTCTTTCGGCACTTCAGGCAGTGATCCTTTTGTGTACCACTAGAGGGAGTCCGCGTACCACTAATTGTGGTACACACTCAGTGGTGCACTTCGGGAGTCGCCGGACTATGACGTAATAATAATAATAATAATACATTTTATTTATAAGCGCCTTTCAAGACACCCAAGGACACTTTGCAATAACAAAAAACACAAAACAATACGGGTTGAGCAGCGGCAGCCAAAACGCGCCAGCGTTCACTCTTACATATGTTCTTGTCGTTACCTGTGCATGTGGTCCAGTGATTTGCACAGCTGGTACATGTAGTGTTTGACTGTGTGATCAGACGGCGGTGTCTGTCTCTCTGCGAGGCAACAAAACATCATTCAGACATCAACTTGGAAAAAGTCCTTTTTTGTTATTTGCTTGGTTCAGTCGCCTCCCTCCCACCTTTAATAAACTCATATATGTTCATCTCCATCAGCTCGCAGATCAGAGACACGGTGCCTGTTTCCTTGTCACTGAAATGGTGAAAAGGAAAATAAGAGCTCAGCCCGTACATTGCAATTCAGATAGAGTGGAATATCCAAAATTAAACTCCATTTCTTCCCTGACTTCTAAGCTGTTATTATTTTCTCCAATATATCTCATGTCGAGTTAATTATTAAGTTCCATAAAATGAGCTAAGACAAAACTACACTCTTTGATAAGGCCTACAGACACGATATAGTTGTTGTGGAGTACAGCGATTACTAATCAGTGTGGCGTTGCACGTTTGAGTCCCACTATGAACAAAAAAGGTTTTAAAAAATAATAATAACAGTGGAAACTACTTGTTGGAGAGATGCCTGCTGGCTGCTGTCACGGCATCAAACTCCACCCCCTCAGCTGAAATAGTGCAACACTTGGGAGCATGAGTTGAATTTCCCATTGAAGGAAACTAATAAGTATAATAAAGTTTAAATAAGTGTGCCGTGAAAGAGCAAAAGGTTTTATTGTGGGAACGTTCTGCTTGTCACGTCAGGGGTTGCCATCGCCAGTCAGTCAATTGTGTCGCTTTTGGTGAACACCTAGGACTGCTATGCTACTATATTTTAATGTCGATCTTTGTGATAGTGGCCATCGAAGAGCTAAAAATTTTGGTGGGGTGTATTTGGTGTAAAAGGTTGGAGAACGAGTGCTTGAGATGCTCATGGAGTTGACGTCTCACAAGATTTGACGACGTCACGCATGACGATGGGTTGATGAGGTTTTCTCAAAGAGCATTTAGCTTCAACTCTAAATTGTAACAATTCTGGAGCTTTGGACTTTGGAGGTTCCAGTGTAATAAGATGAATTGGTGACCAAATAGAAGAGGTTGAAAGATCTCACAAAATCAGTTCGTGCAGGTGGATAATATTTGCATGTGGGCTAAGCCTCCTCATGGCTTGAACCTCCCGCAGGTTGTTGGCCTGTTCCACACTGTATGAGACAGAACACAAGATTTACTTCCAAATGCTCAGAAAATATAATAATTAACCCTTGTATGCCCCCCCCCAGCCCCTGTGCCACATACATCTGGCATACTCAAGACGATCTTGTCCGCTCACCTGTTAATGGTCTGCTTCATAGTCTTGCACGCGTACATCTTTCCATCCTTCAGACTCTGAGTTTTGACCACCACGGAGAATGAGCCCTCACCAATCTTCTTGATTATTTTGTAGCCTAGGAAAACATTCAAGTGTTTTATCGTATGTGCATTGCCATGGCAGGGAAGATTCTTTTGCCAACAATGGAAAAATAAAATCACAGAATAGTAGGCTGTCAACAAAAAGGACTGTGGCAGTTACCGGTAAGTCTAAAGGCAGAGGTGCCACAGGAGTGTTTCTAAAGGCCGATATTTTAGTTTAATTTTTTTTCCATTCATTAATATTATTTTATTGCCGTATTTTTTTTATCTTAATTCATGAAAAACACTTTGATTCAACGCTGCGGCCTTCCTGTGTGGCGTTTGCTTGTAACTGGCCAATGATGTAGAAAATGGACAAATTGATGTATTTGAATGTTAAAATACAAAAAAGAAAGACTCAATAGCAGTAACTAAAAAATGTATTCATAAGAAAAACTTATTTTTAGCCACACGAATAAATCTAATATTGAACCTAGTTAGGATAACAGTTTGGGAAAATTAATAAATTATCATGACCATTAGTAGGAATTGTTGAAGTAATACATATATATCAGTAACTTGAAATAATTTTTCAAAGTGAAGAATACTACATTTGAAAATGCTCTCACTATGAGTCAGTGTAGTTGTAAAATAATTAATATAAATACATGTTAAAAGAATACTTTAAAAAAGCATCATATTAAAAAAAACATTATTGTGCTTCAAATAACAATAGCACACTTGCATTGAAGCAATTGGATTGAAGCTAATGACAGACACGCACGGGCGATTTGTAGTAGTAATAGCCAAAAATTCTACTTACGATGCATTTCTTTGCTTCGTTCATGTTTCGAACGGGCATTAAATGACTGCAACGCGTTACAATTACAATCTTGAGTGTAATTTGCATTTTAAAAAAGCGTCTTGGGGTGTCGTTAGCCTAGCCTGACTTGGCCGGGCTGCTAGCTTGACCGTCACCCTGGCAACGGAGCACGCCTTCACCCTCCCCTCTTGACCCAGCCGGCAAACGGCTGGAAAGTCTTCAACCCTGGAGAGGAAACGCGACGGTGTGCAAGATTGTGGCTTACACACGGCGGGAAACGGTCGTCATCCTTACCAAAAGAATCCATTGTTCTTATTATTTGACGGAGAATCGTTCTTTCTTACCTTTTTTCCAGAGGTGGGCGGTGACCGCTAGCTCCCCTGCCTTGTCACCAGCCTCCTGGCTCCGGTTGCTCCAGTCGCTGTTCGCCGCCGTCTTGCACGCATTCCGAAGGTTTGCCCTGTTTTTAACGCCAATGAGCCAGTTGGAGTAGTGCATCATGAGTGCACACGGATTTCCGAAGAGTGGAGCATGAGTTTGATGCTTTACGAATGTCAGCGAATGAGAGGCGCGCTAGTGAATCGTCGCTGTCGCTATCGTTCTATCCATTCGTGGACTGTTGAGACATTACTGCTGCACGTCGGCTTCCGTAGTAATGTGGCTAATTCTGGCCCATGAAATAATATGTGCGTGGCTCAATGAAAATCGTTTGTTGACTGTAATTTGTAACATTTGCTACTACCTAATCCAGGGATGGGCAATTAAAATGATGGATGGGGCCACAATTTTACATCAGTATGTGTGGCCACATAAAATCATATATACAAGATACTTCCTTTTAATATATTTCATAATTCATCTCCCAAATTATGTATAAAAGATCCAGCCTTCAGAAAGAAATGGTCTGAACAATAAAAAAATAGACCCCATGCATCAGAGCAAGGTTTCTTGATCGCATCCAACATGCGTGGATTTTCTCTGGGTACTTCGATTTCCTCCCACATTCCAAAATCATGCATGGCAGGCTGATTGAACACTCTAAATTGTCCCTAGGTGTGAGTGTGAGCACGGTTGGTTGTTCGTCTGTATGTGTGCCCTGCGAGTGTCTGGCAACTGGTTCGAGGTGTCTCCCGCCTATTGCTTGAAGACAAATGGGATAGACTCCAGCAACCCCTGCGACTCTTGTGAGGATAAAGCGGATCGGAAAATGGATGGGAATTAATCAAGGGGACCACTGAGAGTAAAGTCATGGGGTGCAAGGGCCGCAAATTGCCCACCCTGTAATAATCATTGGAAATAAATCTTCAAGCATAACTTCACTTACTCCTGTAAACCTTTCTCACTGTTGGATAGACTTAATTTTATAAAGCCCTTTTTTATGAATATTTTTTTATGTTCTATAAAATTGCTGTCATGTACTTTTGTTCGTGATTTAGAATGTGAAATGTCAATGTGTGTGCCATTCTTTCATTAAAAAAACCTTACGTCATACTGTATCTGTTGCATATACACAAATACACCACAATATCATTATAATGTTTAAAGCGAAATGTATTCTAATAAATTTATCCAACCAAAGCGCTTTATGTCCATCCGTGTTGACTGATTCGAAAGTCTCATAATCTGCGCATGCGTGTTAAATGTTTGACTAGAGGCGCAAACCGTGCGCATGCGCACTGTCTACGGCGTGCTACGATAGTGTGGCACAAGCCTGACTTAACATTAACGCCGTTTTTCATTTTGTAAAACGTTTTAAGTCATCATGAAAACAAGGTTTACAACGGCGGACATTAGGGCTTCTATTGCCGAGATAAATGCTAAGTAGGTGACGTTCATTAAAGCCTGATCCGGGGTCTGCTAGCCGAATTGCTAATGTGTTTACATTCGCTTACGTGCCGTTTATTTCACTCTTTACTTTTTTTTTGGCGTGTGTGTGTGACAGCTACATGGGCATGAGGGTGAACAACGTGTACGACATAGACAACAAGACGTACCTCATCCGGCTACAAAAGTAAGCAGCGCCTTCTGAATGCACTCATCTCTTGAGTCGTGTATAAAGTTTACTTCTGTACTCTATCTCCCCAGAATTGAGTGACGTCAACAAAGAATGAAAAGCTATGATGTCAATGATGACCTAAATCATTTTTCTTTCTTTAGAAACATATTAATACTGTTGCACTGCACTGCGACATACATTTATAACTACACCTATACAACTACAAATCTTAATCAATTCATCCCAGGGTGAAAATTCTGCCATCACTCTCAACATGTGTTTGTCAACGATACCGCAAGTGACTTCGGTCACAATTTTAAATTGTTAATGTTCTTTTGAATTTAAAAAGCATACAATGTATGGGTAATTCAATGGTACATTGACTTACAAGTGGCCTCATGGTTCATTTTCCTTTATTTTAGGGTAAGACTAACCTATAACACCCACAAAAAATATGTATCAAAAATGGGATTTAAAAAAGAAATTCTGATAGAGATTAATTTATTGCTTGCGTTTGAAAAAAATAATGGGAAGAGGACCGTGAAAAAAAATCGCAAAATAATTTACCCTAATTGATATGGCATGGGTCATTTGAGTTAAAAGCTTAGTCATGGATCTAATTAAACTCATAAGTCAATGTCCCACTGAACAACTAAAATAAAGTAACACAAGTAATTTACATTGGACATGTCTTCAATGTTTTGTTTTTTGTCAAGCTTCTCTGGTCATTTTCATGCCAGTGATGAGCCATCATACTTTGAGCTATGTGCTATTTACGTTAGCATCTGCTTGCGACAAGTTCATGAGTGCGTTTCGAATGTTACGGGTTTGGTTGGGGTTTTTCGGAGGGGCTCCCCATTCTTGCATGGATTTTGTCTCGCTTCCTCCCACATTTATTTCCACTAAGAATGGTAACCAATCGCTCTCGATGGATGGATGTCATTGGATGTAGGTGCAGGTGTAGCTGATGTTAAATATCACCGTTGTAACTTTGTTGATAAAGGCCTGACAGCAAAGCGGTTCTCCTGCTTGAATCCGGAATTCGGATTCATTCCACAGACTTCGAATGGCCCAAGAATATGATGCCATCAGGCTTTGCCATGAAAGTAAGCTCCTCTTTTAGCCCATGTTATTTGAAATAGCATCGTCATTGTTGTTATTGTTCCCGGACTGTCACGATCCTTGATATGTCGAATGATCCTATACGCACTAGTTATTATGCGTGTGGTATATATTATAGTGTCGTAAGCACCTGAAGACGCGACGGCTGACTCATGTGAAGCAGCTCGGCATGGACAGAATCGTTGACCTCCAGTTTGGCTCGGAAGAGGCCGCCTACCACCTCATTGTCGAACTCTATGACCGGGTGAGAACACGCTATGAGTCAAAGATCACCGTTAAGGTTTAATAACCCCCACCCCTAAAAAAATGCGATATTTAGTGTCAGTTATCAGAGCAGGTGTGTGGGGCATACGAAAACCACATCATTCAACGGGGCCCGGGATCTTGCTCCCGATACTAGCAAAATGGTCAAGCACACTTATCTCGATATGCTCGATGTAAACATGCGTGCTATGTGTTTCCATCCGCTCTGCAGGGTAACATCATTCTCGCCGACCACGAATACACCATCCTCAACCTGCTGCGCTTTCGCAACGCCGAAGCGGAAGACGTCAAGATCGCCGTGCGGGAGCGCTATCCCGTGGAAAGCGCCAGACCTCCAGAACCACTCATCACGTTACAACGGTAGCTTGTTGAGCCCATGGCCCACTCGGTGTCATCGACTGTGTTTTTACTGTGGATTTTTATGAACCCAACTTTTTTTTTGTTCTCTCTCTATTTAAACCCATTTCCTTCGATGCAGACTCACTGAAATCATCAGTCAAGCACAGAATGGAGAGCAAGTGAAACGAGTGCTGAACCCTCACCTTAGTACGTAATGATACTTCACTTCTTGATCATTCTTCATGTGATCATTTTGCTCAAGTTGATTTTCTAAACTCGCACAGCCTACGGAGCCACTCTCTTAGAACACTGTTTCATCGAAGCCGGATTGTCTGGCTCGGTGAAAGTCGACAATCAAGTGGATGCTTCCCAAGGTATGGTCGCAAGCTTATATTCATCTGCGGTGATGCGATTTATGGTGACTTTCTGCATTTCGGTTTCAGTTGCACCTAAAATCCTGGAAGCCTTGCAAATGGCCGAGATGTACATGGAGAAAACGGAGAACTTTAGCGGCAAAGTATGACAAGTATAGTCTTGTCGGGTTTTTTTTCTTCTTCTTTTTTGGTCTGCTTATGGATGTATCAGAATATTATCATTGTTTTATTGAAGGGCTTCATCATTCAAAAGAGTGAAAAGAAAGCAAGTTTAACTCCTGGGAAAGCCAGCGAAGAGCTACTCACGTAAGTCATGACGCGGCGTGCTAACTGGGATATGCTGCTGGTGCCGTTGTTCATATTTTCATAGTTAATCTTTTATTAGTCTCAGAACACAATTTTCAAGAAAAATAAGATGATAGATATCGAGTCCACTTGTTAAGTCACGTCATGATGAGGGGAAGATAAACATACTGCAACTATGGTCAGCTCCATTGATGAACGTGCGCAATCGTTTAGTTGTGTCACGTTGAATCAGGGTTACCGTAGGGCAATTATTATTTATTATCATAAAGATGTGGTTCATAGTAATGATACAATAAAATATACATTTTTTGTACTTCACCAGTGATAAAAATGTATGTATTGTGTATGTCATCTTTTATAAATATAATTATAATTATACATTTATATGATAAAACAACGACTTATCATCCATTAAAATGATTGAATACTGTTGTAAAAATATACAAAATCTAATAATTACTTGGCATGCATGATTAGTTATAAATTCCTCACAGAATTTGGCATGACAGTACAGCTTGGACTTGAAAATACGATAGTGTAATTTATCGGAATTACCGACTCACAGTCTTTTGCAATTACAGATACGATGAATTCCACCCGTTCCTCTTTGCCCAGCATTTAAAAACTCCCTACTTGGAGTTTGAGTCCTTCAACAAGGTAAATAAAAGACATTGACCGCGTCCTGTCTGTTGTTTTTCTCCAGTGCTCATGCCTTGTCGCAATGTTGTCTTGACAGGCGGTGGATGAGTTCTTCTCCAAGATGGAGAGCCAGAAGATCGACATGAAGGCTTTGCAGCAGGAGAAGCAGGCCCTGAAGAAGCTGGAGAACGTCCGGAGGGACCACGAGCAGAGGCTGGAGGCCTTGCATCAAGTTCAGGTAAAGAGCTCAACTCAAGAACGGTTGATGTGGCCAAGTCGTACACGTGTGTCACATTTTAAGCTTTTTAAAACAGTCTCATTCGGCCTCCATACATCAAATATGTTTTGTTTGTTTTTTAAACCCATTCTTATTGAATTAGTTCGACATGAAAGAGGCATCACTAACTTCACACACTTATTGTTTCAGAGGCTAGGCAGTCTTGCTGCAAAGTAAAAAAAATAAAATAAAAAAAACTAAGTGGAAGATATTGCTGCATGCATATGGAGGCGGAAATTGGAGCCCTCTAGTGGACACTTATTGAAATCACATTTCAATTACCGGTTTACAAAAACGCTAGCAAATAATGTTCTGAACTCAGACTTTTTCAGACAGCACTTTAAAAATACAACAGTAACAACCATTAGAAATACATCAATAAAATATTAGATTTTTTTTGAGTGAAAACCGCCTGCTAGTTTTTTATTTGGTCTGAAAATGTATTAAATTGGTCAAGTATATTCCCCATAGGAGGTCAAGAAGAAGAGTTCTGTATTGACGTTACTGTCGCACTCTTTTGTGGGTCACGTGACAGGAAGTGGATCGAGTGAAAGGCGAGCTGGTGGAGATGAACTTGGCCGTGGTGGAGAGGGCGCTGCAGGTGATTCGCAGCGCCCTGGCCAACCAGGTTGACTGGACCGAGATCGGCGTGCTGGTCAAGGAGGCGCAGGCCGCCGGCGACCCCGTGGCGTGCGCCATCAAGGACCTCAAGTTGCAGACCAACCACATCACCATGCTTTTAAAGTGAGACCAACAGGTAGACACTTAGCAAAATGGCTCCTTGCGCACATTTCCCGCCTTCTTCTAGGAATCCTTACATCACTGAAGAGGAACAGGGGGAGGAGGAAGAGTTGAAGGAGGCCCTGCAAGAGAAGGGCAAGAGAAATAAAAACAAAGACAAAGGTCAGAATAGGAAGCTGCAGAGGAACAAGCCCATGCTGGTGGATGTGGATCTTAGCCTGTCGGCCTACGCCAATGCAAAAAAGTACGTAAGAAGTCACCTTTTGCAAAGCCACGCCCCCCAAAATGCTAACTGGCCAATCACAGTGCAGCGCACAACAGGAGATTCACACTTGAATTCAGTGATACATTTTGAAATTTTATTTTTGAGGGTTGGTTTGATTTTTGACTTTTTAAAAATACAGTTGTCATCAAATGATGTTAAAATATTGCAAGAGAATATTGTGCCCATATTACACATTCCTTACAATACAATACTGTCATTTCCGGATTATAAGGCGCACCTTCAATGAATGGCCTATTTTAAAACGGTTTTCATATATAGGGCGTACCGCTTTATAAGGCGCATTTGTGTTTTTTTGTTATTGTAAAGTGTCCTTGGGTGTCTTGAAAGGTGCTTATAAATAAAATGTATTATTATTCTTATCATAGAATAGAAGCTACCATAATGACTGCGGTTGCTTTATGCATCCACTAGATGGAGCTACGTTAGAGAATACAGGCTTTATATTGAGCTTTCACAACCATGGCTGCTGTAACAGCGCACTTTACAGAATATTTAAAAGACTACGTCCATGTAATCAAAATATTGATCCATATATATAAGGTGCATCGGATTATCGGCTTTGAGAAAATCAAATGCTTTTAGGTGCGCCTTATAGTGAGGTATACAGTTTTTAAAGAAGCGTTTTAAATTTACATGTATGTATATTTTTTTAAAAATTAATCGCACAACATCTCCTTAAGATTGCATTTGGGGTTTCAGCCCAGTTACTGAAGCCTACAACGTCCGTTTTTAGGTACTATGACTGCAAGCGCAGTGCTGAAAAGAAGGAACAGAAGACCATTCAAGCATCAGACAAGGTCAGAGCAGCCTTCTAACCGACCTCGTTTGGACGAGACCATCCAAAATGCTTTTCTCAACTTCGTTGAAGGCCATGAAATCGGCAGAGAAAAAGACCCACCAAACCTTGAAGGAGGTCCAGACGGTGACCACCATTCAGAAGGCCAGGAAGGTCTACTGGTGGGTGGGCACTTCGCAGCACTCGCCGGGTGATTCTTTGTGTCCTCTCAGTCGTGTCCTCACCCGTTTTGTGTAGGTTTGAGAAGTTCTTGTGGTTCATCACGTCGGAGAACTACCTGGTCATCGCCGGGCGAGACCAGCAGCAGAATGAGATGATCGTCAAGCGCTACCTGCGGGCCGGTAATAATAATATAGGCGGGCTTTTCCCGCGCCTGCTTCTGTCATTCATCATCTTGTGCTTTTTATTTTTTATTTTTATTTTTATTTTTTGCCAGGTGACATCTATGTCCATGCAGACCTCCATGGCGCCACAAGCTGTGTCATCAAAAACCCTGCAGGTTTGTCCACTCGCATTTGGCTTCTTGATATTTGACAACTTCATCTCACCACCCACCCCCTCTTCCCCCCTCCCTTGCCTTCCCAGGCAGTCCCATCCCCCCTCGCACGCTGACCGAGGCGGGCACCATGTCAGTATGCTACAGTGCTGCATGGGATGCCAAGATCGTCACCAGCGCTTGGTGGGTCCACCATCATCAGGTGAGTCACTGACAACACCCCTGATTTTGTTTTGACTCTTGTCAACAAAGATGCCTTCAAAATAAATGTTCACAATTTAAAAGAAAAACAGGCAAAGGATAATTCCAGAGTATACTGTGGAATTTTTCAAAATAAAAGAAATAAAAAGCTTAAATTATTATTTTTTTATATATAATTGACAGATATTCAAATCCTGGCCAAAAACCAGTTGAATAAAAAAACAAAAACAAAGAAAAAAACAGTGCATGCTTCATTGAGAGAACGTCACAATTTCTTTTAGCTTTTGAATGTTAATGACGTCAGTTGCTACAGGAGAAAAGCTCAAAACATTGTCTTAAAAAGTACAACAAGTTGACACAATCAACTTCATTCTTGTTTACAAGCACCGCTGATCATGTTTAGGTGTCCAAGACTGCGCCGACAGGAGAGTACCTGACCACTGGCAGCTTCATGATCAGGGGTAGGACAACTTTCAGAAGGCTTATTTTACTCAGCAAAGCAGGTACTGAATGATCACTGCTTTTTATTTTTTTTTCCTCCCCAGGGAAAAAAAACTATCTGCCTCCTTCCTACTTGATTATGGGCTTTGGATTCCTCTTTAAGGTAAACACCATCGAATGAAGCTACTACTCAAGATTTGTTTGCATGTTTCCAGACAGGCCAATCCATTGGATTTATTTTATTTGTATTTTTTGTGTGAAATGGATCGACATTTTATTCTTTAACAGAAAGTGAGGAAAATGTAATATTGGGGTGTTTCTAAAATACTCTCTCTGACTACAACCCCATCTAAAGGTAGACGAGCAAAGTGTGTTCCGTCACAGAGGCGAGCGCAAGGTGAAGTTAGTGGAGGAGGACGTGGAGGAAATGGCGTCCAGAACGGCCGAGATGTTGGAGGAAGGGGAGGAGCTCTCGGGTAAGCGCTGACCCTTCACCTCCACCGTTCCAACAATCATCTGACGCCAAAGCACCTCTTATTAGGCGACGATAGCGGCGCCGAAGACGGAGCGGAGGATAAGAAAGAAGAGCACGATGTCGGTGACTGCGATGGAAAAGATGCGGCAGAGATGGCGGATGTGGACGGAACGACGTCGGAGCGCAGCGATTCCGATGGCGAAGACGACGACGACGGCGGGAAGGAGATCAGTGAGGAGTTGAGCTACCCTGATACCACCATCACCCTCACTCACCTGCAGCCCATCAGGTAACCAACACTGTAAAGTCCATCTTACCTTTCCGGAGCTTCAGGATAAGTCGTCATACTCCCTGGCCCCCCCTTCCCTTCATTCCAGGAGCTCTCAAAACGTCACTTTCAAGAAAGAAGCCACCTCTCAGGTTCACATCATTGGACAGTATTTTCCCTGAATGACGTCTCGCAGGCGTATTAAATGGACGCTTGTCTCTCCAGTCCGACGTCGACACGCAAGGAAGGAAGCACATGACTGCCAAGCAGAGACGGTAAGATTAAAAAAAAAATATTTTAAATCCAAGTCATAAATAATGTTTGCTTCCCTTATTTTAAAATCACGTTTTCAAAAATCTTGTTCTTGCACACTTTTCGTAATATCCGTAAGTTATTTTTTTCTTGACTTTGAAATCTCTTTAACTTTGTTCGTTATTGCTTTTTTTTTTGGTCAAGCATTTTGCATTACATCGTATATGAAATGTGCTATAAATCAGTGATTTTATTTTTATTTTTTTCAAGCCTTGGGTGCTGGTAAACAAAACTTTTTTTATGCCCCCATGTATCATATCCCGGACCACCACAACCAGTTTGGGATCTTTTATTTAAACGAATAGTATGATTCATAGGATCTTGCAGTCATTCATACTTTGAAAAGTATATTTGCGCCATGTTTGGCAGACATTTTGTGTTTCACTTCTCAGAAAGTATATGGCCAAGGTTTGGCCCGACAATTTAGTTCTGGGTAAAAAGAGTTCTGGTGTCTTGTTTAGCGACGAGAAGAAGAAGAAGCAGAAACAGGAAGTGAGCGAACCAGAAGAGAAGACTGAGCTTGCGCCCGCTGAACAGGAAGAGGACCGGGGATCCAAAAGTGGCAGCGGACCGCCCCAGCTGCCGCTGAAGAGAGGCCAGAAGGTGAGAGATTTTGCTAGGACAAGATGGAGCTTTTGCTGTTCAACACAATATGTGACAGTAAAGAAATGAGTCTTCAACGGAAGCAGAGCTGCAACGATGAGTAAATTAATCGATGATCAAATTAATCGACAATCATATTGATCATACAGTAAACTTCAAACAAAAGCATTTTCAAAGAAATAATAACGAACAAATGTGCTCTAAAATCAAAATAAAACATTTGCAAACATCTACTTTGATTTTTGAAAACCACGATCAACATTTTTGCCAATTTTGACATTACAGGCCAAACCAAAAACTGAATCATAGTACGTTTGTGTATATTCTGCACTGCCAGTTTGAAATACTGTCCCGTTTTTGAATAAAGGGATGGAAATTGTTTTTTCTCTATTTAATGTTCTAGTGACAAAATAATGTTCATCTTAGTTGATTATAATAACCATGAGTTGCAGCTCGAAAACAAAGCTGTCAAAGAACCGAAAAACAGCCAATTTTGCAACCTCCTCCATCTTCTGAAGGACAAATCTTGAGAGGAATGAAGTTTTCACTCCTCAAAGTCATCCTTTCATGCAGGCGGGTAAATTAAAGATGACATTGTGTGATGTACGTCACAAATTACGTAGTCGTCTGCGTGTTTCGAGTGGAATTAAACTCAAACACTTTGTATGATTTGTGAATGGGCTTCCTCAGACTCAGCAACAACAAAATGAAGGAAAATAAAAGTACAGATATTCCATTTGAAGTCCTGCTGGGTTTCTACGCAGACATTTGAATACGTCGCTGTCCTCGATGCCGCTTTTAATAAAAAAAATTGCGACGTGAGAACAATTCCTTAGGTCGGAAGCTGCGAGGACCGTTGCAATTAAAACAATCATTCCTGCTGTGTTGCCAACAGAACAAGCTGAAAAAGATGAAGGAGAAGTATAAGGACCAGGACGAAGAAGACCGCGAGCTCATGATGCAGCTGCTTGGGGTACCCCGCACGTACGCACCAACAAACACAAACAGAACAAGGCACTCATCTACGCTCTCCTGGTCTTCACAGTCGGCCGGTGCGAGCAAGGACGAGAAAGACAAAGCTAAGAAAGGCAAGAAGGGGAAGGGCAAAGAGGAGCCCCCGAGGAAGCCCCCTCCTCAGAAGCCCCCTCCCAAATCTCGCCAGACGATGGTGACGCCCGTCACGAAACCGGAGCAGATGGCCGCGGATGGCGAGGAGGCGACTTCCGCGGAGCAAGAGGACAAGGTATCAGCCACACCCCCTCACATTCCCAGTTCGACATTTGCAATATCACACATTTTATTTATATTTGGTACGAGCCCCTTGCTTTTCAATGAAAAAGTATTCGCTGTGCTCAGGCTAAAAGCTATATGAATGTTGCATTTCCACCATTTTGGGATATCTCGCTGCCAGTGAACTTTGTTGAAGTGATTCGAGGAGCGACTGTGTAGTAAGGCGTTTTTACCTGGAAAAAAACGACCATGGATAGTGAGGCGTTTTTCAACGAAAAAATAACTAACATGTATAGTAAGGCGTTTTTAGCCGCAAAAAAACGACCATGTACAGTAAGGCGTTTTTAACCCGAAAAAAATGACCATGTAGAGTAAGGCGTTTTTAGCCGGAAAAAAACGACCATGTATAGTAAGGTGTTTTTTACCCAAAAAAAGACCATGTATAGTAAGGTGTTTTTTACCGAAAAAAAAGACCATGTATAGTAAGGCGTTTTTAGCCGAAAAAAACCCGACCATGTATAGAAAGGCGTTTTTAGCTGAAAAAAACGACCATGTATAGTAAGCGTTTTTGGCCGACAAAAAAAACGACCATGTGTAGTAAGGCGTTTTTCAACGAAAAAAAACGAACATGTATAGTAAGGTGTTTTTAACCCGAAAAAAACGACCATGTAGAGTAAGGCATTTTTAGCCGAAAAAACCCGACCATGTATCTACAGTAAGGCGTTTTTTGGCCAAAAAAAACCCCGACCATGTATAGTAAGGCTTTTTTGCCGAAAAAACCCGACCATGTATCTACAATAAGGCGTTTTTTGGCCGAAAAAAACCCCGACCATGTATAGTCAGGCGTTTTTAGCCGAAAGAAAAATGACCATGTATAGTAAGGCATTTTTTGCCGAAAAAAACCCGACTATGTATAGTAAGGCGTTTTTAGCTGAAAAAAACGACCATGTATAGTAAGCGTTTTTGGCCGAAAAAAACGACCTTGTGTAGTAAGGCGTTTTTAGCCGGAAAAAAACGACCATGGATAGTAAGGCGTTTTTCAACGAAAAAAACGACCATGTCTAGTAAGGCGTTTTTAGCTGGAAAAAACGACAACGTATAGTAAGGTGTTTTTTACCGAAAAAAAGACCATGTATAGTAAGGCGTTTTTTATCGGCCAAAAATGCCTTACTATACATGGTCTTTTTTTTTTCGGTAAAAAACGCCTTACTATACATGGTCGTTTTTTGGGGCCAAGGACCAGCTCGAGGAACACATCACTGGTATTTATGCTCCTAACGCATGGTGATGTGCGTGTCGTTTTTCAGGAGGACAATGTGGATGCAGACAACCCTGGGGCAGAGGTGACTACAAACCTTGCAGTGCTGCTTAAACTTTTTACACCAAGTACCAACAAAAGCAAAGTACAAACTGAACATTTTTGGTGGGTGGGGACAAATCCACTGTTTTATCCTTAAGTGCTGTGTGATTGGTTGGAAGATGGCATTTGGAGACGTGATGGTTTTATACTTTCGTTGTAAGAGCCTCACCTCAAATCACACACTGAACACTACGAGAGGGAATCACTGCACTTCAGAATCATTTCCTTACAGTATGTTCAATGTTATGACGGTGTGTGTGTGTTTGTGCGCGCACCAGGAAGCAGAGAACCTTCTCACTTCGCTGACAGGCCAACCTCACCCCGAGGACGTGCTGTTGTTTGCGGTGCCCGTGTGCGCCCCCTACACCGCACTAACCAACTGCAAGTGCGTACCGCCGTGATCCGGTCGACTTACTGTGTTAAATAAAGCAGCGTGGAAGGGAAGGATCATGCTTTTTTCCCCCCTTCACACCAACAGGCACAAAGTTAAACTGACACCAGGCTCACAAAAGAAAGGCAAAGGTAAATATTTTGGGGGGGACCACAGTTAAGTATGTGAACCACCAAGTTGCTATGTGAAACGCCGCACTACAAATGGCTCAAAAGCTCTGATCAGTAGTTGGCCACAGTGTGAACGTGTGAGAGTTGAATGAACATCAATTGCATGAAACCAATGTGAACCACTACACCGCGATTGCCCAAAATGCGTGTTACTCTTTTTGTTCGTTGCAGCCGCCCGCACCGCACTTTTGAGCTTCATGAAATCCAAGGAGACTTCTGTAAGAGAAAAGGACTTGCTACGCAGCGTCAAGGTACCGAATCCCCCCCCCCCCCAACATAAATACTCTTATGGCCAGAATTGATTGGTTTATTCGTACTGCAGGATGCCGATCTGTCCAGAAACATGCCTGGCAAAGTCAAAGTGTCTGCTCCAAACCTGCTGGCTGCCAAGAGGAAATAAGACGCTGTGCTACGCGGTGAAAACGCCACCTACTTTTCGATACTTGGACATGTGAAAATTGACCTATCATGATCAAAACCATTCTTTGGAGAAAACGGAACAGAAAAGGATTTTTGTTTTGTGGGACTAAATTTCATTTTCCCTGGCCACATTTGGTATCGCATAATTTTACTTCCAAAAACAATGCTCGGTTTTGATTGAACACTCAAGAGGTATTGTACAGCTAATAAAGGTTTTATTTTGGAAAATGACTTAGACTGCATTTTATTATTTAAAAGATTACGAAAATACAAATATTTATAACTTCATGTACAATTAAAAATATATGTAATCCCATCAAAGTCCTTGAAGTTTGCTGTGGAAACAAAAGAGAGCAGTAATGTTACAAGCTTGGTGTGGATTATTTTTCTTAAACAAATGTACTGAACAGTTCTTACCTGTCCTCAAATGTTCTGTTGGATGGATAGTACACCTTGAATGCAAAACCACTTCTTGGAAAAGAGCCCTGGTGAAGTCATGAATGCAATTTTCATCAATCACATTTCACGATTACGTTGACATTTTACTACAATCCATGAATCACGCTCAGATGCCACAAAACAATGCCAAAGCTGCCATACCGGGTTGACGCAAAGGCAGTCGGAGTGCGTGACGCTGAATGGGTCGTACTTGTCGGCAAAGACCACCACGTCGGGGACGGGGTACACACGCAGGGTGTAGTCGTAAGCCCAAAACACAGGAGAGACGGAGAGAGGCAGCGGGGCCAGGTGAGCCTGCGACAGGATGCTCCGGACAAACTGACAAAAACAGCAGCGGCGTCATCAGTGCCAACGTGAGACTTAAAATATACCGTATATATATATTTTTTGTAAGACACTCACATGGTTGGGTATGTCCAGATTGGTGTTTGGCAACCTCACGCAGTTTCGGCACATTTTGTTGACCAGGTCCTCACGGATGATTATGATCTCTTGGCTACAGAATTGGATTCTGAAAGAACGAGAACAGCATCAAACCAACCAAAAAGTTGAATGTTCACTTTACAAAACAACGATACAAAATGCCAAAGCTATCAAAACTCGCACAATGCTGCGGTAATTGTGGCAACAAATGCATATAACAATACTCACAGTGTAATCATCTTAAAGCTGGAGAATAGACTTTAAAATGCTACTGGTCTACAACTCACCGAATTAAGAAGTGATCATGGAATATAAATACGGTAGCGTTCTGAGAATCGGATCAATTAGCGGAGTCAAGAGTTCAAAGCTAATATCGTGCGTTAGCATTTAGCTGTTATGCTAGCTAGACGCAAATGATTTTAGCTGCCAACAGAACTGAAGTCAATGTAAATGCTTTGCCCCACCTGCCCCTCATTGGATTCAAGTCTTGGAGAATATTTCTCTAATCAATTTTCTTCAAATCATATTTTTGCGCGGTTTGCTCCTTTAGCAATTTTAGCACCTTTTATTTCACTTTTAAATGTATTAAGTTGTTGTTTTTTGTTTTCAACGTCTTAAATTCTTTGAAAATGTTGTTTGTAACTTTGTGAGGCAAAGCTACCTGGTGTATGAAACGCGTGATATAACTTACAGCTCCCTTGCCTTCACGCTAACGTTATGCCGCACAATTACCTGCACGGGTTGGTGGTGAACGCGGAGAAAGGAACCCTCTGTCTGAACTCCTCGGTGATGTGATCCGCCAGCGGAGGTCTGAGTGGGAGACATAAATCACTTGGCAATTTTTTGGCTGCTTTGTTGCTCAAAACAGCAGCCACACATTTATCTTTATCAACCAGCGCTTTCATAAATGGAGATTTTTATTTATTCTTCAATATGAGCGTTACCGTGGCAGGATGGTGCCCGGGCCTGGATCTTCGGGGCCGGGAACGAACACAAAACGGCTGCTGCAGGTTCAAGACGAGGACAATGGCAGTGAGGCACTAAGTGCAATGTTAACAATGGCAAAAAAAAGTCTTTAAATGTACTTAGCACACACACTTACTTGTTGAGTATATTCGGGTGTGCACATATGCTGTCAGCTAATGCCTTCAGCGACTCTAAAAAGAGAATTAAACAAAGTGAAACACCGATTTCTCATTTGATCGTGACTGAAGTGTTTGCCCGAAGCTTGCCTTTAAGTGACTTGATGTGATTTTTTCCATACGGGACAGAAGAGAAGTTTCCACAAAAGATGAAACAGGTGGGAGGCATCGCAGCGTAGCCTGGTGACACGATGTTCAAATGGTAGATTATCAACGTTACAATATCTTGAATGATACTTTAGAGTTAAACAATAAATTGTTCGTCGAGTACAGTTGGATTAGGAGTTGTCGTCAAAGTAGTAAAATTGTCATGTGTTTTCGAATGAGAAGACCAGCACTCATAGAAAGCGTGCTCATGACAGAATGAAAACTTAATTGAAGTTTTTTTTTGGGGGGGGGTCCACTTTTGCCTTCATTTCAATGCACATTGGGGTGCTCACAAGCTACCACGTTACACGCTCGTGCACTTCTCGTCACTAATTAGAACGGAGCAGCTGGCATACCCGAGAACATGAGGTTGAGCTTCTCCATCACTTCCACGCTGTCCAGCCACACGTCGGAAAGCAAAACAAACATGGCGTCCTCGTTCTCCTCCTCCAGCTGCTTTAGCTTGGCCGACGCCTTCACCGACGTCGTGGACGGACCGCCGAAAAAGTTCACATTGCCGAAGTACGCTCTGGCGGCAGAAGGGAGCCCCGTCGGCATTGTTAAGACACGCGGCGCTCTCACCGCAACACTGACGTGCGACCAGCAGATTTCATATATTTCTATTTCAACAAGGGTGGAAGAAAAAAAAACGCTTGCTGTCCTGCGTGGATTTTCTCCGGGTACTCCGGTTTCCTCCCACATTCCAAAAAAATGCATGGCAGGCTCATTGAACAACCGGTTCAGGGTGTCCCCCGCCTACCACCCGAAGGCAGCTGGGATAGGCTCCAGCACCCCGCCTCCCGCGACCCTTGTGAGGATGAAGCGGTTCCGTAAATTTATGTACATGTTTAATCAATTATACCGTGTAGCTGATGAAGGTTCTACAGGCGGCGTGCCAAAACCATTGACATGGAACACCGAGTCCTCGTACCAGCCTGAAAGACACAAGGTCAAAATATTGAGCTCAATCTACGTTGGCGTCGACGAGCCTTGATGACATGTGACAAGAGGGGCCATATTCATGGTAGATGAACAACAGAAAAAAAACGTAATCTCATTTCAGTAGCAACTTCAGGGATGCCTGCAGTAAACAGTCAACGGTGGGACATTTTCGCTGCTTGCTAAGACTGGAAGGAGAAGCTCCACCTGGTGGACAAGTGTAATACTGCAGGAGCCCAAAATTGAAACAAAAGATTGCCACATGAGCTAACGTTATGATGAATGACGAATCAAAATGTTATTTTTGGTTGCTAAGAACTAACATGCCTGTTTTTTGCGCATCTTTCGAAAGGCAAACTTTGCATTTGGTGAGTGTGCCTGCATGGGTAAGTTCCTATTTTGTGTACTATCCACCAAATTTCCATACACACGAACAAGTTTTTCTCAGTTTTCCAGGTAAGACTTTTGGAATACATTTTCCTTCAAATGTTTCGGCTGGATGAGGATTTACGCAATTGGTCAGTTCGCCATTGCTGGCGATGTCGCTGTCACAATAAAAATCATTCGTCTTACCCTCAGCCAGTACGAAACTGTATTCGGTGTAAAGGCCGTTATGAAACTGGTGCAAGCAGAATTAAGGCAAATAGCAACTTGATTTCTAGACTAATTAAAAGACTTGAAAGAAAGGATATTGCTTTGGACATATTGAGCTCTACTGTCCCAGTTGGATCCTCCAGATAGAATTTCCCCTTTGAAAGAAAGAAGAAGAAAAAAAAAAAACATTTTCGATAAGAACACGCAAATATACCATCAAGATGATCTCACGATTCCAAATGGAGTCTAATGCAAATGGTCCGCCTGCCTCACCTCTTTTAGCTGCGTGATCATGCCGAGTACGATCACTCCCCCCAGTTTGGACGTGGAGCCGAGCAAAGCTTCAATGGTCTTCAGCTGGAGAACATAAGTTGAAAACATTTTTTTTAAACGTCTGACAGTATGGGGGAGGCGGGGGGGGGACAAGACATAAGGGTTGGGGAGAATTTATTCAATTTGCGAAGCGAACGCAGAGTCAACATGTGGAGTTACAGGCCTTGTGATATATCTCGTGCTATTTTCAACACATGAGCTCGGCGAATAATTTGCAAAAATAACAGAAGACTAGGGAACAATCCATTGGTTAAAAACCAAAAATGAAGTGATACCACGAAAAGCTGTCCACTGTAGTAACAGCTGTACCCTGAAATGAACCACAATGAACAACAGTGTTTTGGCCCAACAGTGATGATGAGGATACCTGAAATTTGTTTTGATTGGGCACGACGGTGGCTCCTATGACAGGCGGGGTGAACAGCTCGTGTCGACGTGTGCGCTGAAAAACAAACAAAAGTAAAAGCACCGCATGGAGAGGGCGACGAGCACAGCCTGAAGAGTAGGAAAGCGGACCTGCAATAAGATTGCGTAGCGCTCACGGAAAAGTTCCGCTTTGTCTCTTGCGATGCCGCACAGGCCCGCAGCTTGATGGTTGGTCATACCGATGCTGAAAACAACACAACGCAGAGCCATTCATGATATTATCGTCCTTTTTTCATTTTGGATTTCAACATCAACAACGGAGTGAAACAATGGCATTAACTCACGGAACGAATTTCTTCTGCTCCGCATTGTAAATGTATCGGGGCACATCGAAGGCACCGATGATGTTGAAAACGTTACTCCTGGAAATAAGACAAACAGTTCAAATTGTGAGAAATGCGGCCTCAAAAATGACCAAAAAAAAAGACTTGTTCTACAGGTCAGCGGTCTCTTAGTTTCTTACATGGCTTCATCACAGGATTGAGAGCAGTCTTGCACGGCGTTCGTCACCACCGATAGCTCGATCATGCTAGAAGACACTTTTTGATTACCAAAATCACAAATAAATTTGATTACATATATGAATCGCCCAGCACGAACACCAACATACACACTCACATGGTTGCTTCTCGACAGCATCCAGCACTCTTTCGATGATGTCATCCAGCTCAGTGGGACTGACAGACTCCAGGACCTCCACCAGATACTTGGTGGCCTCACTTAGACAACATTAAAATAAGCCCGGAAACATATCAATATTCACCTTTGACTAAATGTGCAACAGACATTCAGTATTTATGCATTTGTTCATTCTTCCCCCACTTTGTACCTAAGTCTACATGTGTCGCTATTCTGTATTTTTTCCACAGGAAAAGGCAAAATATTAACAGCAACTGCCAAATTGCCATCACAACTGAAAGTGTCAATTAAAGATGAGCATTATTAGTCAAGTCAAGAACAAGTTTGTCAAATAGTGTTCGATACTGACAACAAAAGAATGTGATGCTGAGCCATTTATTGAAACTTAGTTGGCGAAAGTGACCAATTAAAAAGAGCAAAATGAAGTTTGAAAACCATTCGAACGAGATTCTCGATAGATGATGATTCGTTACGCGAATTAATGACGTCGACAAGACTAACTAAAACCGCAAGAATACCAGCTAAAATAAAATATTCCAAACTAAAAATAATTGAATGATACATACGGCCGGAGAATAAGTCCCCGCATTTTGAAGTCAGTACAAACTCTGGACTTAATTGTGCGGCTAGAATCCATCTTTGTTGACTTCACTGTTCAGTACGGTCGTGCCGTCGCGCCAAATGTTTACTTCCGCATATTTCCGTCGTCACTTCCGTAAACGTCACGCGTGAGGTAAAATCGGGTTCATAGATCGCTGTAAAAATGTAAAACAAACAAAACGAGGTGCATTTGTTTAAGTCCGATATAAAGCCTCGAGTAATTATGCTTTTGTGGACTTTTATTGTTACCCCGAACTACTGCTCCCTCTCTAGGAGACATCCAGGACATTAGTTGGGTTAAGATTAATTTATATATTGTTATTTGGAAGTACACAAACCCGCATAAATATATTGCATGAGCATGAATACAAGAGACAGTTTACTGTAGCAACTGAATCTTTAATATTTTGTAAGATATAAAAATCTTCATCATTATCATACAATAAGACACGCCACATTTAGCCAAAGGAACAATTCTTGTTTTGTTTTTTGCCACCACACAAGAACAAAAACAACGGTCTAATTTTATGATCCCTTTTTTTGAGTTAAGACAGCTGGTTGGACAAATACGCAGCCACACAGGTCTTCCCTTCTTTTACGCATGACATTCGACACGTTCATCACCAAGTAGGCCTTGAGGCACCGAGCTGAAAAGAGGACACTTGGATGTCATTGGGAAAAACTTTTTTTAAATGCTAAGTGGAAACAGCGCAGCAATGCTTCAGGGAACATTTGTGTGTGTGATCTCACAGGCAGTAACTGTACAGATACACTAACCCCAAAAAGTTAGAGATGTTGGGTGAAATTTCACAGAGAGACTTGAAGAGTCACTTAAAGCCATAGAAGTGGATATCCTTGGGAACATTTGTGGACCTGTTATGAATTTTGCCATCCACCTCCTTGTTTAAATAACAGACAGTCAAAGATTGAAAAGCTGTGAATGCACTTGCAATAGTTTAGAGACGGCGAAATCAAGTTTATTGGTGAACGCATTTTAGGTTCATCTTGAAATTTCACCTGAAAGAGCAACACCCCTAACTTCTTGTCACGAGTGTAAAATGAGAGAAAACTAGCTCGACTCGATGGAGAGAAAAGTCTGCTCGGCCTCCTTGGCAAAATGCTACGAGACCCTTTTCTTTTTTTTAAACACCTTCATGTCTTGCAATATTTTCAAACGATGCGCTTTCCTCGGACAAAAATCAACATCAAAAGCAGCCAAGCATGGGAAACAGCATTCAAAATGCAAACAGGGGAGAAAAAAAATAGAAACACAAAGCCAATATAAAGGTTTGAACATGCCGAGTCTCTTTCACAGAAAAGCCACCAGTGTACAAGATGTGTCGTCAAATAAAACACAAAAAGAAATGCCACACACTGCAAATCATGCAACTGACACTGTAAAAGAAACAAGATTGACATGAACAAAGTTGGACATTTCCCCCAGAATTCCCATGTTCAGGCTGTACCAAAGCCAAAAGAGGCATTTATGGCAGAAATTAGTATTTTAATATATCTTTTTTTAATTCACATTATTAACCCCCCCCCCAAAAAAAAAAACTAAACAAAAAAAAAAATGCATTTTGGACAGTACTGCGGCCACTGTGCTGCTGGCACAAACTGAGTTAGCAGCACAAAACTGCTAATGTAAAGCTCATCGTTATGTGCGCACACGCACACACACACACACACACACACACACGAAACAAGCAGACAAACATGCAGCACATTGAACAATGTTCAGTGATGACTGAGCGAGCTCATGTGGCATGGTGGTCATGCAGTAACACAAGCGTGCGCACACACACACACACACACACGCACGCACGCACGCGCACACACACATACACACACACACACAAACAGATTACAAACACCCCCCCCCCCATCCATCTTTGGCTGGTCCACGACAATAGCGATCGGCTCGCCATCACAAGATGGTGTTTTCTCAGGGGGGGATTTTCAGGGTCACAGTCAGTGTTCCTTGGCTGGTAGTGCCCTCCCGAGCGAGCTGGTTGGTTGGGTGGGTGGCTATTCTTTTTCCCAAGATGGTGTTGCGCGCAGTGTCTACAGAGAGGTGGATGGAAGTTTCTTTACGCGCCGCTGGGCCAGGAAGGAGCTCTCGATGGGCTTGAGCTCGGGGGTGGGTTGCGAGTTCTTCAGGGCTGAGTACGTGGCTGCCATGGCGCCCTGGGAAAGAAATCATAGTGCTGTGCTAAGCAGGACTCTCAATGGTTGACATTCTAGCAGCTCATTTCTATTTTGAATACAGAGCAAAGTTGTTTTTGCGCGTCTTATCGTCGCCGTCTGGCGGAAACCCGCAATGTCCAAATGCGGTCGGATTCATATTTTTTCACAAATTGAGATTTAGTCTGTTATTTTTATGCAATATTAACCAATTCAAAGCTGTGAAACAAAGACATTGGCACTCTTGAATGCAACTTATGTCTGAGAAGTGTTGCAAAACTGCATTTCCTAGTTCTGCGGAAGCTGTTTGGGATAATTGTCCACTTTATTTGATGTGTGGATGTTTTTTTTTTTTTTTTTAAGAGAATAAGCGAAAATGGTAAAGTGAGCTGCATTTAAGTTGGATTGTTTCATAAAAATTGATTGCTTGCAATGCTCGATTGCAGAAGGATCCTCCTGAGCCATGGAAGTAAACCTTCATTGCATATTACTATCCACTAAATACATGGGGGCCTTCAATGTTTTATTTATTGCATCGCTAATGCCTTAAAACCTTTAAGAATAAGTGTGTGAAGATGACATAGACAAGCGTAGGTATTTGTGACATATAAAAAAGCTTTTCATACGGTGGTGGCTCGGCATGGCTGCAAAATTAGAATTGCACCACCTGCCACTGACTCCGTCCTTGTACAATTTATGCAATAAATTAGCACTTTTTTAGCATATTAAATTAGCGATTAAATTTATTTTTTGGGTGGTGTTGTTTTGATGTGAGTATGCAATGCTTATTGAGAGCAAATATCAAGAATAATACAACTTCAACTAAGCGGTGTCATGGGGAGCTCAAGCAAGCTGGCGTTTTTTTTGATTTCCTGAAAAGTTTTCATTTCACAGTACGGGGATTTTGCCCAACGGCTCCTTCAATCAGCGCAACCCAACCACCAATCAGCAGACTGGTATCATTTGGTAGCGGGCCGTTCGTTTTGCTAGCAACTTGGAGGTTATCATGCGAGAATGAACAGAGCCTCAGTCACCTTGACCAGTTTGGGGTCCTGGTGGGGGAGTTGACTATTGGGGAGTTTGTCTCTCTGGACGATCCACGGGTGCCTGAGGACCTGCTTGGCGATAAGTCTCTGATGTGGGTCCACGTGGAGCATCTTGGACACCAGGTCCTGCAACAATGAGCGCACTTTAAACATGAATCGAGCTCTTTGGAACAAATATGTTAAGTCACACCTTAGCCGCGTCTGACACCGTGTCCCAGTTGCCTCCGGACAAACTAAAGTGACCGTTGCCTATCCTGTTCAGGATCTCATTGGGAGTGTCCTCGGGTCCGTTGGCGAATGGAGTAAAACTAGAGGAAGGGAGCAAGACAGCAGGGCTGTTTTAGGATACAAATGACTGTTACAGTAATTCATCATAGCCAAAGACTGTACTGTATTTACCCGGCCAGCATGGTGTACAGCAAGACTCCCAAACTCCAGATATCACAGCCCTCATCATAGCCTTGACGCTTCAACACCTACCAATGACAAATTACTTTAGCATAATAAAAAAAAGAATACAAATATTGACAGCTGCGCTTTAAGCTGACAAATACATCGACATTGCTCCCCAATACAATATTGCCTATTCAACGTGAACTATTCACAAACTCGCTTACAGTGGCGCCTTGAGATTTGAATGACCCGAAGAAACAGATGTTTGAACACAAACTGTGGTGCAACACACGTAGACCGATAACATAAACAATACCCATTGGCATAGATTCTTCATCCTCCGCAAGAAATGATTTTTATTACAATATGACAGCAATTCTAAATGAACAATACTACACAAGACGTGCCGGTCTCACCTCAGGCGCCACAAAGTTGGCGGTGTAGCACGGGGTCATGAGTAAACCATTGTTGGCACGCAGCTGCTTGGCGAAGCCAAAGTCGCAGATCCGAATCGATTCCGGGTTCCCCGACTCGTCCACATAGAGTATGTTGCTGGGCTTCAGGTCTCTGTGCACCACCTAAACAAAAGAGAAATGAGGGGAAACAAAGAGCATCAGTTCCCAATCTCATGAAAAAAAGAATCTGCCAAAAATTGTAGGTATCTTCTGCTGAGAAAAACATTTCTAGGCTGTAAATATTAAACAATCAAATAAAAACCAGTAAGTACTACATGTGAGCAAATACAGCGGTGCCTTGTAATACAAGTTGAATTTGTTCCGTGACCTTGCTTGTATCTCAAAACACTCACTGTTCCAGCCCCATCGAAAATGCATTAAAAAATAAAAAAATAAATAAAATATAAGAATCGAATGCTGTGACCCAATGTGCTGCGTCCTCACCCCCTGCGAGTGCAGGTATTCCACAGTCTTGGTGATGGTGTGCAACACAGCACTGGCCTCCCTCTCCGAGAAGGACTTCTGCTTGAGGATCCGATCGAGCAGCTCTCCTCCGCGCATCAGCTCCGTCACCAGGAACACCTGCTTGCCAGTGTCGTACACCTGCAACGGACATGGGAAAAAGTTATTTGGTATCACCTCAAATACCTTGAATGCATTTATTTACTGCCGCAGTGGTGAATTACGACCTATTCTGGAACTAGAAGAATTCAAACGGGACTGTTTTGACACTATTTTCTATCCGTTGAATCCGGAGTCCATCTGTTCTACGGAGTATAGAGCGACGATTGCGTGTGTGACTATCCTCACATCCTTCAGCGTGATGATATTGGGGTGCTGTCCGTATCGAAGCAGGATCTCGATTTCCTCAGAGGGGTCTGTGCTGGTCTTGTCAATCATCTGTCAATTTGACACAAACCAGGTCTGAATTTGGATTGTGATCGACTTGGCTGAGGTCAAGTGAGTCATTTGGCGAGTTGCCTGTACCTTGACGGCGTATTCCGTGTTGGTGGCCTTGTGGATACATCGCTTACACACGGAGAAGGAGCCCATGCCGATGTCCTCTTTCAGCACGTAGCCATCGCTGAACAACAAGTTCTTGCCATGTAGCTGCTGCAAGTGGACAGAAAGTTATTATTATTACGATTATTATTATTATTTTTAAAGCTGTTGACTACCACTTTCTTTAGACGGAATAAAAGTACGAGTAATTATGCCACCGGGTCTTGCAATTTTGATGAAAATTTTGTGTTTCGTTTGAATGGAACATTTTTCAAAAACACTGTAGCACTCATTCGACAAACAATCACATATTAAAAAACACAAAACACAACCCTTTATTGCACATAACATGAATGCAGTTCAACCAATTACAATTTATACAATTATTGTTTCATTATTATGATTGCAATTAGCAGTATTAGTACGATTATTATTAAGCTTTTTGTTTAACCCTGATTATGTAACAAATGTGTTAAGAGTGCTATACAAATAAAGTTGAGTTGATTTGTGTCCTCATACACATGTAATACTATTATTACTTACCGGTATTTTCCGAACTATAAGGCGCTTCGGAAAATATGGCGCACTTTCAATGAATGACCTATTTTAAAACCATTTTCATATATAGGGCGCAGCGCATTGTAAGGCGCAGAGAGTAGACGCTACAATAGTGTCTGCAGTTGCGTTATACATCCACTAGATGGAGCTACACTGTAGGGAATACAATACAATAAATTTATAGAGCTTTCACAACCGCTGGAGCTGTAGCAAAGCGCTTTATAGAGCATTTAAAATACTCCATCCAAGAAATCAGAATATTGACCCATATATAAGACGCATCGGATTATAAAGCACACTGTCAGATCATAAAGTGCACAATCTTATTTCCCCACTGTCTTCTCAGACTTTCAAGTGACTCCCTCCTTACCTGGACCACCGGGTGTGGTGGTGGTTGCACAGGCTCAGCTGACCCTTCTTCCTCCAACAGACTCGATGCGATAAAGCTGAAGCCTCGGAACAGCTGGTGAGCGCCGGCACTTGGCGGCACGCCGGGAGAGTCTGCAGAAACGATGCGGATGAAAAGTTGAATGGTGTAAAATAATGAAAGAATCAATGGAATGAATACATTTTAAAAAAACAAAACCAATAATAATCATAAAATGTCCAAACTTCCAAGGCGTTCTTAACGGCTCTCACCTTTCGGGGTGCGGGAGGTGAACTCAGAGTCAAAGTAGAACGTGTCATCGGGACGCGCCACCGCCGGTTTGAAAGGGGGTTTTACTTCTCTGCGGAACAGTTTCTGAAAGCGTTTTTTTGCAAGATGAAAACAACCATGGTTAACAATACCACAGTGCTCCAAATCAATGGCACAAAGCGACACAGGCAATAATTGGTATGTATTCAAAAATAAAAATGAAACGCCATTTAAAGGGCCAGACAATCAAGGGCAACGGAACCACTCAGCTTCTTTTCCTGCTGCGCGTGGCCACTTGTTGAGTTCAAGAATGCCAAATTGCGAATATGAAGGGGTTTCAGTCAATTGATTTACGCCACAGTGGAGTACAGATTACTTTGGATAGTCATAGCTTTTACTCCAAGCAGTTAACTAGTTGAATGAAACAAAGGTGCTCAAAATAAAAAGACAAATCAAACAAGCACATAAATATATAGATAAACACTTTAAACATTGACATGTTTGGGGTAATAGAAACTATATTTATGATGGCTTTAAAATTTAAAAAAAAACAAAAAAACACACTCACATTCCAGTCAATGTTGGAAAACCATCCGTGACGTTTTATCTCCTCTGCTCCATCTGGACCCGATCCTACATAGAAACCATGAAAAAAGAGAGCAACATTTCAATGCATTTATTTTACTATCTAGCCCCCTGTAAAGTCAATTTTTAGAAATGTTTTTTTTTGCTCAATACATGACATGACTGATTCACCATTTTAAAGCCTGATTTCATTTTTTTTAATCACAAAAATTTGACAAAGCTGTGAACATCGTGGCGTGTCCAATTTACAAGACATTTTCATTTTTTTACTTTACAGCGACTTCAAATGCAATCTCGAGCCTATTTGATGTCTTGACTGGGTTCAAGTGGATAACTGACCCAGCCTGTTGGCGGGGTTCCTCTTGAACAGAGCTCTGAGCAGAGACTGCGCCTCTGCGCTGAGGAACTGAGGCATTCCCAGACGTGCCCTGCAAGAAAAAGGTCAATCTTAATCATCATCATCATCGTCGTCACCGTCATTGTTAATACAAGCGATGGTAAGTAGCGGCACTCACTTGAGAATCATGCTCATTGTTTCTTTGCGGTCTTTCCCATGAAAGGGCAGCGACCCCGTCAACATTTCAAACTGGTGGAGAGAAGATTCAGCTTTCATGTAACGCTCATATCCGTCACATTTGGATGGCATTATTGTACAACGGAATACGCGGTATAAGTCCCAAACACTTGAGGATTGCGAGGGCTTTCAGGTAAATATGTTTAAAATGTAAGAGATGAACAGCATTTTGAAATTAAATTCACCTGCAAGTTCCTTCCTTAAATTTTCACCCGAAAGCTGAATATCCCAAACTTTTTGGAAGCAGTGTATTATAGAAAAATTACATTTTAATGTTCGCATGTTGCAGTTTGGTTTGTGGAGTGCCTACCCACATATCACATGGGAAATTAATCGCCCAAGTAAATCTTCAGACTTCTACTTGTTTTTTCTTAAAATAGCTCACAACTTTGCTAACAATGCAGCTCTGCTTACCATTAGACTTTCACATAATCAAAAGAGTCAAAGTGGTCGGCTCGCTCCGGAACAATGGTAAGCTCCCAAAACCCGGCGCAGGGGCGGTTATTATGTTAATTATACTGACTGTTCGGTAACAGGGGAGGGGGGGAAAGACAGAATGGCATGCTTACATATTTTTAGAGCTAGGAAGATAATAAAATATATACAGTCTTGTTTCATTTCCCACTTGACGGGTGAGCAGGCATTCAGGATATGCGCTTTCGATAATATGCCCCCAATTAAGGTTCAACTGTTCGAAGATTATCATGCTTCTCCTTCCTTACCATCAGTACTCCGAATGACCACCAGTCGGCGCTGTGGGTGTGTCCTACCCTGTTGACCACCTCAGGTGCCATGTACTCCACAGTGCCACAAAAGGAGTAAGCCTTCTCGTGGTGGTCAATGCCCTCTTTGCACAGACCAAAATCTGGAAGAGACCAAGGAGACGTTTGCTCTTCGTATGGATAAACAACCATTTGAGGCTTCAGGGAATCGTTTAGCCATTTCTCACTCTTTTCTTACCCGTGAGTTTGATGTGACCTTCCTCATCCAAGAGAATGCTGGAAAAACAACAGTAGATCATGTTGGGAACATGACAAACATCACCACAAAAACACTTCAAGACAGCTAGAATGTACATTGCAGGCATGCAGGTGAAAATAAGTGTAAAGTGGCCTTTGAGTACAATTGTGCAAAATCTGTTGATGTGGAAATGATGAAAAAAAAATGCCGTTGGGTTATTCAAAATCCAACATAGTTTACTTTTCAGGCTTCAGGTCTCTGTACATGATGCCCAAGCTGTGGAGGTGGTCGAGGCCCAGCGCCAGCTCTGCAAGATAAAACTTGACATCCTCCTCTGTGAACATCACCTAAGAGACACGCACAGATGGAAACACGCTTCAGGAAGGATGCCGCATAAATGCACAACATGCAGCGTTGTCACACTGAGGGAATTCCCACCTCTTTGGACAGTCGAGTGAAGAGATCGCCTCCTCGGAGGAAGTCCAGGATCAAGTAGAGTTTGCCTTCAGTCTGAAAAGCTGAAATTTGGAGATACAGTGAACCCTTCATCATCATTTTTTTATTGGCGGTTTATTCCTGATTCAACGTTAGTCCAACATGAACAACGGGGGTCCACTGCACCGTTTTTTTTTTTAAATAGCACTTCACTGTATGTAAATATTAAACAGAATGAAAGAGAATGTGCATATCTAAACTGGTATTATAAAGTCTAATACATGCTACAGTATGTGTGCAGTTGGGTGTGTGCCATCAAGCGCCGTGGCCTTCAAGCGGCGGCGTATCTTCATCTCTTAACTCAAATGTTGGTTTGCAACACAGAGCCAAGCGAGGGCTTGTCACGAGAAAAAACAGGTAGCACCGTTTAACTGTAAAACCTTAATAAAATGATCTCTCTCTTGAACGCAGTCTTCGCGATATAGCAGCGGAACACTGCGATGTGAGTAAGTGGGTGTTTTCCATGAGGCGACGGGAGCAGTTGCCAGTGCTGAGACTGACTGACCGTAGTGCAGTTTGACAATGAACGGGTGGTTGACATCAGCCAGGATGTTTCGCTCCATTTTGGTCCTCACACGATCTCTCACTGGTGATGGGGACGAAAAAACACAAAAACCCACATAATTATCTGACATCAATGCAACACTTCAATCATTTGACAGTAAGTGGCGTTTTCTTTTCAGTGGCTGCTTAACAGCAGGGTACACTCGACGGCTCACTCTAGGTGGTACAAGCCAGGCAAGAACTGTGCAGTGCAGAAATGTCCATTCCGGCTTGCCCAGTAACTGCAAGGTTATCGGTGAGACGTAACACAGAATCACAGATAACTAAAATAAAACAACGAGCATTTGAGCATTAAGCGTTGTGCTCACGGCACATCCCCGGCGTGAGAATAACGGCGCAAAGTGGTTCCTAATTGAATGAGGAAGCGGTTTCTGCTCTGCTCCAGTACTGTTTTATATGGGCCACCGCCATATTGAGCAACACAAATCAAGAGTTGTAAAAAGCAGGTTTGTATGACTATAAATTAAATAAAAACAAAACATATATGGCGGTAAGAAAATGTATATTTTTTTTCGATAGAGTCAACGGGGGCCAAGCCATTTATGGCATGGCGGTCTACATTGTTAACGACCGGTGTCATTTGAGCGCTTGTGTCAGCCCCACTCCAATTCCACCATTCATTCTCAAGACGCTCTCTCGTACCTTTGAGCGTGGCTTTCTTGAGGACCTTCATTGCGTAGAGCTGGTTGTCATCAGGAGGAGTCACCTTGCGCACCAGGAACACCTCAAACATGTGAGACACGAGCAAAGTCACGAGTGAGCCGCAAAGACTTGCCGAGGATGGAAAGAGATGCGGCTTCCAGCTTGTGTGCGTTACCTTCCCAAAGGAACCCTGACCCAACACTTTGAGCAGTTCAAAGTGAGACGCGTCTGCTTTTTCCGAACCCTCTTTGACCACATGGGTGATGTTGATTTCCTTGATTTCGCCATCGTCCTATACATGGGAGGGGAAAAAAATTAAATGAAACAAAGGATGTCCAAAATGATTCTGAAAGTGTGGTACAGGTATGGCTAGGTGGGTCAAAATGGGCTTCCTCAAGTAACATAAGGAAGAAAATTGCTGTTTTTTTAAACATTTAGGTACCCTTTTTTTCCCCAGACCAATACGACCACCGATACTATAACCAAGTAACCGATACCACTAGTACATTTTACATTTGATCCATGTACAGTACTTTCTATTAAACCAATGACAGGTAATTATAAAGAAAAACCTTTTGTTTATTTCTGACAAAGACAGAAGCGTCAATACAGAATTCAAATTCAAAATCACAAAGACTTTGATTTTTACGATTCATTTGAAAAACATTTCAAGGAGTGAAAAACACAATTGACTACTCTCTCAGTTTTGGAGAATAAAGTGAAGTGCAAAATACAGGTTCAACTGTAAAGCAGGACAGTATGAAGCTAGAAATTGGAGCTCGGTGATTGATCACAATGTAAATATTTTATATCACTGATATTGATAATTATTATAATTTGTTTAACCTACTCAAAATAAGAAAATGATTCAATTGATTAAGGATACAATAAATCCAGAGAAAAAAACAACCAGAGAATAAATTCATTCATATAACAAAATACAAATAAAAAAAAAAATAAAACAAAAAATACAGGTGATGGTAGCACTCTGTATGTCGCACACCAGTAAGTAAAAGTGCTGTGTTGGCCTGTTGTCATGTTCCGTTTGTAGTTCGATTCGAGGGGACTTTAATTTTGGCAAAACAAACAGGAAGTACTTAGTCCAGTGAAGACCTCATGGTTTCGTGCTAGCCGTTGTCATCGTTTCTCATTTTCTTCTTGAGTATATGCCTTCGTCTTTTTACTATTCTGTCCTACTTGTCCGTGTCCGAGACGTGAACAAACAGATAGACAGATAGTGAACAACGAAAAAAAAACTAAGGAAAAAGAAACTAAAGCTCCATCTCAACATTGTGGATCCTTGGTCTTGGTCAACACTGTTCACGTCTCGGACACGGACAAGTAGGACAGAATACCTGTCCTGCATTCAACAGGAAAACCAAACCTTATGCGTGCACTGAATAAAAAACACATCCAATTTTTCTCAGTTGATGAAAGGACGCAAAATGTTTAAAGTGTGTGCTTGGAATACCGTCATGGAGAAAGTCATCAGTCAACCCAAATAGATTTAGCAAATGAATGTATCGTAGTGAGTGAGCAGAACTTTGATTGAGTTGCTAGCAACGCACTAACAATCCACTCAAAGCATTAACATAAACCTTATAAACATACATATACTTACACAAATTGCATCTTAATGGCTATTAATGGATGACCATTCTTTTATAGTTTTGTAGCTTTTATCATTTCACATTTGGTGTATCCAAGTCGAATACAATTAGAAGACTAAATGAATTTATTGGTCAACCACAGTCCTGAATTGTCATGTAACGCTATTAAACTTTAATCAGAAGGAAACGCTGATTAAAGCGCTTCCTCGTAAGAAAATAACAGCAACAGGAAGCTGCTTGAACATACCAGCGCTATTACAACAACAACAACAACGCATTTCACAGAACTTTAAATACACGTTGTTATGGTTACCGGTGTTGAGCGTTTCAGTGGAGGCAAAGCATCTGCAGCCGCCGCCAAGCCTTTGTTTTTTTTCGACAGGTAGAAGGGGAGAAAGCGACTCAGTTGAAATCGGGCCCCGGGGCCCATGTCCCAAGTCGTGACACTCTAAGGATCTTTCTGACTCTTGTCTTGTGCTCCTCTGACTGGCTGAGCAGAGGTTTGAAGACAAATCATGAGTCGGCAAAACAGGAAGGAAGAGACTGCCTTTATTCTCACACTCGTGCACCCACATGAAGGCACACACAACCGAAACACTCAGAGAAATAAAAAATGATTGTATGAGTGACAGTCACATATTTGAAGAAAAGACATCTATTATATCCAATGCGCAGTCATCAGGTCAAAACACTCGACTGCTTTTAAGTTACAAGGCAGGAAGAAGAGCCGAATCAGACCACGTGACGGAAACGCTCTTATCTCAGGCCAAGCGTTTCCCTCTCCGAATTATCTATTCACACTCATCCTGTCTTGGAAAAAAAAAAATCGACCTCAGGTGACCTGAGTATTAGATGGAATAACCGATAGGTTATCGATTCTACAGAAGATATGAACATATGGAAACCCCACGCTACTTTTTGGGATGCCGTTATCTTGGTGAATCACTAAACATTGTCGTTTTTAACTCATTCACTCCCAAAGACGTTTTTAAACGTCTTTTCAAACTTGGTCGAGACTTGGCTGGTACCAAATGAGTTAACAGTGAAGAGATTATTTAAAATCTAAATAACCACAAGGAAAGCAATGTGTAGCATCTTGTCATGTGGCATCTGAAGATGGCGAAGAAGAAGAAGAAGAAGAAGCGATGATGCAAATACGGGAAAGGGCAGATGTCAGCATATGAAAATGAGATGTCATAGTGTTGTCTCATCGCAGGCACAAAATGACTTACCTGGGCACTAATATGGGCAAAGTCCTTCTCTATCCACGTGATATGACACTTGTTCTAAGTGGTGTTGGAATGGAGAGTTCACATTATTATTAGGATGATGATTATTGTGTGGCTTTTCTTTTCTTCATCATTGAGCAAACACACACACACACACACACACACACACACACACACACCCACACAGGTGACAGAGGCTGGGGTTTGTAAAACAGGACAGGAAAAGACAGAACAGGAAGTCAAAGCGCTTTCTCTCTCTCATTTCTTCTCTCCCTCTTAAGATGACTTCACTTCCTTCCGGCTACATAAGCTCAACCTGCAAGAAGAAGCCGCTATGCAAAGATCAGCCTCTCATTCAAAGTCAAACACACAATGGCGACGGGGCACGGAACACCCCGCAGCACAATCTACATTGTTGTGCAATATAGATGGGGTAACTGGACTCCACCGTAGCTACTCCTGCAGGATTACAACTGTCCCTTAAAATCAGACTTTACACCAATCCGACCGCGCGTATCGAAATTGGTCGAGAAATTTGCATTCATGCACAATCGGTGATCGGCTGTAATGTCGCAATTTGCGCGAAATAAGACTTTACAGCAAACACATCCTCGATCTGTGCTGCCATAAGTGTATATTTGAGCCTGAAAGCTAATCTCTTTTTAGATTTGCCTCATGGGCGCGGACAGTTTGGGCTGGGAGCCTGTTTGGTCACTTAAGGGATGGGAATAAAACAATTTTTAATTCTTTTTTTTTTTTGGTAACTCAATTCATGTATTGACAAAACAATCAATTTAGATAATCATTACTTGCAGTTCTATATTTCACAATGTAATTCTGACATCACAATTAAAAAAATCATATATTGATGAATGATAATTGTATCAATTAAATTGCATTTTAATTTCTTTCCATTTTTTGCCGATATTTATTTTCATTTTAAAAAATATTATTAATTTTTTAAAACAATTTTCATCAATGGGACAGGAATAGAACAGTCGAAAAATGATTCCACCCCGCAATGTAAGTCCAATCATCATCCTTTGTGAACCAGGAAGTCGGCTGGTAACTGACAAATGGACGGACAAGCTCACAAAAATAAGTCAATCTATGATTTATTTCATCTTCGTTCAGACCTTGCCTGCCTCCTCAGCGCCTTTCCTATTTGACGTGTTGAAGTTAATTGGCTCGAAAAAAAAAGTCTTTAGAACGAGATCGTACACGAGGTCCCCATATCACACAGATACACACACACACAGACGCATACAGGACACAACTGGGCCAAAGTTAACATTTCTCACGCAAAACATGCTGAGATCCAATCAAACAACAACAAAACTGCCACTTGCCTCTCTCGTGCGTGTTTTGGTGCGGAATAGTAACCTCCACATGTCCAGATATTTCCATGTCACTACGAGCCAGCAGGCACCGCACCGCTTTTCAACCGCGCAGCGTTTGAGTTGGCCAACATGTTCGATGTGCGTTACACACACTCAGCAAAATGGGAAGTGAGGTTTTTCGCACCCAAGTGTAGTGTGACCGAATTAACAAGAACTGGTCGCAAAGGGGAAGGTTTGACACGAGAGGAACATCCCAAAGCGAATGTCTCATTTCTGAATGCGCTTTTTCTTCGGAAAGCACGGTCACTTGCAAAACGAATAAGTTGGTGCTCAAAAGCAATCAAAAAGCACAAGTGAAATAGAAATAGAGAAGCGGAAAAAGGATTTATTTTGGAGGTGTGGGGGGGGGGGGGGGGGGTATTTTCTCCTCCTCAACCAGCCATGCTATAGAACACACGATGAGAAGCGCCAGCTTGTTGAAGAAAAGAATCGCGTGCGTGACATAAGGGTGTGGCACTGGCCCCCAGTGCCACACCCTCACGAGGAGCCTTAAAGCAAAGACAAGGTTGGCCAAGTAAGGGCATGCTCACCATGTTAACTCGTAAACTCAAGACTCCGTATAAATGCTCCTTAAACCGAGCTTGGCACAGAGGAGACAATGTACATGAGCCTCAGCCAATGGTGGACTCGCAACTTGCGGCTTAATAGCTCACGAATGACATACAATTACGACATTTATCTGCCGGAGGTCTGAGACGCGGCTTCCTCTTTTTCTGCATGTTTTCAAGTCTTGACAGTTGGAACCGAGAGCAGCCAAGAGGCCATTCAAGTAAACACAAAGGACAAGATCATCTAAACATGCAGCCAAACACTGCGCTCGATTGTCCTTCCATTGCCTAAAAAGTCCACGCTGGACTTTCTCGACAGGGGCAAACACGCGCGGAAGGTAAAAGACATTGTCATTTAACTTTGTTTCACGGAGCACCTGCACAATCTAATGAGATCCAAAACAAAATCCTTTTCACAGACTGACAGTATCTTTTTTAATAGGCTTTACGCCTCATGTCTCTCTCCACCCTGTCTGACCTCGAGATAAATTGACTACACATCCCACAGATTTGTTCGTCATCCGAAGCATAAAAAACGTTTTGGTTGAAAACCGAGACGTTTGAAAACCGAGGTTTGACTGTGGATTTTGCTGCTTAATTCATTTTCCATGTTTAGATTGATGGGGCAACCTAGAACATATAATACATATCTTTTTTTAAAATAGACTTTGCCTTTAATACGTAGCCGAGGTATCAGATTGGGACTCGCTAGCGGCAGATCCTCAAAATCAGGTGACTCGGACACAGGTGCAGAAAAGAGTAGGAGGAAGAGGAGGAAGGGAAGGAAGGGAAGGCAACGGCGCAGACAGTTCCCCCTGCACCGAATGCAATCCTCAAGAACGTTAAATCATGGCGCTTTAATAAAAGCGTAGCCTGAAGCGGTTGAAAAGAGGTTTTCAACTGCATGGAGAAGTCATAACAGGAGACAAAGTGAGGGGAGTTAAGTCAAGGATCCAAACAACACAGCTGCTCGCTGTGTTGCGCTGCATTAAAAGCAATAAAGTATTTACCTCTTACTGCTTAATCTAATTCTTGACATCGTTTTCAGTCTGCTTACTCTGCTCTTTGGAGACTCAACTCTTCATTAGGTATGCTTGCATACTAGAAAATCCAGTACAAGATTCTCAGCTTTTTTTTTAAAATTCCTTCCCGGGATGCAAAATACTCCTCTCTACTATCATGCATTGCCGTAACGCCGACATACATCGTACCTAATCGAGAACCACAAACCCAACAAAGCAAAACCGTTGAGAAATGATCAACCGAGGCAACCAAACAAAATCTGAGGGTTGAAGTCCACCACTGAGAAAAACAAAGGAAGAGGACGTTCTTCCACTCAGTCAAGTGAGTCCTTTAATCTCCGGCCTTGGTTGGACATTTCAGACAGGAAGCGCTTGAATGACAGGTGTTCAACCCTTTCACCCCTTTGGTGTCGTCGACAACAAAAGGTTAATACCGTAACAGGACATTCCATCTGCTCTCCCATCATGTACGCGGCATAGATCGGCGAGTGACAGCTGCAAACTGACAAACGGGGCCACGTGATTGGCCAAGAAATTTCCAGGGAAAAAAAGTCACAGGAAATGTGCACGGGATTAGCGCGGATGCTACAGGAAATCCTGTGTGGGCAATCCGGAATATTAATAGCACGACAACATGGATTGCAGAAAGATGAGAGGGAGGTCAGCCAGTTGACACGAGTATGGATGGAGGGAAGGATGATGATGATGATAATGATGATATTGAGTTTAAACGAAGCTAGTGTGCTGCTGTGGCGATTTCTAAGAAAACGATGACATCGCAAAATAAACTTCCTTCGATAGATCTCGGATTATGACTTCTACAATTTACTCCCCCCCCCCCCACAATCAGACTGAAACCGATACTTCCCTCTACCCACCTCACATTGCATTCTCGGGAAACTTGACAAAAAAAAAAAAAAAGCTCAAACAGCAAACACGACAAGACTATGTCCTTCTTATGAAATCATAATATAACACCTATGTTGAACAATTATGTGCAAATATTTACTCAAGCTGCCAGCAATGACTACTTGGTAACATCACTGATTTGAAAGAGTGGATAGAAAAAGGGTGCATATATATTTCTTTTTTTTTATGTGAGTGAATGCGATAATCTAATAATAGTAAGTGGAAATGCATTTATTGATTTTTTTCCAGAGGTGAGCGAAGAGGCCGGCCAGCAAATGGCAAATATATTTTGATCAACAACTAAAACAAACACTTTTAGGGGAATATGGAAACCTAACTCCGCCATGGGTCGTCGTAGCAATGATAGCTTTGCTTGGCATTAACGTGAGGCAGACCCGCCCCCCCCCCAAAAAAAAACAGCGTGAACCAGACTGCAATGTGGATATTAAGAGGGCTGAACATCTAAGACCCTTTGCATAATAACTACTGAATATTCAAGCTTTCGTGTATACATGTTTTACTGGTGTCGCCACGGTAACTGGTGTCAACGGGTTATTTTTCTCCCGGGTTCAGCATTGGAGAAAGACATGAGATGTTCGGTTGGTATCAAGCAGTGGGAGAGTGAATTCATTGACTGGAATGGAAATAGACAAAAAACACATTTTTGGTTGGTTTTGTGAAACAAAGCCAGGCGGTAATTAGCCACATAAGGCTCCATATTCACGGTATGCAAAAAAAAAAAACACACAACAACAAAACGACAAGAGCAACCGGTCGCCACGTTCTCCTCGGTCGACCCTGAGAGGGAGAAGTGTGAAACTATGGCAACTGTGTTTCTCATCTTTGTGAAGAGAGGCTGTGAGGATGGCGGGACCGTGTTTGCGCAGGAAACGGCCGTCACGTTCAGCAGCTTCCATGCGCACCAGTGCCGTTTTCCAACGCCAACGTGGACATTCGTCTCCCCCCCCCCAGTCAAATACCACCGTGGCCTTTCAAGGTTTTGAGCTCTAGAGCTTGTGAATAATCACCGAACCCCCCCCCCCCCCCCACCCCCTCCCAGTCTGTCAGATGTGTTGAATGAGGCCAACGTAAAAACAAAAATAGTTATGAATGAAACTCTCGATGAGCAAGAGGGTTTATGACAACCGAGATTACGTGTGAGATAAAAAAATATATAAATCAAAAAAATTAAATCTCTACTACTGCAGGGCTAGGCGACGCTGAGGACACGGTAACCATGACAACAATGGCTCGTGGCAGCCAAGGATGGAAGGAGGAGGGGCTACTGAAGGGAAGGGATTAATGGTTAGTTTGAATGATTGGAGCTTTTAGTCTGCTCAGGCACGCTGAGAAACCATCTTTAATTGTTACAGTACATGCAGACAGACAAGGAAAGAAAAACAGGCTACGAGAGTCAAGGACTCGCATTCATGTGACGCAACATCGCAGAAAAACCGGGAAGATGGACATTTCAAGTGAAATTCCTTCACGGACAAATGAAAACAAATATACTTATTACACAGAGAATTCCAGGGAATGGTCTCATAAAAACACACAGACACTTGACTTGGGCATTTTTACCATCTAGAAACTTGTTCAAGAGGGGTGAAGCATTACAAAAAAAAAAAAAAAATCAGTCTCGGTATATGAGATTATTTTGGCTTTTTAAGAATATAAAGGCTAAATTGCCCCTCAGCGCTTTCGATTTGTTGGTATTCATAGTAACATACTTGTGATAGTTTTGAGGAATATTAAAAAAAACGCTCAACAAGAGTTGGAGTAAATGTTTGCACATTTTAAAATTATTTTTTTCCCAGATACCGGTAATGATGTACAATTAAACATTTTAAAGGGTGCCCTGAGGCGAGCCGACGAGAGCGATCAGTGTTTTGCGCGCGATTTAGAGCCTCCTGCAAGCAGAGGGGCATGCTGGGTAATTGGGTTATAAACCATCGCTCCGTCTGCGCATGTGTGTGTGTAGGTGCGCGCGTTTGGCCAGTGTCTCTGCAGAGCCACCTTCTACCATTAACAGCAGATTCTGTCGATGATAAACGCACACAAGAGGTCGTCGGCTTCAGTCGAATACACGCACGCACAAACAGAATTATGCTCGTCCAACCAAACACACAGTACGGAAACAATCAATATGTATACACACGCAACAATCTCTAAAGGCTGCAGAGGCAATCGAAAACAAGTCTGCAAATAATAAACAGTTTTCATTTGTACTCATCATAAAACTCAATTAACTTGCCTTACAAATACGTAAGGTGTGAACGAGTGTGCGTGTGTGTGTGTGTGTGGACGAGCCTTGTTAAACATTATGCAAGTTGGAGCAAAGTCTGTAGCCCTCACGCCATGATAATTTTTCCGTCTTGTTCTGAGAGCAATTGCGTGGATTGTCGGGAGAAGGCAAACACTAGAGCTCTCACTCGAGGTCACCCATGAATGGTCAAAAAAAAAAAAAAAAAAAAGCAGCAAGATTTTAAATGAGCCTATACAATTTAACCTCCTTCATGTTGAGTGGCCTTGCATAACATTGAGACAAGAAAGGTTTTCATCGAAATCTAGCGAATGGGGAAAACATTCGACTTTCTGAGGTAGTATAAGAGAAATGATAAGAAGCAGAAGGCCCCTCGTGTGCAAGTTAATACGGTAACAGTGGGCGCAGGAGTGTAAAGTTTAACACGACACACACTTCTGCCTTATTGTGTTGAAAGCGGTTATCAACACAACAGGCCACGTCTTTTTTTTTTTTGCAATATCCCGCCTTGCCTGAATTCTGCGTAAAGTGAATAAGTTCAATGCTCTTTTATGGCTATTATGCTTCAATGTGGTGTTTTTGTTTTGTTTTTAAACAGGATCTCAGAGTTAAAGAGACAGGTCATATCAGCTTTACATTGAAAATCTACATTTATTTAAAGCACACATATGCACATGCCCTGATATGGAATTATTTGTTCTGATTGCCAAGTGTGCAAAAACATTTAACAGATAAACAGTATATATATATATATATATATATATATATATATATATATATATATATATATATATATATATATACACACACACATGAATATAGGGGACCAAAGCTTGAAATATGGATATCTGAACACAAACGATGCAGCAACACATCTAGACAGACATAGTTATACTTACAGGCATACTGTATACACTTAAACCGACTGATATTACAGCGGCACCGAGACCCCGAGAGAGAGACTGAAAGGATAGTAAAGTACATCTCTATGCCTGCCCTGTGCTGTTGCAGAAAATGAATGGATTTGTGATGATACTCTTTGTCCCTTTTTGCATATGTGCATGCGGGCATGCGTGCGTGTGGGTGTATCCGTTGTACCCTCCTTTTTGTCGCTGGAGTCCAACCACTGTCTCACTGCGCTGTGGTTGTACCCAGAGGCTTTTTTTTCCACCCGCAGCGGCCAACCACCCGCGATACTTATCATGCGAGATGAAATTTAAAGCGGTAATCGGTTGTGGTCTGTTCGAGTGCTCGTCACTGCAGCGCTCGTGACGACATTCGGCGGGCGGAAGGACGGAGTGGTGGCAGGGGAAGGAAAGAAAGGGGCATGCCGCAGCAGATGGAGAGTGTGGTGATTTCAGTTCTTTGTAGATATATTCGGGTCAAGTGTTCGTGATGGGATTTAACTATTTAATGACAAGCATTAAATACAAGTTACGTTGCATTGTAAAGGTCAAAATGACGCCATGAGTCAATGACTACCCCCGCTTTTGCGCTCGTCCTGACTTTCCTGTGGAATGTGAAGCGTTTGGTTCTGCGAGTCTCCGAGGAGTGTCCACGCTTTGTCAGAACACGCCTCTCTCCCCACTCGCTGTGAATGTTTGAACTCAACACACACTCGCGATCATCTCTCCGCAGGTTCTTCACGACAGTTTTCCCCGTGGCAAGCGCGGCTGGGAAACTTAAGATGGAAACCGCGGCTCGCGATGACCACCATCTGGTCACGCTTTCCAGGAAGTGCTGTGGAATTTATTTAACCTCTTCAAAACTGAGGAAGCACAGCAGAAAATTCCTGGATTCTAGCATAAACAGTCAGCAACGACAAGGAGGAAGGTTTTGACGACAAGGAGGGAAAAAAAATTGGGTGCCAGCCAAAACATTATGTACATTACAATTGCAAAATTGAATAGCTGGATCATAAAATATAACGTTCAACTATTGTGGTTTACAGTAGCAACATCCCTACTGCCTGCCCAATCAGACTGCTTTTTTTGGGGGGGGGGGGAATACAGGCTTCATTCATTGCCAATATGTGTTAAAAGCGTCTTTTAATAAGTTTAATGTCTAAAACAGTGGTTCTTGAGATGGGTTCGACCAAACCCCAGTAGTTCGGTGACTGCAAGAGGAGTTTCAGAAGGGAAAAAAAATAAAAATGTTCATGCTACATGAACTAGACTAAACAGTGCTCACGCCTCACAGATGTCAGTTTATAATCGGGTGCCAAAATTAAATGGAGATCTAATGCCTAGATGTGCCAACGCTGTACGATGAGGGGAGGGGGGAAAATTACACTAACCAGGTAAAATATTTTGCAATTTTGTACTTCACATTGTTAAATTAAATAATCCTTTTTAATTCAAATTGATGTCCTACATGCGAAAAAAAAAAAAAAGAAAAAAGATGCCGGAACACAGAAGCTGAAAGCATTTTTAGCTTGCTGCTGGTGGATAATTCAAATTTGGTTTTAATTTAATAAATGTATGAATACGTGGGGGACTCAAATACACGATTATTTAATTTGAAAGTAAGTCGGAAATTTCTTTTTCCAGAGGTCAAATTAATTATTTTTGCTCGATGCAGAAATAAAATGTCATGTTCTCTGAAGCGGTTCAAGTGCGATCTTCACTTTGTAAGTCAAAAGGGTTTTGTGGCTCCCGGTTTTATTTATTTTCTGTGGTGGATGATTGAAAAGGTTCTTGAGTATTTGAAGGGGAAGTCAAGTAAAAAAAATAATCTTTAGAATATTGTGTTCTATATGCCCCCACTAGTGTAAACATGGCATTTTGATTAAGACCGTTTTTGTGCATTCCATCCCTTGCTCCAGCTGCGACTACGTTGCTGTGCAACGCATCAAAAACACGATGTACATAAAGTTACAGCTAAAGCTCCGTCATGTAATCTCATTCTCCAAGATTAAAATGACAATGTAACGACCACTTGAGACCTTCAGTGCAAGTCCTACTACCTCTTAGGCAATAGAGAGGTCACTTTTGTTGGAGACACGGAGGGCCGTTTCCACGACGACCGCATGCGTGACCACATGCTTTGCACGCTCATGGCTACCGGAAGAAATGCGCAGCCTTGACGTTGCCTTTTCCTGGCTCGGCGTTTGCCCCTGGGCTCTGACCGATCGTCAAGTACGGCGCCTACACACTCTCTCTCTCTCATTGTTCAATATTTAATCAGGTCGAGTAACACTCGACACAGAGGCTGCTCCGAGCCCTCTGCTCAACCTGTCAATGCAGGTGAATGCATTGTATAGAACAGAGGTCACCAACATGGTGCCCGTGAGTCGTCCTCAACGACCACATTAGCAGCCCCCGAGCCTGTTCTGAAGATTGCACATCAGTGATGGAGCACTGTGACTTCATCAGAATGTTTAAAAAGTGATGCTTTATAGGAAGCTACTTTTACTTTTTCACACCTGGACAGGTAGTTTGGGATTTTTTTTGTTTTGTGCCTTAATAAATTAAATTGGCATTTAGAAACTGGGTAGTCTGTGTGGTATTAAAATGGGTTTGATGAACTGTAATTTGAATGTGATGAATATGCATAGAACACAGAAATCGGGAAGGTGGGCAGATACTATTTCACAGCATTGTATGCTTGCCGAGCTGCATGCGTTAGTTTCCATCTTCTATTTGTTTTGCATAATTTTCCCAGGACTTTGACACCATGGATGAAACCTTCAAAAGGCATACTTGCAAAGCCTTCTGTTTGCTTCTGTCTATAATTTACTTTGGTTGGTTTAATAATGAAACGTGGATGAATGCTGTTCCTGCTCTAATGAGGCAATTTTGCAGGGTCTCTGGGTGAAAGAGGCTCACGTTTCTATTCACTTGACTCGCATTACTCCCATGCGGCCCAAAAAACGTAAAGTTTGCGTAGATGCGTACAGATTCCCTTTCAAATTACGTTGCCTTTTTCAACACCTTATCTTCACTTATGGCCTTTAGCAGCACTGAATTATGCCTTTTTTTTATTGAGCCGTTCAGCTGATTCCATTCGCTCAGCAACTAACTGCAGTGGAAAAAGAAGAAGCCATTAGCCATCTCTGGTGCATTACCTCGTTCTAATTTCTGCCCTCCAGCTCGTAAGGTAGGAGCTCATGCCGCAGTGGGGCGAGAATTATGTAACAGGGACGACGTAAAGGAGCAGGCTTGCATTAAAACCTAAAATTAAGCGTAGGCCAAATTGTGCTTGTGGTCTATTGGTCGCATCCATTCAGTGGCACCGTTTAAGGCAGTGGCGGAAAACCTATTTCCACTCCGTTGTGATAACGTCAAGGTTGTTTCACCAGCACTTACAAGAGCTTCACAAAAGGTTTGAACATTTATCACCATCAAAAAAAAAAACACCAATGAGTAAACTTTGACTAAGGTTGAGACATTTTGTCTACTTAGCTCCAAAAGGGGGGGAAAAAAAGGGCGGCGAATGTGTTGTCCTGTGCCATCATTTTAAAAAAAACAACTTTTTTAAAATAATATAATCACAAAGTTTGATGTAAAGAATTATTTCTTAATTTGGGATTTTCTTTCCCAATAAAGGTTGTAATTTTTTTCTCAGATTTTAGACAAACGCTGAATTTATTCAAACCTAAAGAATACGTCTTAACCTTTTTTACGTGCTTCGACAAGCGTGTTCTTTTCCCACCACTGTACATGTCACAACTTTTACAAGCTGATCAGATTAATTTACTACATCGTGTTAGCTTGCCAATCAGCCCGTATAGAAACCAATTCCACGGTCCAGTTCTGCTAATTAATCCTTTCAAAAGCTGCGTCAATGGCCTGGCTGACAAACAATCTCATGACATTGTCGAATGTCAATCTCCTTCTAGTAGTATCGAATGCAAGATTCTGATAAACTAAAGCAGAACAAATAGCAGGTCCAAGTGTTGTCCAGTCAATTAGCATATGTGATTCCAGAAGTACCGGTCCCTGGCGGTAATTTAACACTGCGGATGGGGTGTTGCTCTCCAGGAGAGCATATTGGAAGTAAGGCATCAGATATGATCAACGTGTGTGTGCCGCATAATAATTAGAACGCATTTCGCCGTGTGCTGATCCCAATCATAGCGTGTCAGTAGAAAGTGAAAGGATGCTCGACGAGCTTCACACACCCTCCCAAACTCCATTCAGTTCACAAGGACTGGACACAAAAGCGAATATGAACATGGTGCCCCTGCAGAATAACACAGGAGGAAATAGGATCTTGTTCCAAAGGGCCAGACAATAATGGAGGCGGGGGAGGTGGGGAGGGGGGGAAAAAGGGCTGACTCATCCATTCTTGACGAGCACTGTGCAAGCTTGTGCACGTTTGTGATGTGATCGTACGCTAACAGGACAGCTGAGGACACAAAGCAGGACCTACAACTTCACTGCAGTGACTCTGATGTAACACTGCAACACGATTGAGCCTTTAGTAGAAATTAATCCCATCGGGGGTTTTCTTGCATTGCAAATTTGGACACAGCCATCTCTGCCTAATTTCGGGCTATGTCAAATATTCAACCAACATTTAATGGACCACATTTAGCGGAGTTAAAGTTGATTCACATTGCTGCTTGATTGTGCACGCAAGTATTTTTGTTACAGTGTTCATGTAGAGTGGGGGCTTGAGATATGAGTTTAATTCTTACCGTGACCACACTCGAAACTCAGACCAATCACATCTCAAACTAACTTTCCCCACTGAAATGAATGGCACTGCCATATTCCATTCCAGCGTCTTGTTCTGTGTGTTTACAAGACAAACAGCACTCTATAATATTGTACTTCATAGAAAAACATACAGTCATGACAAATTAATTGTAGTGAAAGGAAATTAAAAAATTTTTGCAACAATATTTTTGCTTCGATTCAAATAACGTTGTGCTGCTCCTTCTGGTGTGCATACCTTTGCCCACCTGGGGGCAGCATAACAGACCTACGGACATACTGTACATCGAGTCTCAGAATCTCCTTTTGTATCACCAAAAACTCGCGTTGTATCACTTATACCTCAAGACACCACTGTATTTGTAGTTTTTATTTCAGTGCGATGACGAAAAAAGACATGAGAAGGAACGAAAAAATAGTTTTTATGAGCCAACACAGGGGATAGCGTACGCATGTGTGCAAATAATCAATTTGAGGAAGGTAAGAATAAAACTTCAAGTACACACATACACATTTTTATGAGTGACCCCAAAACGGGGAAAAAAAGTCGACAACAACATGAATAGACCCCACAACGAACGACCTCTCTTTGTCCTTGTTAATATGTTGAATGAAACACCCAATACAACCATTGACTTCATCAAAGTCATTGAGGGATTACTGTATAGATATAAACACAAGTTAAAAAAAAAAAAGTACTAGCTGTCCCAGCAAGAATTAAATGCAGCAGTCCAAATGTCTAATTAGGTGGGTGTTGACATGCACATTTAATTAGTGCAGCGTGTGTGGGCATGTTCTTACCTTGACAGCAGGTGCAACTCCATCCTCAGCAGTGCTCTGGCCATTCTGTCAAAAGAGCAGAGTGAAGAAAATTGTCAGGGCGCGTGCGCGCGTGTGTGTGTGTGTGTGTTTGTGGATAGTGCACAGAGCGTGCACATGCATATATAAAAGGCAGCAGACAAAAGAAAGAACACGAGAGGGAGAACATTTGCAAGACGACGTGGGCGGCACGAGTCCGCCGTGACACTTTGCTCCTCCGCTAACGCCGCCGCTAATAATCTACAACCGACACAAATGTGCGTCCTTCGTGTCCTGTCTTGCAAGTGATCTGCGGTATAATGCGTAATCAATGTGCTGTTATTCACAGAGAGAGGAAAAAAAAAACAGCAGGTGATGTTGATATGTTCGCAGAGCACAAACGGGTGGCAAACCTTGAACATAGAGAAGCAGAACCGTTATCCAAATTCATCTTGAAGCTCATTAAGTTTAGAGTTTGAGCTAAAACTGACATCACCTCTAAGTCATTATACACATTATTTTAAAATTTACTTCCACTAACGACCCAGGCTAAACTTCTGCCCTATCCAACATACAAAACTTGTCTCTCAGTTGAGATGCATCTTTGACATCAATTACTACTTTCCTACTACCCAAGGCTCATGCCCTTCTTGTGGCATTTCAGAAAGTCTACAAAAACATGAATAGAGCTGTAACCTCAGTCGAAATGTTTAAATCCTGACTTAAGACTTATTTTTATACTCTTGCATTAAGTTAAACCCCTCGTAGGCCTGTTTTACTGCCCCTTCCCCACCACCCACTCCTCCTTTCTTCGCATTGTTTTAATGCAGTGCAGGCTTTGTTACCGTTTTGACTTTTGTGACTTCTAGCGACACACACAGTGAGAAGCAAAGTAGGAGAATTTAAAATAAAACGGTCAAAGCTGAAACACTCCGGAGGTGTCCGAACTGCTTTTGTCCAGCATTAAGCTGCAATTCATTGCCCTAATAGTGCCAGAAGATCGCCAGGGGTCATGTAGATTACTGAGCAGAAGAGGTGTTTACTGCTTTGATTTGTTCCCGTTCCCGTTGGCTTGGCATGAGTCACATTTTTGGATAGTGCTTTGGCTCTTTTCTTGAATTTAATTCCTATCTGATGGCGCAACCTTAACAGAAAGGAGCACGGAGTGACTTTTTTTTAATTACCGTGGTTAGTTTGGCAATGACGCAGAACTGCATTGCGTCCTACAAAGAGTTCTTTCTTAAACTGTTCCCCCTGTCAGTCAAAATTGAGTGTTCATGTCGATAAAAGCTGAATTTTTTGAAGACGCTTTTGTATTGCATGTCTTTTGAGCTGTTGTACCTAATATTGGGCCAACCAAGACCATACAGATTTCTTGTTTTATAGTAACAACTCATAAGAATATACACGGTGTGTCAGAAAAAGTGTTGATAAATTGCTAAACGTTTTCATTGTGACAGTGACATGACGATTTTTTTATGTAAAAAAAAATGTATAAATTAAAAACAATAATAATAATAATACATTGGGCAGACACCGAAGATGTGTTGTCCGGTCACATTTAGATCAGTTGAAGTTCGTCATGCTACGGCCACCCCGAGAGAGACGCAACGGTACGTCGAAGACTACTGACTCACGACATTTTAGCGGCGACTTTGCCGCTTTGCTGCCTCTTCACATTTGGGACAAGAGCGGGGTTGTTTACTCTTTGTGGGGCTCATCTTGAGAGGGTGACTCATGCGCTGCTACATGTCCAAGGATACATAAAAAAAGTCACTCTGTGCATGAATATTCAGGATTACTGCAGTTTACTGCATCGGTCCCACTTGTACGAGGGATATTTTGCAAATTAAGTGATGTGGCACTGTACTTCTTTAGACGGCAAACTCTGAATAAACAGCGCATCTACTGTCTGCAACCAAGCCGTGAGGTACCATTTTGACACAGCTGCTTCACGACAATTAATCAACAATCAATTTGACTTAATTGATTACATTCCGAACGTACACGTGCTAATCGTCTTTGCCGACGTGCCCACTGCATGCATCTCATGCACAGTTCGCTACAATAAGTAACAAATGTAGTTTGGTGGCTGAATGATGTGCTGCCCCAACAAACGAAAATGCGATCAAAGTTTCAATCAACGGTTTCATGGGTGCTTGCGTTTTTCTTCACATGTTGGTGCTGGTAGTGGCAGTTAGCCTCATTGCAACCTCCTAGCTCCGCCCCCTTTTGTCATAATGGAAAGCTGGACTGCATTAGTTTTGTTGTGGAGAGGTGAGAAATGTGGTCCATTAGCAGTCGAAAAAATGCCCCACCCTTAAAGATGAATTGCATCTTTGACACTTTTCACCCAGAAATGTGATTTAAAACATGTAAAATTGCTTTCTTGTATAAGAAGCTCAAAGAGTAACATCTGCTGGAATTCTGCTCCCGTTTTGCGCCAAGAACGCCTCCCTTCCTGATGAATTCCACAAATTCCACAATTGCACTTTTACTGCAAGCTTTCTGGATAAGAAAAACAGAAATCACTCCAACCCTGAGCTGAGACTTCATTATAGACATCATTCACTCAAGGCCTTAACCTGTAAATCCATTCAAGACGTTCAAATGAGCGCTGTGGTCCTTTCATGATGCACAACGTTGTAACGCCGATGCTAAAAAGAGAAACTTTTTGGGGGAGAAATCAACACCACACAATCAATTTGGCAAAAGTTCTTGCATGTGGCAAGATCTTTCATAAAAAGTGCATTACCCCCACCCCTTTCTTTATGATGGCTGATTTGAACTCAGAAAAGGGGCGAACATGAACTCTTTCACATCCTCTGTGCCCTCTTCCTTCTCCTGCTTCCTGTAGACTGTGACTGTGCATAGTACAGCAGGCAGTCAACACAATGACGAGCAGCGGCCGTGACAACCAAAAGCTCAACGCGAGTGTGCCACGCGATTCGTTTTAATGCAATGCAATCCATTTGGAAAGTGCTTATTTGGAGGTACGGGGTCCAAAAATGGTGTCTTTTATTTTTTTGCGAACTTGCTCATTGGACTTCGACCGAGGCGAGTCAATGCAGCCGTATAAGCGCCGAGAGCCATAAAGTGAGGCCGCATGGAGCGACGGCGGTGATTAAGCAGCAAAGTAATAGACCAAATTACGTTTCAGGGTACTTTAAAGAAACCGACGGAAAGTCAGGAATGAACGACGTCAGGGATTTTACAGCAGTGTTTGTGATGCCCCGAAAAGAAGGCAAGGCAAAGAAGCAAAACCGTACCGTTCAACACTTTTTAAGAGTCTCACCCACCTAAGGTCATTGTAACCTGCAAAAGATGAAATTGAGAGGATTGGACTGTCCTCGTTCATAATCGAAATGGAACGAAAGGAACAATTAGGGTTAAAGGCACTTCAACAACCAAGAACAGCGCAGTTTTCTCAATTAACTCTTTCATTCCACAAGACGTACTTGTACGTCTTTTTTAAATTAGGCCCCGCCCACCAAGGACGTACTTGTACGCCTAAGTCTTTTTTTTTTGCGTCATAGAGAGGAGGGTCAATCTGTGAATGAGAATAAACCGTTTGCATTATAAATCATGTAAAAAAGCGACCAGTAGGTGGCAGTGGTGCCTCACGTGCTTGAAATGCATGCTTTTACAAAAAGCTCTTTTTGTCGCTTTTTTGCCCAGGAATCGACATTTTCATGAAACTTAGCCATTTTGTAGTGTCAATTGCTGAAGAATGGAAAAAGATAAAAACAATTTTTTTTCTGCTGAAATAAGAGAGTCCAAATTTATTTTGGTAGGCTCCATGTTTATACAGCATTAGAACCAAATATTCTGTGGGCCTTGCAAGATCAGTCAAAACCCAGTAAAACGCTGAGATTGAGGGGGTTGCTCCAGAGAAAACGGCTGGGATTGAATGAGTTAAATGCAGATCGAAGAAGCAGCATCGTCTTTTTCTTTAGACGCAAACCAGTTCAGGGCACTCTGTTTTTCCTCAGTCGCTTCAAGGCATGACTAATCGACAATCAAATTCACGCAATCAACCTATTTCTTTACCATCAACTCATCAATGACTCAATCACTTTGCCCATCCCTAAGACAAAGACAGAAAGAATATTTAGAAGCCCAAACACAAGATGTCTCCTTCTTAGACCACAAGTCATAAAACCCTCAAAAACAGGGGATCTGAGGTCTCCATGGCGACATTAGAGATGCCACTTTCCCGAATAAAAGCCAGCGTGCAATCAACAGGGCTTTGAAGCTATTATGGCCAAGTCCCATTTCCACATGCACGGCGTGGTCGTTTTTATTTAAATCTGCCATGGCAAGGGTCTGCGTGTGCATGTCGAGCATGTGGTCAGCAGTCCTTCCGAGACTTGTTCCTTGGACACGTTCAATCTCATTAGCCGCGCATGGCCGATCCAAGTGGCCCAGTTAATCGCGACGGCGCTCCCCTGGGCTTCCTCAATGAGAGCGTAGGCATGCGCACGCACAGACACACACATAAACAAGGCTCAACATGTTAATAAGCGAGAAGGCCTTGCGATTAAACGTGTGGGAATTGTACTTGTGCAAATATTTGTCCTGCGGGAGGACTTAACAGGCGAGAAGGCGGAACTTTTAATTCCATGCAGTATGACTGGTCATAAAAAAAAATAATAATAATAATTCAACAAGCTCAGGGTACAAGCGCTGTTTGAGTTGGTTAGAGAAATGCATTTTCCCAACATAACAGGGTATCCAGGAGACAAGAAATACAATAAGCACCGTTTAGCTTTTTTTTTTTTTTTTGTAATCCTAGCCGACTAAATTTCTCGGCATCTCGGCGAATATTGATAGAAGACCACTTTGCTGGTGTCCTCTAATGCCACTCAATGGGAATTAACTACATTTATTTGCCCCTTTTAGGCTGAGGTTTCTGATTTATACCAGCAAGCAAAAGAAGTAGAAAATTATACCTGAAACATTTAGCATTAGCTTTTAGCACAACGGGTGAACGTATTGCATTAAGAAACTGTGATGTAAATTTGAGAAACTTGTCCCCAGCTAGATTTTTTTTTTGGTGTGGAATGTATCTAACATGTCTGTCACCAAAATCACCAATATAATCACAGGGTTTTTTTGTTGTTTTTTGCCTCCTGCCCACACTGCTTTTCTCAACGGTTCATTTGCGCAACTTCTGAGTTTTTAGTGCAAGTGATGCGTTTGAAACATCGTGGTCATTTTGTCCCATGAAATTTGAAGAACCCATCAAAAAAAAAAAAAGGCTTGTCTTTGATGTTACATAGCCATTCTCTCTGAGGTCTTCCACCTTTGTACCTTCAGTCACGCCAACAAAAACCTACTCGACACTTTTGATAAGTCCGTGATGTGGCATTCTGCAGACGTGATTCCGCTTGCTCAGTATAACAGTCAACACTACACCGAACTTCAGTATTGTGTGAAACCGTCTGATGTTCAGTATGAGCATTCTGAGGCTGTGGGTAATATCACACATTCTTTAGATAGAAAACACGGCTCGAAAATCTTCTACATCTTGGAAGGCATCTGGTGGTGAACTCAAGGCTCTCGAGGTAGGTTCCACACCCATATGGTTTACCTAACCGGCTAAACAAACAAGAAGCCACGCAAAACCTTTGAGATATCACATGTCCTCCTTCACTCCTACAGTCTTGCTCAGGTGTTCCGCAGGTCACACCCAGATTAGCTGCACTTAATCCTGCGCAAGAGATAAAGGCATGAACTTGCACACACACACACACACACACACATGGCTGCTTTGGTCGACGATGACAGCAAACATGGCACACTCTCGAGCCATCGACCCAACTTTCTCCTTGATGAGGCCCGAGATATCATGTGCAAACTAATCCAAAATAGTTTCAGTCGGTTCCCCCTCATTCTCTGGCCAGCTCTACGTAAATATGAACACTTTTTCACTCCTTAATACAAATCTCAGAAGTACAGTGTCTGCAAGTTTTCGAGTCAAAGTGAAAGTTTCTGTATTCAGGCGGTCAAGATCTAGTGGCAACCGGGACCTGCGGCTCATTGGCAGTATCGTGACAAATGCCAGAAGTCATTGAAGGTGGCACTGAGTCATTGGTGGAGGCACAGCAGTGGGGATGATTGGTCCCTCTTTATCAGTGCTGATTCACTCTGGATCAGACGTCATTGGCCCACAGACATAAAAGCATATCATCAATCAAACGGTTTTATGACTCCCTCTCCAACCTCTGCTATCAGGTTTAATCGTAAATTACATTTTCATCCTTGACGTAGCCGTTTCAAGCGTGGCGGACCAGGAGGGATTTCAGCTTTGACAGTGAGGAATTAGCTGGAAAAGTTTGAAAGAGGGTAGCCGCGTTTGCAACTTGGATACTTGCTCTTACAGCCCTGATTCCAAAGTGGATCGTCAAAAATAATAAGTTACTGATTTAATTTAATTGGGGGAAAGCCATACTACTCTGAGAACGCCCAATCTCATTTTATCCTGGTAGCCTAGCAGGGTTCAGGCCTGTTTAATACAGTGGAACAACGGCAATTCTGCGGGGATGTGACGCTGGTGAATTTGCGAATGTCAAAACGCCCCTTGAATAGTGCCCTGAGATAACCAATCCAACCCAACACATGAAAAATAGGGAGGGCTGGAGTCAACAATGACATCCGTCCATTAAAACTCATTCAGTACCAGCCAATTCTGGACCGAATCTGAAAAGACGTTTAAAAACATCTTTGGGAGTGAATGAGTTAAAACCTCCAATAAAAATTCATCCAAAAACAGCGGCCTCAAATAGGGGAGGAAAAAAAAAACTTGATGAAGCAGATGTACCTAAACGTAGTCCCCTAAGTTTAGGGACTCTTAGAAATCAGAGTCAGAGTGAAGCGCATAACAATCTTGAATAAAAAAATGTTAAAAAAAAGAAACTCCACAGCCAAATGGACCTGGACCAGACCTCATAAAGCATCGCCGCTCAATGGAAGCCATCATGTCACAGCACAGCAGGTTGGCCCGCCTTTTCGTTTCCTAGTCAGCCAACAAGACCACCCCATCTGTCTCGTGGTCCAACATGCTCTCTTGGCATTGACTCATTAGCTCGCTCTTTCTGCTCAATCGCTCACGGGCCCAAGGTGCCTCCCTGACGCTGGCGCTAGCAAAGTGTGCAATGGCATGGTTGCTCCGGCCGAAATGGCACCGACCTCCCACTCTGAATGGCAGTGACTGCTGTGATCACATTTATCGCAGCTTAGAAGATAATGAATGCAAAGTGGAGAACTATTGTGCAGTCCGATGAGAGACAAATCACCGGGGTTTTTTTTTTTTGGTTTGAAATAAAACCGCACATTTCCCTCCCATCAACCATGCAATAAAAAGGCAGGCAATTATAGTCGACACTGTTTCAGCACTGGGTCAGCGCTACCCTCTGTTCAGAGGTGCTGCTGACAAGTGGATGGGACAAAAGCAAGAATTTGTTACTTACTACATACAATGACAACAAGGTGAGAGGGTGACCCGTTTTGATGACAATGTAAATATGGGTGCATTTGTCAAAACTCATTAACTCAACTCACTGATTATATACACGTGTAGTTGGTAGTTGTCACATATTGTACAGTGATCCCCGCTAGACAGCAGTTGATGGTTCACGCCCCTGCTATTTTTTGCTAAACTGATTTTTATCGTGCAGTGTAATTCCCTCACATGTGGGAAAGGAGAGCTAAAGTAACATACACAATGTTTATTGAAACTGAGTCAACACAATGAGGAGACTCGTCCAGGACCTGCTGTTGGCCACAGCTCACACCCAGACACTCATACAAAGAATCATTGGAGTCACATGCGACCCCTGCGATCCTTTTTTTTGTGTTAAATATACTAATTTTGACTTTTTTTAAAATTACATAGGCCTACTGAACAATGCTACTGACTAATCTTGTTGCTGCCGTTCATATGCGATTTAGGTATGCAGATACAGTCTCTACATATGTAGTTTTCGGCTCTCATTGGAATCGGTTCCCTTGACTGCTGCTATACATACATAGATAGATATTTTTAGATAGTTTGACATTAATTCATAAATCATTGCTTCTTTCATTTATTATTTTGTGCACACTCTTTGACAAGTTTTTTTATTCATATTGTAGGAAATTAATGTCCTCTGTGCTATGTATCATTTCCTCGTGATATACTGTGTGATTAATTGTTTCTATAACTTTCTGTGGAGGAACCAAAATGTCTAATTTGGAATGAAACCCATTGTGGCCAACTAGTTGAAATTAGTCATATATTGCAGCATGTCCGCTTTTAATCAGAGAGGCGATATAGGCCAAAAGATGGAGATCAACTTCTGAGACCAGGATGTCCCTCTGCTATCAGAAAGGCCATCGACGCTGAACGATAGATATCAATTTCCAGGACCAGGATGTTTCCCTCCTATTATCGAGATGTTCTATCTACAAATCAATCTTCACATTAAAGCAGACTGAGGACATTGTGTCTTACCGCGCACAGAGTCACACAAAAGGGGGGAGATCAGAGACAGAAGGCATGAATATTGCATTTTGCCCGGCGCCTGATGTAGCAGATTCCTGCAGCTGTTCCATCGTACGGTGTCAGTGACATTCTACAGGTTGTCACAGTGCAGGTGTCGAGGCAGACTTGCACATTTTGTACTGTGATTGAACCTCCAAAAAGACTGAATGTGGAACACAACTGTGGATGTTTCAATTTTTCTTTGCCACACTGTAGAAGAGGGACCTTCATCAAGAGGGCTTGTCGAGAGAAGACGAGCGATACGAACTGGCCGTCGCGTTAAGTCAACGTATTTTTTTTTAATGGAGTGTCAAACCATCAGTTAGATTATAGTGATTGAATGTATCGAATTTGTGTTCATTTGTCAGTAGAAAACCCCCCCGCCCGCAAAAAAAACGTCCATAGTTCAAAGTTCCTCTTGTCTTATGTGCATGATTTGCATTAATTACTTTGCTGTAACAAACTCACAACCCCTGAACTGTGAGGCATATGTGCTAACCAGTCAGGCGCCTCAAAACAACCAGTTAGTCCTCCATTTGCGTCCAGCGACGTCCCAAGCTTCAGTGAGTTTCCTAATTGGCTTGCGTTCAGTTTCAAATCCCACTATTGGAGTCGGTGGCTCACGACACACCTGTGTTGACTATACGCATAAGAATCTACCATCATTCATCATTTACGATTGGTGGACATGGCCGTTTCCCGAAGAGATTGAGGAATAAAACATCCAAGTATAATTTGTCAGAATCATCTCTTAGAGACACCTGAGAATCTGGCCTATGCCAACTTTGATCGGAAGGGGTGGAAAATTCTCTAATTATGAACCAATTATCGTATGGTGTGTGCCTTGCATAGTCTCCATACCGAGTTCTCTCTTACACACTGTTCAAACCTGATATCCATCAGCAGTGCTTGTTTCCCTGGAGAAGTTCAATACGGGGCACTGTAACACGGTGGAAAAGCATACCTCCTGTTAAAAGGCACTTCTCTGGGCTTGGAAATGCTCTTGAGTTGACGTGACAAAGTGGAACATTTCCAAATAAAGATACATTTGGAAATAACTGATGTGAAGTGAATCATCTCCTTTAGATAAGAGTAAATCACAGGCTTTAAAAAAAATCATGATGGGGTATCCATTTATTTTTGCTCCAATTGTTAACCACTGAGAGATTATCCAATTTCACTTAATTGGTCTGAAATTTATTTCAAACAAACAATAGATCTTTCTTAATCTATTCATGCCAGCGAGTCCGCTATGTTTAATGACAGGCTGAACAATTTTATGCTCTTAGAGGGCAGTAAGTGCAATTAACCTGGATAGATGTACTGTACAGCACTTGGAATGGAATAGGATCTAATTCTGCCTGTCACTATATATCGGTAGCATAGACATATAAACAGTTTATTTGTAGTAAATACATTTCCTCAGGCACGCTAGTTAGAAAATCTGTGTACTTTTTTTGCTGTAGATTTGTTATTTTATTTTTTGCATTATCACATTAGATATGGTATTTCAAAGTAGGAGAAGGGGAGGGGAAAGGGTATAACATGCATGTGTAATGTACACATTTATGAACATTTTTCTCCCACCAACATCAAACAAGCAAACTACCAGTTCTTCAAATCATTTTATCTCAATGTAGGCACTTGATTGAAAATCCCAAAAAGTCAAGCATAGTAACTTGAATGTAACGTTGGAATTCTGCTGTACATTGCACTTGTGGTTACCTCAGTTTCCAGCTGGACCAGTTCCATTGTGGGCCAAGGCTCGGCAATCTGTGCGAGCGGCATGTTGGCAGATTTTTTTCCCCCCGTCAAGATGCAGAACTTCTCAGGTCGCCTTTGGGTCTCGTTGTCGGTTCGGTGACTTGGTGCTGTCAACACACAGTCCTCGTGCACCACCCGGGAGTGGGGTGGGGGTTCAACAAACAGGTGCAATCGTTTTGATTTAATTCGGTTCGCTCCAAAGTGATAATCCAATAGAGAGTATAATAAATCCAGGCAGTACGAAGCAGCCTCGGGGCTATCAGTTTTTGACAGGCAGAAAAAAAACGGTGTGTAAAAACACACCAACAAAACAAAAACAAAAAAAACCCCAAACAATCCTGAAGGAACGCTACCAAGTCCGGACTGGCTTCACAGTCGAAGCCAAGCTTGTGTCGTCCTCGCCGGACTTCCTCTTCTCAGTCTTGCCTTGGTAGTAAAAAGCTCCGCGCAGCCTCCGAGCTGAGATTGTTATTGGCACACTCCCAAAGACGAGATTCATCCTGCCCTCCTTTTCTTTCTTTTTTTTTTAACCCTCGCAACTCCAACGCCCAGGTCCGATGTCTCCATCATCAGGTGGAGAGGTAAACTGCAACTACGTCATGCAAAAAAAATAATAATTATAACACCTGTACTAGAGTATCATACTGGAACTGCCGTGTAAATCCGAAATATGAAATATAATGTAAAAAAATGTAAATTAAATTGTCTCAAATATTTTTTTTGTAAATAAGGTGAAATCTATTCTATTCAAAATTATTAATTGATGTTACAGCATCAATGTGACCTGTAGCCTCGACAACTCATTTGAAAAAATAAATCAAAATCTTTTTGAAGAAAAGTACAAATAAACAATTGGAATAAATGTGCACACCCGCTTACAACTGGGTATGTGGCTGTGTTCAGAATTAACCAATCACAGTCAAAATTCATGTTAAAATAGGAGTCTGAACACACCTGCCAACTTACATAAACCTCCAATTTTGGTCGTGACCACGCAGTGTTGTTTGTTCTTCCCATTCACAGCAGCTCTTGTAGTGAGGGCCCTCTGTGATATAACACACTTATTCCTCGCTCCATTCAACGGCAGAGAGTGTTTCACTCGCGGACGGCACCGGTTACTATTGGCAACAGGAGAGCATCAAACTATGGATGGATCTGATATTTTTTCTTATTTGGGAGGGGGATTCAAATTAAGATGAAGGCGAGGCACGTAGAGCAAACAAAGAGAATTGAAGTGGGGCAGAGGATGGAACAGATGATTTGGTGTCTTGTCTTTTGGCTGGATGTGTTTGCAAAAGCAGGCTTCAATGTGAACTGTCATCAACAGCTGTCATTACGTATTGGAAATGCCACATCCTTGCATTTTTATGATGCTTATCTTCATTAGAGTTGCAAGTGAGCTGGAGACAGCTCACTTTGGGCTTGAGGCGGAGTACCGGTACATCCTTTACTGGTCAACAGTCAAATATCGTACACATGAGGACAAACGACTATTCCCACTCACAGTCACGCCTATGTACAATTTATCCTTCAATGAACCTAACATGCATGATTTTGGAACATGGCAGAAAGCTCACAGAAGAAAACCATGCAAACACAGGAGGAAACTTCACAAAGGAAATGCAAGTCAGAGGCCAGTGTGCTCATGCAGTCAAAGTGAATGGTGAACTCAAGAACCTAACAAAATGAACTTAAATCCCCCAAAGTGACACACACACACACACACCCTCCATGATGCTCTAGTGACATCAAATCTGACAGTGATGACTCAGAAGGAAACCCCAGGGATAACCCCCCTTAAGTGTCATCCTGAAGTGAAGCATCATGGGAGATGTGACTCATCCCTGCATGTGTAGCACTCAACAGAGTGTGACTTAAATAGACTTCGCTGCACGTCGTAGGAAATTCAGAAAAGGAATGCTTACATTTCTGCTTGGCAATATAAATTGTGGATGTCATTTCTCAGGTGACGGGCGGCCCAGTAGTCCAGTGGTTAGCGCGTCAACCTCATAGTGCAGAGGTAGCGGGTTCGATTCCAGCTCCGGCCTCCCTGTGTGGAGTTTGCATGTTCTCCCCGGGCCTGTGTGGGTTTTCTCCGGGTACTCCGGTTTCCTCCCACATTCCAAAAAACATGCATGGCAGGCCGATTGAACACTCTAAATTGTCCCTAGGTGTGAGTGTGGGCGCGGATGGTTGTTCATCAATGTGTGCCCAGCGATTGGCTGGCAACCGGTTCAGGGTGTCCCGCGCCTACTGCCTGAAGACAGCTAGGATCGGGTCCAACACCCTTGTGTGGATAAACAGAGTGGAAATTGGATGGATTTTGATTGCGATTCCGTTACCAAAATGAAGGAGCAAATTAGACTGTAAATTTGTGAATCGCAGATAAACACCATTAGCAACCATAAACCAAGCATCATTACATCGTATTGGTGCCAGTTTCATGGGATTAATTGACACGACCTGAAAGTAAATCAATTTTCAAAACATAAAATACCATATAGTCAACAAGAGGGCACTGGAACTCATGTACACAATGTTCCTATATGACGTTTCATCCCGAGTGGGATACATCACATGGTTAAATTCAATTTGAAGCTTGGGTCACATTTCACATGGAGCACTTTCATGCTTTATCATGGGCAGTACTGTATATGCCACATACAGCTGAGCTCAATGAAGCCATCCAGCAGCAGAGATGCTAATTAATTAGCCGCTCCAAAGTTGAGGTGGGGGGGGGGGGTAATTATCCAATCTCTGCTGAGTAGGAAGAAGATACTACAATGATTAAAAGTCATGCTGGCGGTGCGCCGTGCCCTTGCTGAACGGAGTTATTGTGTTTCAAACAGTCATGGTGTTATCACTTGTCATGGCAATGACTGCAGGAGAGTGCGGTCTCAGAGGACAATTGCGATTGATTGGACAAATAAAGACAGAGAAGAGAAAAAGGGACCGGCTGCATGTATCATTATCTAAGATGACTGTGGAATACCTAAGAGCTTTTCAAATTTTAAGTTTGACCAAGAGCAATCCATTGATCTTTTATAGCAGTGGACCTCTAACTGGTGAATTGAATTAATTACATGGTATCATTTGGGAAAATTCTGAGCCTATACCTGGGGACCAGAGCAGCAATAAAACAAAAATGACCTACCTTAGCTTTTGGCTAAGTGAATCTCAGATATGATTGTGACATAGCATAAAAAAACACAAATCCCTGTATTAATAAAGTCAGGTTGACAGTTTTTCAGAATCAACTGAATTTGCTTTATGGATTGCTTTCACAATAGTTGCAGCAGAAATAAATGTTTTTCAAAGAACGAAACGCATGTTTTTTGTCAGTCACAGCAAGTCGTCCAGGTCCTGAAGAAACAAGCGAGCCCCCGTCCATCATATTATCACCACCATGTTTGACTGTTGGTATATTGTTTTTATCTGAGATGCTGTGTTTAATTTACACCAGACAAACACCTTCTAAAAAGTTTGTTCAACCTTCATCTCGTCAGTCATCCAGCGTGCAAAACATCACTCATGATGGTTGCACACAGCTTTGAATGTAAACAAACAACTGCTATTATTTTCAAATCACAAGTGCCACTTTTATCCATCCTCAATTCATTGTCTTTCAAACATAACTTTTGCTGCAATAATATCATGTGATATTCCATTGCATTTTGATGGGCCTTGACAGCTACAACTTTGTGGCCACACGAGGAATTTGGTCGTGTCGTATGGTCTGCTGCGGGCCTAACACGTGTTTTTGGAATGGGGAAGGAAGCTGTAGTACCCAGAGAAAACGCAAGGAAGAAGAGGCAAACTACACACAGCAGTGTGTGGATTTGAAGCCCTGACCTCGAAAGTGGAGGCGGATGTGCGGATATAGCACTAAAATATCACATCCGATTGCAACTGTAATTATCATACAACCTGATAGAATCCATAGAATGGACGAGTTCATCAGTGGTGGTACTCGTGAGGAGTATTATGTTCAGACTTTCCTTCCCCCGAAAAAAAGGTTCTCGTGTTCCAGTAAGAGAATCTGGTGAGCGCGGTAATGGGTGTGTTCTGCAACACGCTGGAACTTGAATTTGTCCCTCTGATATTTTGGGCTCGGTGGAATTAATCTCCTGACTCAGTAAAGTCAAACTTTTGAATGATGCATCAAAATAAACAGACACAAACTGGAGTTTTGAGGGCAAAAGTAAACACACCTGAACAAAACTAAAACAAAGCTGATTTTGGAAAGAATAAAGAGTCTCGTGGTGGTCCTGGTTTAAGTTGTCCATCATCAGACTGGTGGGGGCCTCTCATACTCCTCTTTTTGCCATCTCAAACGCAGTGAATAAAACCACAATCACAATCTGTTCACGTTGGCTGGCTGGTGTTAATAATCACGAACGCATTTGCTTCCATCATTCAAACAATAAAGTACTCAGTGTTCTATCGATTAAAGGATTAAACAGCAGGGGGTGCCAAAAAACAGAGGCCAGCTCTTTGATACTTTAAAAGCCTCTTTCGTTGCCGCCCTTCTGCGAATTGTGTGCGTGTGTGGGGTGTGTGTGTGGGGTGTGTGTGTGGGGTGTGTGTGTGTGGGGGGGGGGGCACAATAGACAATAGGTAACGTAAAACAAGAAAGGACTGTTTCTCAACTCGCCTTTATCGCGTCTGGACTCGCGTTTTGGTGCTAGTAAATCATCGTCTTTATCCGTGGAGTGACGGACACCACCTTGCCAAGAGCGCAAAAAAAAAAAAGCCTGGATTTTAGCAACGGGTTAACATGCTATCCTTGCCAAAATGCGCTGCAGTCAACCGTCAAGTTTCAACTTCCAAATGACGAAAAAATATGTTGTTGTTATATTGTTAATTTTTCCCCCTATAACAAATATAATTCTGAAAAACAGAGCTGGGTTAAAAAAACTGCATTTTATTTTTTCATATACAATGTACCAAAATATTAAAATATCAAATCATAAAAATGGATACATTACTTTTTTGTATAAAAAGTTATCAAAGTAAAAATAAGTAATGTCCTCCCATATAGTTATAATTTCCAAATACAGTATTTAGCTGGATTAAAGGAACAATTAAACAACAAAATTAATTCCTTAAAAATTCTCATGAGGAGTACTGACCAGTAAAGAGGATTAGGATTAGAAATCTTGTGACTGCTCATGTAAAAAGCGTCATATAATCTGTGCGAGTTACAAGGGGCAATATTTTAATGCGTTATCATGATGTTATGTGGTTTGATAATTGTACATGTTTGCTCACTTAAGAAACAATTACGTGTACAGAACAAGTGATGGAGCACAAATACTGGAATACTCTATTTAAGTAGACAAAGAAAGCTAATTTACGCTATATGCACTTTCATCAGTAAGAATGCGACTTTACATTTTCTCTTATAAGGTATCAAGACAAACACACACACACACACACACACACACACACACACACACACACTGATAACAGTGTTTTCAGTGAAAAAAATTGTTTTCAATATCAATGGCAACGTAAGATGGCTGCCCTACGTCTTCAAACACGAGTGACCTATTGTTAGTCCATTCATATACAGTATATGTTCGTATGTGAGATGGAGAAAAGCTGTTGATTTTGCTGCTTAATTCATTTTTCACAAACACCTCCACACATTTTTGACTTGACTTCCCATTTAAAGTTATTAGAAAAAACTTGTAATGCTATACGAATAACGTCATAAAATAAACCTGATCAAGTTATAGTTTTTCGAGAATAACATTAAATTACGACAAGAAAAAAACGTTTGAGAAAAAAGTTGCCATGTTACAAGAATAAATCCAGTTATTGTTATTGTATTTATCGTACTATTAATTATTACGTCATAATCAAATTGGGTAATCTGAAGAATCCTCAACTGCAAATAGTTTTTGTGATATTACAATTTCTCTAAACATTTAAATGAAATGTAAACAAAATAGATACAACAAAAATGTATTAACCCACCCAATGACCGAAAGATTTTGATTCATTTTTTTAAATTAAATTTTTATTCAAGCTATATTGAACTTCTACCAAAGTTCTTTTCTGTTCACATACGTGGATTCTGACTAAAGTGTTGCTTCATTGCAGGTACTGTATAGTCCTTTATACAAGACTTCCCACAGGTAAGAGTAGGAGGGAGTAGGGGGGAGGGACACCACCACTGCTTGACTACGAGAGGGGAGCTATGGGGCTTTGCTGCCAACTCCCACCCACCTGTACCTGAGCGAAGGAGTTCCACTCGTCGTCCTCGTCCGATTCGAGTGCCAGTTTTCCGTCTTTCTCCAATAACAGCGGCAGCAGGGCCTGGTAGACGTCAGCCAAGGCGGCGGGGAGCTGACCGAGTGCGTGGAGCAGCACGCCGAACATGGAGCCGATTACGGCCTGGAGCGAGGAGACGGTGTGCCAGTGGCTCCAAGGTGAGCCCGATTCTCGCCACTGCCTACTATACCTACTTTTTGTTCCTTGCTACGATCTCCTGTTAGCTATTTTGGAGTCACAAATAGAAGCACGGCGATTACAAAACACACACGTAAATCCTTTGGGAAGTGAAAGGTGGAGGTGGAATGAGGAAGTGGCCCAGAGGAGCCATAACAGTCTTTGCTTAGATCATGTCAACACTGTGCTTCACGCAGTGGAGTGTTGTGACATGCTTTTTCGATCAGACTTTTCTTTAAAGTGAGAACGTCTAACCAGAAGTGGCAAAAGTACTCAAACTTAAGTTGGAGTACGCCCTGGTAAAATTACTCATTCAACTCCTTCAGTAAAAAGGTACTCAAGTACAAAGTCGACTTGTTACTGTCAAATATACAATAGTTGTTTTGGTAACTTGATGTTTCTTCAGATTAGACGTACGTAATTCAATGCCAGAATCTGGTGGTTTTTAGCCTGGCATTTGCCAAGAATCGTTGTTGGAGGATTCAACATCAAACAATTGACTAATTAGACAATACATAAGTATATATCTATGTCTACATACATACGTATTTATACACAGATATATATTTCTATACACATACAGTATATATAAAGAGATTTTAATTATTATTATGATTTTTGTTTTTACTATTTATTATATACCTCTCCCATTTTGATAAATTGGCACAACAAAAGAAAAATGTATTTGGACAGACCTGACACCAAATTAATGTCTGTAGTGCAGTGAAAAGATCGATTCAACAATTTAAGTGGATGAAACTCAAAATATATCAAGTCGTCATTGTGGGCAACTTTTCATGGACAATCGAATGAAAATACAAATGTATCTGTCATTAATACGTAAACAGTCTGGTTCGAATACGTTGTGGCTCAGCTCAGACCTTTTTGTGAGTTCTCTGCTTCCTCATGTACGGTATGTTCGGTTCATTGATCATTCAAAACTGTCTACTGTGTATATAATAACAAGTAAATCTGATTAATGACCAACTTTGAATTCTCTTAAACATTTACTAGCATGTATGACAGGTCACTTTTCCGATTACAGATGTGCTCCAGGAAATTGATTCAATAATGATAATTTATTTGCTGCAAAATGATACATCTTTGGTCATCTATTTATGCCGACAATGTATAGTGACCGGGAGAACAGTTATATGCTCTTTCACTAGATGGCAGCAGTAGCAATTGATTAGCCCCCAATTTATAGTCCTGACCAGATATCATTAAACACTGCTGTTAAAACTGCCGCTGTTGTGAAACCGCGACACAAGTAAAGATTATTGCATACGTATTGTATTGTCGTCACAGTTTGTTAGCACATAGCCTCAGATCCTTTTACAGCGTCCAGGTTCCAGGTGCATGTCTCGGCCTGTTTTTGTTTTTTTGTTTTTTCCCTCTTCTGCTAATATGGCCTTTCAGTATGAGAAGCCTGACTCTTCCCATCTCTCGTGTCCCGCTGCCAGGTCTGGACGCACCCTTGCATCGTTATGCCTTGTCAGAGTGGCATCTCTCCGGCCTGGATCTGCTCCAATTGACTTCAGAGGACCTGGAGAGGCTGGGAGTGTCCAAGATCGGCCACCAGGAGCTGATATTGGAAGCCGTGGAGAAGCTGTGCTCCTTGGTGAGGCGTGAATAGGAGTCACGTGTATTCTGTGTGCGGTGTGTGACCACGGTGATCGAGTCTATGGGTGTCTTGAGGGTATTTCAGATGTCATGTGTTCAGACTAGAACGCTGACTCTCCGCTGTTGAATGACTGTTTACAGTCTACCACTGGATTTAGAACATGTCTTGTTGCAAAACATGTCTTTCCTGGAAAGAGCTTGTAAAATTCATTGTCTCATTGTAGTCTTTGGTATCAGTGTTGTTTTTTTCCTGTTCTGAACGAGATTTAGGATGTTGTGCTTTGGGGGCTCTGGTTAGGGTTAGGTAGTTAGACTATGGGTTAGGTTAAACGTTAAATTCATGGGTTTTGTGTCAGGGTTAAGTTTGGAGTTGAGAGCACTTTTTATGCATTCAGTCTGCGCGCATCCGATTGCAGATAGCGGTCCACACGTATTTACGTAACATGGTGCAACGCACACCCTGCGGACACACAAATGCGCCAAGTATTAATTGGCCTTGCTCACCATGCGATGTTGTGATGCCTTCAAAAGAGATCTGAGAGTCATTAAAAGAATCAAACGCCATGGATGTAATAATCAATCAAGTGATTCATGCGGGGAATTGAGCTTCGATGACCTGCTGAAGCAATCAACAGATGCAGTATTTTCAGTTTGCGGTCAAAAAGAAAAAATTGATGTCACTGTCGGCTATATCCATGCAGATAGGGCTGTCACCACCAAATGGTTTTTGAACTGATTATCCTATTGATTATTCCATCGAATAACTACAAAGTATATAATCAGATGGATTTGGTTGTTTTAAATACGCAATGCGGAATTGTCTTTGTTTTATGTTTAGTTTGACAGTAAACGTCAAGTATGAGTGGCATCTTCAAGCTGCTGTTTTGAAGAATTGTTCTCCATCTGCCAAACTGCCGCTTGTTGTAAAATCATTTTTTTAATTCACTGCCACCATTCAGTGGTCATACGGCAAAGAAATCAGTCAGCGACTGCTTGTATCTCGAACAACTGGTGCGCATAGCTCAAAGGCAGCACTGTACTATTCCCCATTTTGTATTCAATTAAGTGTAACGGCCACGCGTTGCCGTATCGTTGTCCTCGGAGTGAACTTGCAAATTTATGGGACCTCTACTTTAGTACTCTAATGTCCGGTTACCTCTGCCTAAGCACTTGTGAGGTCGTTTTATTTATAAGACTTAAAGCGGTGTGTTAATTGGTAGTGTGTTTGTAGGCTAATTGAGCAAGACAGTGCAGTGACAGCCATTGACCGCCGCACTTGGCAGCTCAAGCGGCTTAAACCCGCTGCCAAATCGCAGACAGGAGCCTTCATGCCGACTCTCTTTCTATGAATGTGAACGCTCACGTAAAGCTTTAAGGACAGACGCAAATGTACAACCGTTTTATAAGAGGCACCCGCATGGTTAATACAGTTTCCATTTACATTACAGAGCGCCATCCAGCCTCCTGTTTGGCTTGTGATCGCGCTCATTCACGAAACCAAGCATCACACGGAGGAGCGTGACCGCTTTCAAGTGTGCCGTTACGTCATTACAACGAGGAGAAAGCAATGAAAAATTCATGGACACTCTGTGACTGTGGATTAGTGCCACTGGTTGATATGTAACAACAAAGCCCGACTGGAACAAACCTCTTGACCCCTGATGAGAGCGTCCTGAATGCGACCTGCCTCTGCTCTCTTGCAAATACATTTCATTAAATTTGGATGGAATTAAAGAGCATGTATTGTCGCAATATCACAGTGCGCAGTAGTTCTTGCTTTACTGAACAAGTTACAAAAATCTTGAAAAAGGACTACCATCATCACCTAGTCGCTTTAATGTCCTTGCCGGACGAGAGTAATAGCTTCTAATATTTTGATGTTTTGTCATATTTGTGAATGTGGGGCAGCCCGGTTGGCCAGTGGTTTGCGCGTCGACTTCACATTGCAGAGGTACCGGGTTCGATTCCAGCTCCAGCCTCCCTGTGTGGAGTTTGCATGTTCGCCCCGGGCCTGTGTGGGTTTTCTCCGGGTACTCCGGTTTCCTCCCACATTCCAAAAAACATGCGTGGCAGGCTGATTGAACACTATAAATTGTCCCTTGGTGTGAGTGTGAGTGCGAATGGTTGTTCGTCTCTGTGTGCCCTGCGATTGTCTGGCAACCGGTTTAGGCTGTCCCCGGCCTACTGTCCGAAGACCGCTGGGATAGGCTCCAGCACCCCCCGCGACCCTTGTGAGGAGAAAGCGGATCAGAAAATGGATGGATGAATGGATTTGTGAATGTTACTGTACATCATGAATATTGACCTGGAGCTTGATTTGGGGAGGGAAAAAAAGTGAATCGTGAATCGACATCTCAATTCAATCTTTTGCTGAAATCGTTCAGCCCGCAACAGCACTCATTTCACTGTGATAAAAGCACACCTGCGCCCTTCATCTGAACCGCCGTCCGTTAGCTCATCCCTCGGTGATCATGTCCGCAAGTCTGAATTTCCACCTCTTCACGCTTTTAAATGATGGCTGTAGAGAATAAATGTAAAAATCATCAATGAAGCCATTTTCTGTGTTTTCACAATTGCTCTGCCTTGGTCCAATCACACATAAGGGTTTGTCTGCGCTTTTGTCACTTATAATACATGAGATGTGAAAGTCCCCCATTAACTGATGTCGACCCAGCTAAACAAGTAGTAATCCGGAACATGTTTATCCCTTAAATTACATTCAAGCTTTGAGTGAGGTTTTCATTCCTTCTTATAAATTTGTCCCTATCAGTCATTCGACGACAGTGGGGAAAACCTGCAGGGCCTGACGGAGAAGCTGCGATTCGTGGCCCACAACTTGCAAATGGGCATCCAGAGTCACTGGCGCCACAACAGCTACGACGGGCAGAGCGCCACCAAGCTGTCCACCAGTGTGTTGCACGCAGTGTTGGAGCTCATCGCCTCCGCCAAAGGACTCTTCTCCATTCTGAACAGGTCAGTGAAGAGGAAAGTTACCTAACGGTTACAAACACATTATGCCAAATACAATTTTTACCCGAGTCAGGCTTGAGTAGGAATAGTGGCATTGGATAATCAAAGCACATTATTTAACATTGCGGCCATGAAATTCTGAGGCAAGAATAATGTTTTATTCCAGAAGCTATCCTCTTAAGTTTTGGCACATCAACAACTCGCAGCTATATGAAGTTATTGCGTCAAATTGATCTTATCAAGTGCACCACCTTCTGCATAGCAAAAGGTGGCATATTTTGAAATTCAATTTTTTAGGAATATTTTATGCCTCAAAAGTCAAATACTTAGCTCAGTTAGCATTGGAATTGACGATGATAGACATGAAAGGATTGAAAGAGATTAGCTGGCTGATTGCTGTGTCGAGAGTGGGAGACACAACTCTCCTTTGTCTTCTCATTTCATCATTTACCGCATTTCCACAGAGTTAAGCTTCTCTTTTTACTTGGAATTATTTAGAAGTCTAAACAACATGGACGGCAGCTCTACACAATGATTTGCGCTCGTCTCCACTGTGTTTACATGCTGTTGCGCTATTATGATCCAGTACATTTTGATTGTGTCTCGTCAGGTATCAGCTCTCCCAGGTGAGCGCACGCACGACCAGCAAGAAAATCTTGAGCCAGTGCAAAGAACTGGGGATGATTGTGCAAAAGGTTGGTCTTTTTTTTTTTTTTTTCCATCCGTCTGATTTCTACTTGTACACCTTGTCCACATTTGTGTCTGGTTCTGCTGGGTGATCCCAGCCGACTTTGGGCAAGAAGCGTGCCCTTTCTATTTGCGGTTCATTATTTATGATTAAAACAATTCGCGTTCTTGTGTTTTATTATTCCTGTGGGGTCTTTCCCCATCTGTTCGTTGAAAAATTCACCTATTCCAGTTTTTTGCGGTCATACTGGAATGCTCTAAGATGCCACACGATGATGCAAAAACTCTGTCTAAATAGCAGTCGGTGTTAAGGAAGTATGGTGAAGTGATGCATCTCTTTCTGTGTTGGGGATGAGTTTATTTTAGTCTGGGTAGTTTGTGGAACTAACTGCACATGTCAATATTTGTGAAAAACAAATCAGCCATTTTATTCTGCTAGAAGTTTGAAATGATATCCAACTGTTTTAAGATCATACTTTGTGGTATAATTTAGAATTGAAATGATAACATTCCTAGGGGGCGTCACAGCGGTGCTGCTGTAGACTCCACAAATAGGGGGTGAGGGGGCAATGGTCGGTCCACTCCTATTTGTCCTGTTTAGCGGCAAGTCAGTTAATCATTACCTTCCCCATCTTCTTTGCACAATGGAAAAATATGATTTTTTAAAATGTTTAAAGAGGAAGGCATGTTTTTTTTTTTAAGCATCCCCATATAGAGGAACTACGACTGGCTGAAACTGAGCAGGAGCACAAGATCCCCTTATTCAACCTGCCTCACATGCGTTATCGCTACATTCCTGGCATATTTGAAAGCCACTCGTTCCTTGAAGACGAAAGGAGGAGGAGGGCTGGATTGTGGACATGTGACTTGCGTGAGGGGCTTGTTTTTCAGGATGTGGGGGAGAAATTAGAGAGCGAGGTCCTTAAAGGATGAATGTTAAATGCTAAGTAGAAGGGATGAGCTTGAATGAATTGTCCACCTCATGGTGGAGGGAGCGAGCCAGTGACTCTTGACAGATAGTGAAAGGCGGAGAGGAGGAGGAGGAGGACTTGAAGGAGGGATTACACAGTGACTGCTTACTGACTTTTGACTCTGCGGGGAGTGTATTATAGTAACAGAGCAGCAGGAAGACGAGACTATTTAACTTGGGACGTTTGGGCCCTAACAAAAATAAAAGTGAAAGAATGCAGGCATGCCTACAGATTGAAAGCTAGAAGGAAGACCAGCATCTGATTTTAAAGGAATTTAAATTTAGGCCCTGATGTGGATTTCAGACCGGCACTGCAGGTACAGTTACTTCCTCGTTAATTCGGCTTCCTACAGAGATATATAAAACATTTTTAAAAATCATTCAATTAAATATTGTCTCTTAAACGTTTTTAAAATCAGTAGAATAAACCTGTTAAGTAGAGTTTAGTTGTCATTTAACTTTTAAGGACAGTACATTTTGCATTAAAAAAACACTTTAAAACAGGTCTACATTTTATTTCACTTTGTGAAATACATTTTAATGGAATCATTATTAGCCGTTTTATTTTCCTGTATTTATGTGCATTAACAAGGTTCAAACTGTGGAGAAAAGTTACAGTAGTTTACAGTTATTTTAAATAAGTTCTTTTTTTAAGGAATAAATCAGTTCCTTCATTCTGACGAACGCAACCTACAACAGGGCTACTGCACAACTGTATTTTCACGTTAGTCGTTTTGGTTGGGGCTTCGTGTGAAGAATTTTTTGAGGTGGTAGTTGACAGATATGTAGATAGACTCATAGTTATTTTGTTAGTTGTGAGTTTCAGATTGTATTCTATTAAAAAGACAGCGGTGTCCAAATTACGGCACGGGGGCAGATTGTGGCCCACTGTCCACTTTTTAGTGGCCCGCGGCATATACTCAAAATGACGTTTGACATGGGCCACAAGGCTAGTTTGAAAAAACAAAAATAAAGGTGCTACTACGATTAGTACATTTGTTTCTATATTGTAGACACATGCAAAGATACAAATAAACTTTACAACTAAAATAATGACCCAATTTGTCTCCAAAACAGTCTGAGGAATAAAGTTTTAGAAGCAAAAAAATGTTTTCCACTATCAGCTCTGTGTCGAGCTCAGATTTTAGAACAACAGGTAACTAGTTTTTTTTTGGTTTTGGTTCTGAATGTGTGGATCGTATTTGGTCGCTGTTCATTGCAAGTGTGGATCTAGTCTATTGGAATACGGATCCAGGGCCACCCCAAAATCTTAAATCCTCAACTATTTGCCTTATAGTAGTTTTTCGAAAACAACTAGAACATTTAAGCACGATATACAGGTAATGGCTTGCTTGATTGGTTTTACTGTTTGAGATGCTTTGCCTTGGCAAGAAAAATAAGAAAACAAGGAACAAAAATACAATTGTGTAAACCTAAACGAACTTGACACACTTCATAGGTTAATTGAAGGCTCAAAATGTTCCATAGGCGTGGGCGTATAGTAAGTGTGAATGGTTGTTTGTGTACTCTCGCTCATGCGTGATTTCAGAATGAAATTGTGTACAAGGAACAAATATTTACAGCATTTGTCATCACTGATTCATTCTATTCCTTCTGTCCGCATCAGCTGTGAAAATGATGACGATGCAGCTCATAATGTGGTGGAGCATGTGAAACATTAAAAAAAAAAAAAAAAAGGTTGTCAAAAATAGGCGCATGAGTGTGTTGGTATGCAGGAGCAGTGACAGTATCTCATTGACCACTGATGTGGAGGAGAGAAATGGAGCTGACTCATAGGATGTTTTCCACTCGAGTGTTGGAAGTGCGCTAAAAGTGATTGACTGGCAAGATCAGAACGTCATGATAAGTCACTGTACCCTGTACATGATAATGACGCCTATTGTGCCCTCATTTCCTGTTTTTGGATTCTTGTATGTATGCTATTGTATTCTCGTGTGTTTGGGTCATTGCTTTGTGTGGTTCTCTTTTCTCGCTCTTCAAGTTTCAGGTTTCTTGATTTGGTTTGTGATTTTTTATTTTTTTCGCAGTGAGTGGTGTTTAGTGTGTGTTTATTTTTGGCACAGGAGTTGATCATTGCGACGACCGCGCAAGAAATTGAACTTTTCGTGTCAGAAAGTTTCAAGCTGTACAGTGGACTATGAGCGATATCTAAACATAGCTCTAAATATCAACAACAAAGCAACTTTGATTTTGCCCAAATAGATGTTACAGTAAAAATAGTGTGTAGTGCTGTGGTTCTCAACCTGGGTTCGATCGAACCCTAGGGGTTCGGTGAATCGGTCCCAGGGGTTCGACGAAGCCTCTGCCTTGGAGGTTAAGACATACCCGACTCAACATGTCAATTAGTTATGACACGTCTGCTGCAGATGATCACCATTCATTTCAATTGAGAAACATGTTCTGAGGTATGAGAAACTTGGGAGTAAATGTAACAATATGACGACTGAAAAGTCATGATGAACTCAGAGCTGTTCATTAAGGCTGCGTGTTGATGACATGGTAGAAGAGAAATATCACAAATTCTTGAAGCCGTCCTCGCTGCATTATAAAACTGCAGCAAGTGTGTGTTCATCCATATCCACACGCATGTATTTGGAGCGTGTCCTGTATGTGTGGGTGAGTCACATTACGGCATGGGTGTGTGTGTGTTTGTAAAGGGTAACAAATAGGTCACATCAGTAGCATAGGATAGTACAAGAGAGCTGCTTCTCATGCTTGACAGTGAAGAAAGGACTCTGATTTCATGTTTGGTCAAGTGTGCGTGCTGTCATGCCTTCCACCAGCCCGAGGGCCACCACAATTGCAAGTCAGCTGGTGTGTGTTGCATGTTGTCGCTGCAATCGGCCAGCCTGCTGTGGATTGAGCTGAGACGGTGTTGAAGTTGCTCAGCCAGTAAGGACACGCTTGGAAGGGTGAAAGATGTATGAACTTTGAACCTGGATGTGGACGCAAATGTGTATTTGGAGGCTTTACGCTTGAGGTACGTGGATCTGATGTTGTGACGTGATGTTTCTGGTACTGTGGCTACTTTCCTCATTCCTCACTGAAATCTTGAAATTGCCCATAGGTGTGACAGTGAGTCTGAATGGCCATTTGTCAACTTTGGCAGCATTTTGTGACATCTTAGAATGTTTCAGGAAGAGCACACTTCAGTTGTCCATAGGTGGGAATGTGAGCGTGTCAAAGACATTGACAGGCACTGAATTGAAGATTGTTTTTGCAGGGTGATACTGCGTTATTTTATTGCTGTTGGCGGTATTAATAAGTGTCAATGGAAAAAGGGGGGAAAAACATCATGGTGTTAATCCTTTATCACGGGTTTGCAAAGATTAGTGCTCAAGGGCCTCACTTCATTTTTTTTTTAAACCAGGCCCAGGGTCAGGAAAAAGGGGGGAGAAAAAACCCCACTCATATATCTAAAACGTTTTATTTACATCTTAAAAGACCTTTGAATTAACATAACTCTTGCTCATGACTGTAGATGCTCGGGGAAACGAATTACAGAATGGAGCCATATTTTGTCCAGCACTGTTTTAAATGCTCACTGGGCTGAAGTCTCTCATGACATTTGCTGATATGCTGATACAATAACGTAGGATTTTTTGGTGCACGGATTGAAAACGATTGCACCTTTGAGGCTTTCCGCGATATGTTTGTCATAAGGAAGCTAGCCTTGCATCATCTCCATGGCAACCACCTACTTGAGTAGCTTATATAAAATTTTACTGTTCAGAGTTGCGTGCAGCGTTTTTACAGATTAATTCATGTCCTTTCATTTGTAAAAAAAAACAAAGCAAAATCAAAAAATTCCTTACCGGGTCTTTTAACAAGTTTAGCTCTTTGACGCTATTATGAAGATAAAATAAAAATCAAGGTTTAAAATGGGAATGGTGTCACCTTGAGAGATGTTAAGTAAAGCAGTGATGTGGAAAAACGAGAAGCTGGTAGAAGCAAGAGTCTTTTTATAGCCGGCTGTTGACCTGCTGGCAAATACAAAATATTTGATGAATGTAAACTTGATGCCGGAGACAGAACGGCGGCTTACAACACTGTTTTACTGATTTGTTTTGCTGTTTATTGTACATGTTAAATTGCTCCACGTACAGCACTTTGTATGCAGCGATGGCTGTTCGAAAGTGCTCTATAAATACAATTGAATTGAATTGAATTGTTTTCACGACAAAACACGAAACAATGAACGTCAAGTTTTGCATATTTGAACCCTCAATTAAGGCTTGTGTCTTTTTATCTCCATTGGTTCCCTTATTTTCCCATACTCCCACAAAAAAAAAAGCTTGTCTTTGTTTCCTTGACAACCACGGAGAGAGCAGCTTTAGGCCAAAGACACATGCACACACATACACTGAGCCACATAACCCAGAACAGCACAGTACCTTCTCTTTTTATCCACTCGCATAGTCGGTCCTTTAAATACATGAGAGGAGACCTTGATGAGGAAACTAAAAATGGGCCTTTCAAAATGCAACTTTCGGGTAAGGAGTTGATAAGATAAGATAAGATAAGATATCCTTTATTCGTCCCACACTGGGGAAATTTACAGCCTCCAGCAGCAAGAATGTATGTAGAAAGAAGAAAGAAGATGATGACATATTAAATCGCAATATTGGGGCGAGGACAAAAATAAGTTTTTCAAAATCCTTTGCCCCTAATGATGTCGCACATCAGTATCCTAATACCTCTCCGCACTTGTTCAAAATGGGTTCCGATGTGTCGTTTTGGTGTAATATGATTTACTTACTTTGAGTCATTTATCGGCTGACCTTAAAAGGGAAATCTCTGCCTTGGTATTACAAGTCTCACTTTTAGACATATTTTAAAGTTCATCTTTTAAACCCCGAGTGGTGTCAAATGGTTGCAATCTCCATGAGCAAAAAAAAAATTATCTATGCGGAAACATGCTACGGCCTCTCATTCGACATGGTCAGTGTGGGAACGTCGTCTTCTCGCAAACCTGTGGCCACAGTCGTTTCCTGCTGTGACAAATGTGATGTGTTCCAAAAAAATAAATGACAGCATCATTTCCAGTGACAGGTATGAACGGTGTGTAACCTCAAGTATTGAAATGCTGCAAAGAAAAAGGTGCTACTCCTCTTTCTCAGAATATCTCTTGAAGTGTTGACAGTATTGGGCATTCTGTGTAAGGTGGTGTAGTAGACCACAAAAAAAAATGGAAACAGCAAGTACCTCTGGCTGTCACACTGCCTAATGCATTGTTTAATTAGTTTGAAAAAAAATCTTGCTACTGTGGCCTCTTTGTTGCAATTTCGCAGAGATTAGTCACCCTTCACAAGCTTTTATGTAATCAACACTTCATTAGGCGCTCACGAAAGAGCTTTGTAATTCCCTGTTGCACTTGGGAGTCTCGCCACCGAGTGCTCTGCGTGGTGTAGACATCCACCCTCCTCTTTTCCTTCATTGTTTTTTTTTCCCATCTCATTGTCCATCTAAAAGTGTTTATATGGTGTTCATAAAAGTGAGCAGCTGCATACATCTCTATTCTGTAGACTAAATTTATTAGTCAAAGTAACCAAATTCTGGCTCTAACACGAATGCTAGCAAACAATGTTGAACATACAAGCTAACAATTAGCAGCTATGTGGCAGTGTTGTTGACCTTACAATTTTAGAGGCCTACTTTTATTTCTTTACTTAACTTTTAAACGATGTGTTAACTCATTCACTCCCAAAGACGTTTTTAAACATCTTTTCAGACTTGATCCAAAGTTGGCTGGCACTGAATGAGTTAATGTGTTTAAATGCCGCCAATGTACGTTCTTTGAATAATTTGGTACGCTACTTTTGTTTTCGCTGGTTGGCTTATGAAGGTCGTAAACCGTTGTGTCAATACTTTTCGATGCTGTGTCCTTGCTTGTGTGATGCACATTGAGTTGCCTTGTGTCTGAAATGTGCTATTCAAATAAAGCTGCCTTGCCTTTCTTCTGTAAATCTAGCAATTACTCACAGGCACTGGTTTATTTGGTTAGCTCGTCAGTTTGTTTTTAGTTTAAAACCAAGCAGCCATTTAGCTTAACTCTGGTCAGGCCAAGGGTGTCAAAAATGATTTTTAAGCACTGGATATCTGAACACAAATGGTTCAGCAACACGTTGGCAGATCATTTGGCAACCGGGATCCTTTGTGCCGAATGAATGACTAATATTAGTGCCGTACTGATGAGCTGATCAGAGTTGAGACACCTCTGACTCTCTTTGCATGTTATACTGCCCCCACGTGGTCATGGTGCACATGCCACTATGAGCAACGCAACTGAAGAAGAAAGTGTGGCAAAAACTACATTATATAACAGATTTATTTTCAATTATTGTATTTGAGTATGTTATCACTGTTTGTTTTACAAAGTACAATACAATATGATACAGACGGTGTCCACTATTTGCCCCATTGGCTTCAATAATAAAATCCACAGTAAGTGATTCGGAAACAGGAAATGCCCTGATTAGTTTTTTTTGTTTGTTTTTTTTGGAGCTTGTCCCATTTCCGCATAACACTACCAATCAATATCAGTCATCAGTATTAGATGACATACATATCGACCATGTGCCGTTTTCCCCATCTAACAGAAACGTACAAGCGTCTACGAGAAGGAGAAGGACATCATCTCTGTGGTAAGTCACTTCAAATCTTGTGCTCTTTTATCCCTCTTTTTTTTTTTTTTTAAAAATAATGATCCCATTTGTCATTGCCAAAGTGCCGTCAATTGGTGGTGGTGTGCGACGAGATCCTGAGCTCCAGTCCACAAGCTCTGATCACCAACACCACACAGCTTGAGAGTGTCGACCTGGTGCCCGCTTCACCTGGAGACCAGCTGGTAAATTTGAAAAATTATGATTATGATTATTATTATTATTTTGAATGTGCATCTTAAGTTTTCAATCACACTGACTTTGAAACACACCAAACTTATCTCTTCCTCCTCAGTCTTAAATCTTTTTTTTTTAAATGTGCTTTCAGCGTTAGTTTACGTCATTGCCTGCCTCTTCTCTCGAACTCAAGGTCGTTGATACCTTATGAAACTGGTTGAACAATACACCGCACCAAAGCCGATGCACTCAAAGCAATGATTTCACCACCTTTTCACTCATTTGCCTATTTTAGCATCGTCGTCTCGCGTCTATTTCTTATTCAAAGGGACACCTCTATTCAGTTCACTTTCCTCCCCTTCTCATGAAAGTAAGGAGCTTGCCTACTGCACGATCATAATGGCACTCCTGATTGCTCTTTGTCATCTGTACCATTCTCTTTCAGAAGCTCTTAAAAAAATCCCCCCAAAAATCAATACATTTTGATTAACATTGATATGTATTATTTGTTATGTTTTATATAGAATTTAACAAAAATGCTTGTTTTTTTTTCCCCTTTGGTTTGAGACTTTATTTTAAATGAAACTTTGGCAAAGAGGTGCATTTATTTTATATTCGGCTGTGGTTTTACTTCAAACTTTGGATAGTGTAATATGTACATTGGTATTTATTTTATATTTAACTCTTATAATATTCTTTTATTTATTTGAAAGCTTGGTTCTTTTATTATTTTAGATATTCATTTGTAACTTTATAAGTAAGATGGAGGTGAATGGGGAAACTAACTAATTGCAGCAAGTAACATAACATGCAATAAGAATGATTCTTGATTTTTCAACCAAAGAACCAAAGCAAGCACATTTGCACAGGAATATTCTTCGATGGTATATTCCTGCGATGAAGATCGCTCTTTTAGTGACTAAACAGTTTGAGAAATTTGCCAACGAGTGTAAATCTACTCTGTGTAGCCATGTGAAACGTATCGGTCGGGTCTCGAGGGTGAGATTAGCTTGCTCCTATGGTTGAATAGAACGAATCAGAGCAAGCTCATGGCTAATTACCGAGAGAGCCATCAATACATCTGGAGACAGGCATCGATATTTCACACAGTGATGACTGAACAATGCTCCCGTGTGTGTGTTTGTGTGTGTGTGTGTGTGTGTCTTTATTTTCCTCCCTCATTGTCTGTCCCAGGGCATCGAGATAACATCCATTGGCTCCAGTAACCACTATGTGACCGGAACTGTAGCAGAGGTCAGACTGTTGTTGGAGAAGCTTTAATCATACTATCAAAAGCCTTACATTTCCATCCATTTCAACTTTTCACAAGGGTCTGACCAAGCTGGATTTTCTAGGCCAATGCAGATTTCTGGCAGAATAAAATTGGCTGAGAAAAAAAACCTAACAGTAATTTACTTTTTTTTTTCTCGGCAGAACATTTGAATGTTTACCAATACTTTGGCCTTTAGCATTTGTTTAACTTTAAAGCAGAGAAAATGAACAAAAATCTGCACCCCCCCCCAACTCACCCCCACACACACATTTACCAAAACATAATGATAATTTAAAAAAAAATCCAACTTCCAAATGATTCTTACTTTTGATTCCGGGTTCCACCCAGTTTAGATTCTCAAACTTTTGAAACCCAAATCAAGAGCAAAAATACATCCAACCACACACACACACACACACACACAAATCTGACTTTTGGGTCATGCTCAGGTCCCCCAAAAGGTGATTCATTTATCAGAAAAATGATCATAAACACAGAGATTCTAATGCCTGGCGCTGGTGGCCTACATGCAGAGAGATCGTCAACATAAAAGCCACATATGCGATATGCGGTTTCCATAGTTACTTTTCAACATTCCACTCTGCATCACAATGGAGCGCTTTGCACTGTGGATCCATCCCTTTTTAAACGTCTGCAACACGTTATCTTTGGTGGAAAGTATTCCAAATGATGGACAATCGGCGCATTTGTTTTTAGAGCTAACCGAAGCTAATTAAGCGTGTAAAGTAAACAGGGGAGTGATTGAGGGTTGGGGGTAGTGATCATCAGCTGCTACAAGTACAGCTGGATCGCTCTTGCGGGTGAAGGTCAACAACTATTGGAAGAATTATCTCCTATTTTACTACCATTTGCTCTTTTTAAAAACTGCTTGGAGCTGTTTGGATACTTTTCTTGGTTGACAAGATGAATTAACACTAAGCACTGATGTAAAAGTAGCTTCTTTCTATTGAGAGCTAAACTGGGACGCACAGTTTGTACACTCGAGTGTCACATCAGATGAGAAGATGATTAATTGGGGTTGTTTTTCCCCCCACTATGCTTCTTTCTCAACTAAGCTCTTGTGCCACTTAGGCTGTCTTTATTTGCGTCATTCTTTAGCCTTCAAGTGAAGTCGCAAAGATCCTGGCTGGAGATGAAGTGATCAAAGTCAACAACCAGATCGTGGTGAGTTTTTCCCCCCGTTGGAAATAACATCTACAGTAATCATATAAAAGAAAAATATGTTGCACGCCGATACAATCTTATTCGGAATACAAGCACTGTTTTGAAATGGCACTGTAAACCCGACAATTTGCTGCCTTTTTAGCTGAAATCAGAGTTGTCATAGAGGCTCAATGGGAAAGCATTGCCTGTTTATAAAAGAATGTGAAGTTGAGGCCAGAAGCAGGCAAATTTGGCTCTGTGCTGTGTAAAAAGTCAAAGGCAAATCAGAAAGATCCTGCTCTTGCAGAATTCCATGACAAATTCCTAGTCTTCTGTTAAGTGTTCTGATGGAACTGTTTTGCAGAATCTCTATGTGAAAGAACTTCTGTGTGTTTTTCATTGCTTTAGGTGGGCTGGAGCAGGGCTAACCTCGTGAAGAAGTTACGGGAGAATCCCCGCGGCGTCAGTCTGGTCATAAAAAGGTCTTCGGGCTCACTGTGTCGCAGAGGCCCAGGCCAGTGCTCCTTCTCTGCGCAGGTCATTGAAGGACTCATCTACTCTAATCATTCAGTTCTGCTACAAATTCAATGTGACACTGCAGTCAAAATACACCAGCGACACACATTCGTGTCCGGTTCAAATCATTAATGGATAGTTGGAATTTTGTGTCACTTAGGATTAGACCCCGTAAACAATGCTAAGTCATTCACAATTTGACTAACTAACTAACTAACTAACTAACTAACTAACTAACTAACTAACTAACTAACTAACTAACTAACTAACTAACTAACTAACTAACAAAACAGCTGACAGACTGACTGACTCATTGACTAATAAATCGAGGCTAATAAAACACTTGGCAATGAATACCAGCGATCGATAGCGAACTCGCTATTAAGCTAGTTATTGAGCACAGCAATGACAAATCAATTTAAACAAATACCTACTAACAAATTATAAGCGATCCTACCTAGGAACCAAGGCAGATGGAGCTTCATCTAACTTGAGACTTGCTCCCTAGGAATCTACACTGTTAACTACCCAATACCACCAAGAGAATGGAGTTTTAGCATTCTGCTAACTGAGAAATAACTTTGAGTCACACGAGTAACTTACTAGCTAACTAACTAACTGACTTGCACTGTTGTGTTGGTAATGCCAAGACCCTGCAACAGTATCGAAAATGAAACTCACGCGCTTGTATCTGTGTTGATAACCCTGTCTAAAGGAGGAGGACTGCTACAAAGAGGAGAGTTCGGAGGAAGAAGAAGAAGAGGGCGAAGAAGACAATCCAAGACACTCCATTTTTGAGAGGGTAGCAGCTTCAGTTCGGTCCCTGTCTTTCAGGTAACAATTTTAATCCTACTTGATTTTCTTGCGAAAGCTGTCCTGATTGTTTTTTCTTTTTTGTTCATATACTGTAGCTAGGCAGCTAGCCAACTAGCTCTCCACTTCAATAAAACTGCAGGTTTACTTCGAACTACAACACTAAAACTACCTATGTTGTGAGTCACTATTTGAGCCAGCTATCTGCTCCACGTATGCTAATTGTGTTTAACATGTGCCCTGTAACCTGATAACATCATAAGGTGTCCACTGTAGTAACCGCTGTTCCTGAAAGGGCTAAAGCAAAGTCTCATAGTTCAGTCATGTAAATTTACAGACAGTACAGACGAGCGAGTGGAAACGCTTTACTTGTTTGAACGGAACCTGCTAGTAGCACTTTAACCTCATTCACTACCAGGACACAGTAGTTGGAATAAGAGAGCAAATGCCATAAATTCCACCCTGCGCACACAGGAAGACATGAGTAGAAAGATGAATAGCTGAGGTAGTTTGTGATACGTGCAGGAAAGATTCCAACGAGGAGTGAAAGGAAAAGGAGGAGACAGAGGGATGGGGCCAGAAGAGACAGTGAGACATGATGGCGAACAGATGCCCCCTGATAAATGGATGTAGTAGGAGGGATGAACATCTGGGCGAGGATTGTAATCCTTTTGGAAGAACAACGCGTTCACTTATTGCTGAAGTTCAATGTTTCATTTCAAAAACTCTTCAGGACTGAATTCTTTTATGCTCATCATATAGTGGTGCCGTTGACTGTAGTGTTGTGCGTTGTGATGAAATAGTGATATCAAAGAACAAACTGCAAAATGCAGGATTTCTCTGTGCTCTGCTTTTAACCCTCAGATATGCACACTGTTGACCATTAAGGTCATGAGCCATCCGTCTTCCACTTCTTATCTTAAATCAGCCCTACAATACCATTGATTTCCTTTAATCTCGGTCTGTGTATATTTTACTGCGCAGGAGAGCCGTTCTAGGGCCAGAGGTGACTGAGGACCCTATGGGACAAGAAGAATCAGAGCTGTCCGCCGATAAGGAGCTGGAAGGCAGGCTCACTCCACAAGCCACTCCATCGTCACAGTTAGTCTCAGGTAGAACACTTCCAGAAGCAACCAAGTCCTCCAGTTGACTTTTCCTACATTAACCTCTTGTTCTCCATGTATGTCACAAAAAGTCTGAAGTAACGTCTCTCACATTTGCGTTTTCTAGGAGAATTTGAAAGTTCGGCCGGGTCGAGACTGTCCCTGGGTCTCAACCAGACAAAAGACCTCTCGCCCTCATCACGAAGCACTTCACCCTTCGAATTCTACCGAAGTTCTTCACTGCAGGCACTAAACCAGGAGAGAGCGAGTGTCAGTTCCTGTCCCGAAATGGTTGGCCACACGGTAAGAAAATGACAACACCAGACGTAAGGTCTGGGCGACTGTGTGCAAAAACGAATCACCATGATTATTTTTCATTGATATTGAAATCAAGATTTAGAAATTCAAAACTTTGTATTTATTAAGATACCGCTATTAAAGTTTGAAATACAAGTTCAAAGAACAACAAGAACATCAATTAGCTTTAAGGTGAAAGAATAGTATATTGAAACGATAGCAATAAAAAAAAACAACAATTAAATGCCGCCAATCTTTTTTTCCCCCAATCAGCTGAAACTCTTGTGATTTCCGATCACTTTGATCGGATCGGGACTTTTGAAGGAATATCACCCCTGCAATGAAATGCTAATTTTCAACAAGCCTCTCGATGGGTCATTGCTTGCTAGCATTAGCATGCTTGCTGCACAAGCAACAAGGGTGTTTCACAACATTGCCGCACCGTTCGGCATAGTCATGGTTTTTCTTCAATTGTAAGCTTTTTATGATCGTGAGGAGCCAAAATCATAATCATGATTATATTTTGATGAATTGCCCAGACGTTTGAATTAAACTAACAGGCACTGAGTCAATTTCCGCTCGATTCTCAGGGACACCAGGAGACAAAGAAGAGTTCAACCAAAGGTACGTCTTGAGAATACAACTAACTACAGCCGGGTTTTTTTTTCGATCTGGATCATTTTATTTCATGCCATGCCAGGAATGACAGCTGCCCTTAGTCGCCGCCGCGTGTCCTGTCGAGAGCTGGTGCTGCCCGACTGCGACGGCTGGCTGTGGAAGAAGAGGAAGGAGAGCAGCGTCTTCATCGCCCAGAAGTGGCAACGCTTCTGGTTCGTCCTCAAGGGGCCGTCCCTCTATTGGTACACAAGCCAACAGGTGCGAATATGGTTCAATTCACGTACAGGTACTTGAAATGCAATTCAAGATTAGTTGAAGTTCTTATTGAGATATCTTTATTGTTGCGATTTGTTTTCAGTAATTATGCTATTGAGTTAAGGAATTTTAAAATGTACTTCAAGACTCCTTCACAATTTGGTTTTGATTTTAGATGTGCTGCTGTCGTGTCCACTGCATCCATTTTGACCCATCTTTTCATTCTTTACTATGCAGGACGAGAAGGCGGAGGGATTTGTCAACATCGCCAGTTACAACATAGAGAGCGCTGGCGAGCACAAGAGAAAATAGTAACGACAAATCTGTTTGGTTTGGTTGAGTGTTTCACATACGATGTGATTAATTCAAAGTCATTCTCTCCCATCTGAAGTGTGTTCAAAATGCGCCACCAGCGATTTCACAACTTCTTTTTCGCTGCCGACAATGTCAGCGACATGAGCAAGTAAGTTGGGCCCACAGTTGGTGTGACGTTCATTTTAGAAAAATTATTTAAAACAATTGCAAGGGTGACATGTAAAGTGTCAGCTTTTTCCTGAAGTGTTAGTCGACACTGCCCCCTAGAGTTAGTATTACAGACAATCCCCATCATTAATTAAAACACTTTTTTTTTTGTCAAACACGACGCATTTAGGAAAACATTTATGAACGTTTAAAATTTTGTCAATTGTTACATTTTTTTAAATAAATATGTTGTTTTCCGTAGGTGGATAAACTGTCTCATCACAGCAATTCAGAAACATAAGAAGTTCAGTCCGGGCCCAGACAGCGAAGAAGGTACCTTCCCACTTCATGGCATTTAAATTTTAAATGAAGTTGTGTCATATTTAAGTCAGAAATAATACTTTAGTCAATATTTGTAATGACAAACAATACCGTATTTTTTATGCTGATATCATGTCTATGACACTGGTATGTAGAAGTGCTGTTTAATGCTAACGTAGTCTTGTTATTTATAAAAAGGTGAATGACATATATTTTACGTGGAAAAAAAATCTCACAGCCCACCAAACATAAATTTCCCCAAATTTAAGTCGAGCCATACCTCGACTTACAAATTTAAATCCTTCCATGACTGCGATTGTAATTCCATTTAGTTGCATCGCAAATTGTGAGCCAATGCAAGATTATAGATGGCTATTTTTCCTCATTGAAAAAAATTCTATTGCATTTTTGTTGTGTTTTGGGGAGGCTGGAATGGTTTTATTTACGAGTACAGTCGCTGCACCAATTCAACATGTATCTCAAGGCTCTACTGTATGTTACTCACATTGATAGATATATCTGTTGTAAATAATAGATATAACAACATACTTTTATTTCTGGTCGGGAAACCTCCCACCAAACCTTGACTGTGCATGTGCATTCAACACAGAGTGTTACAGTGAGACAGAATCCGAGACTGAGGTATCCCCTTCGTCCCGCAGGAGAAATAAGGTCAGTGCATCTGCAAAGGTAAACACATTGTTTCGGAGCAATTCATCTTAAAAAGTGTTGATGATGTGTGACAGAAAGTGCAGTCCAGCACCCTACCTCGCCCCAAGCGCAAGACCAACACTAAGGTGCCGTTGCCAAGTCCTACAACAGGGGGCAGCAAAGGTATGAGAATACTTCCATTAATGCCTGCTCCTGACTAATGTTGACTAAACTTGACACTGGTGGTTTCCAGCCGCCCCAGAAGACGAAATGGGCAAAATGTTGAATAACATCAAGGAAGGAGGCGTGTCCCTAATGGGCCAAGAGCAGCCGTTTACACACGATCACTTCAGGAGGTCGTTCATCCGGCGCAACAAGAACCCCGTCATTAATGAGAAAGCACATACGCTCCGTGCCCTGCAGAGCACCCTGAAGGTGAGTGTGGATGGTGGGGGGGAGGATCAAACCTGTGCTTTGGTTTCGCTCTCCCAAGTTCATTTAACCATCAGGTATCGTAAGTTAGTGGAATCAATTATTGATTAATGGTAGAGAATTCAAGGCCCAAAGGAGTGCACTATTTGATCAGATTTTGAAAAACTGAAACAATGAATTCACTGCCAGCCATTTTCAAAGTCTCTCATACAGTGTTGCCAACCGTTTTCGAGCTCACCTTCCAAGACCTACAGAAGAGAGTTCTGTGATAATATAGACACCGAAACATAGATTTTGGTTTTCCACCCAAAATTTGTTTCCTGCTTTTCCCATTCTTTAATAAGCAGCAGTAGAACATGGTTTGGTTTTATCAAAAGAAACATACACAATAATCTTTTTTTGGGGGGGGGGGGTTGTAACAATTCAAACTGTAAAATAACAAAAACTAGACTGAGAAATTGTTTTTGATGGCCAAATAATAGTTTGCCATTTGCTTTATGAACTGTGTCATCTTTGCTCACGGTCAGAATACACACTTTCTACTAACTACCGGGACTCATACTCTTGTTAGTACAATACTTATTCATTCTCTGTTCAAGTGTCTAAACTTCTCCGACTTTCAACATGTTGGCTTTTCTCTCCCTCATAATGAATGTCACATATTCACCTCCGACTCTTTATTTTCAACTCAAAAGCTGTGCTGATCTCAAATCCGAATTAGTGCAACATTGCCATCAACTGGCATCTTTTGTCATTACATATGTAGAAGCTTGAATTTCCCAGACAAGGTGGGCAAAACCCTCTTTCATGCCTACCCATTTCCAGACATGCCTGGCGAATGGATTTCATATGTGGCAATAAATGGCTCCATGATGTGGTATGCTTTGGATCGCGGCCTATGCCTTTTCATCGACAGAGCGACAGATCGATAGTAGATACTGTGGAATTAAACCCCTACGTTGTTCTCCAGGCCAAGGAAGCTGAATTACAGCAGATCAACAAAATTCTGGAAGGTCCTGCCGTGACAGCCTCAAAATACCGCCAGTGGAAGGAGCAGAACGAAGAACTCGTTCAGGAAATCGAGAGACTGGCCTCTCTCAGGGCTTCCAAAGTTAGAAATGCCGACACCAGCGCCACCAACGTTGCGCTGCAAGACAAGCCCGGCGATGAGGTTGCCGTAGAAACGGTCGCCACGGAAACGAGCTCTGCGGAGACAAAAGGCGCATACAGACTGAAACTCAGCGACGGAGAGGAGCTGGTTGACGCCGAGCCCTCACATGTTCTCCTGGAGCTCCCTCAGGGCTCTCCAGTGGAAGAGCGAAGCAGTCTCGGTTTGGAACTCTCGTTGGGCTCTCTGCAGGAATCCATCAACAAGCAGCTGAGTGAGATGAGGGAGAGCGGAGAGGCGTCCGACTCATATTTTTACATTTAAACACATCTACTGTAGTCTGTGACAAAGAGACACAGGGAAGGACCTTTGTCGGTCCAGAAAGGTTTCCTTCCGAGCCACTTTTACGCAGCCTGGAAAAGCCAGCTATCAACAGCATTGCTGAATCAACAACTACAGAATGGTGGTGGCAGTCAACTCGCAGGTATCAGGTTGGAGAAAATCATAAGCCTGACAAAGTAAGGAGTTGAAAGTGCAGATCTGTTTTCATATCAACGACAATTCAGATTTCTGCATCACTAGCAGATATAATCGGACAGATTTCAGCAATATTTCAAGTGGTGAAAAAAAAACGAGTACTACTAATATTTTTAATGTGCATTTGAAAAGAGTGTTGAGTCAAATATAAAACTGTTTTTTTTTTTTTTTTGCTGAATCACTCTGGGCAATAGTACTTTTATGAAGACTCAAGAGTGTTGTAATCATCTCTGTTTTATCTGAGTTAAAAGGAAAAAAAATGAAAGCCATCCATTGTTTAATTTCCGTAAGGCACACCTTTCAATTACAGGAATTGCGCAAGTTTATATATAATTGGGTATCAGTGACAGCAGTGAAAACAAATTTTATTTTTACATATAATGTCACCACGTGGAAGCATGTAGAGTAAACAGTCGAGGGCTAAGAACTGATCTCTGCAGGACTCCACTTGTAACGTTACAAAAGTCAAATCCATGAATTACACGTTGTGTCCTCTCGAAGAAAGAAAAAAAAAGGTTGGGGGGGGGTTAAAAACTCAAGTACAGCAAGGATATGTTTGTACTTGTGTTCGTACTCTGCCCTGGTACGTACGTACGTTGTCAAGCACTGATTTTTATACCTCCGTAAACTGTATCTAAAGCAGCCAGAACAAATGGTCCAACAGAAAATGACATGGCAGGATGCATGTGAGTTTTACAAATGCTGTCAGGTTCTGACCAGACATAGGGAAGTCACTCCCTTATAATCTGTTTAACCTACACGTGGAATTTAGGACTATGGAACATAACTGGGAAAAAAAAAGTTAAACTGTATTCATTATCCTTACGCCTATCCTTTTCTTCAATTTCCTGCTTTGGCGGGGTTCTTATTGTCATCCGATACATAATCATGACTTGGTGAAGTGGCACATGGCACATTATCCAAGTTGGCTTGGAATGTCCCCATTCCAAGAATGGTGGTACCTCGATTTGCAAGTACTCGACGGAGGCAGCCAAATCCACAACATGCAACAGTTTGGCAGATAACATAAACGCCACAGGCTTGCTTCAAGCAGTCGAGTGCCACTCCCAGTTGAGGTTTACTGAAAAGTCAACATAAAAAAAGACAATGGTATGACTCATCACTGCGACTTCTGAGCAGTTGTGACTGTCGTGTTCTTGTATATACGCATACACACGTACACGAGCAGAAGCTGCAAAACAAATTAAATTGTGGAAACATGACATGCAAACTGTTTAATTCAATAGATTCCATATTATGATGTTATGACTGGATGCTTTTATAAAGGACAGTAAGTACGATTGTTTAATGCAACGGATTGATGGCGTTTCCATTCATTTCAATGGAGAAGAATGTTTTGAAATGCAAGTGTTTTGGTTTATGAGCGTTGACATGTAACAAACTCAACTCCCTCATCAGGGCACCACTTTAACTGTAAAGTTTGGTGTTTTTTCTGCAATTATGAGACATTTTAATATTTGTAAATGGGACAGTAGAAGACTGTAAATTGCAATCCATATATTTCTGTATCTGGCAAATTTTGTGGGATCTGTGTGTGTAAAGAGGCTTTATTCACATTTGCCTGTAATTTTTTTTTAAGACCTTCACTTGCTGTAGTTTACATTTTGAACAAGTTGCCAATTGTCAGTATAAAAAAAATTATTTAATTCCATTGATTTTGCAAGTAAATATGTACATGCCTTTTAAAATGTGATGTGTAAATAGTTTTCAAGACGTGCGACATGTGCCCGTTAATTGAACTGTGGAAATTTTTGCACAAATAATGTACATGTCAATCACTGCCAAGGGAATGTTTTTTCCCTTCACATTTGTCCTTTTGATGTACAAATAGATTTTAATAAATGAGGATCTAGTGAAAGAAGTGAAACTATTTAATCGCTCCAGGCAGAGTGAAATATTTTATGATTTGAACAAATACCCACAATTCACCATCTGATGAAATTGCAATTTTGCATTGGAAGCACATTAATGAGCTAAGAAATGGCCTTCTGGGGGTGTATTTCCCTCTGTGGTTGACCAAATCCGTGTAATAAATGTTTGGATTGAATAACCGTCAGGACATTTCCTACCTTAGGCAGATTTATTGTGATGTGCTTGTATTTGTTTATCAACCATACAGTGACGTGTATAAAAAGCGGCCTGGCTCATTTTCATTGTGTGAGTCATCTCATAATAAAAAAAAAAAAGAGCGTCATGATCACCCTGACTTGTCAACTTGAATTATTCCGAATGCATTCATGATGATTCATCTTTATCTGTTATCAACTTTTGTTGGATTGTGTTTTTTATTTTGTATTTTTTTTAAATGCGCTGTAGGATATCTTTCATTTTCCAATGTATTATATGACGTAACCTCACATCCCTGTGTCATTATTGTTAAGCATTTTGCCTTTAAAAGCAGATTACTTAAGTGTGAAGGGAAGCAAAATAAGCCTTGTTATGATTCCCTTTTGTAACCCCGTCTCATATAACTAAATACCATCCAAAACTTTTAAAACACCTTTCATTAAAATACGGTGCAGGTGTAAAGTTTGGCAAAATACGATAACTTTGTATGTTAACATCCGATGACAAACTCCACTGCAACGCGCTCACCTGCTGTTTTGCATAGTTTGAATGTCATTTGGCTTGTTCTTTTGTCACTTGTCACACGTTGTGAAAAGTATTTGAGACGGAAGCCAAGTACGGTGTCGCATTACTCACCCCCTTGGTTTAATTAAATGTCATCAATTTCACGTCATGCGGCTCATTCTGCTAATTAACGCTTTAAGGCGAAGGGATGTCACTCAGCTTTGATTTGGGGGTATTCCCCACACCTTATCTAAATTCCGAACAGTATACAAATGTCTTCAAATGGGTTATTTATTCATAAGAGTTCTGATAAGGATTAAGCAGGTGGGAGTCGAGATGCCTTTTATTTAATACACAACTACAAACATGCAACAACTTTTTGTTTGTTTAAATACACAAAATGTGTATATACGGTAAATCTGATGTGCCAAAACACTTGCACACACTTAAAAAACACAACATAAAAACATGTTGAAGCACACAAAATTAATAAAGTTGAATAAAACTGTATTTATAGTTTGTACTTTTTTTGCTGCAAGCAAACAATAAGCGCACTATTCCATTGGATGTAAAATTGGATTTACACCAAATCGGTTTGTTTGTTTGTTTGTTTTTGAGTGAGTCTGTTTGCTATGAAAGCGTACCAGCGCAACTAAAAAGCGACTAGTTATGGCACATGAGATCTCAATACAGTTGCCTTAACAACAACCCCCCCTTAGCTTAATGCTAACATTTATGGAAAATGTCATTGCCATGCTAAGAGCTAGCAGCTTTACAACCCTTTAAACAACAGATATTTGTACACAAATGGTGTAACAGCACATCTAGACAGACAAGTTAACAATACTCAATACTCAAACGATATAAAACGAATAATATCAGAGTAACATACTGAGTAGTCGTGGAAGAAGTATGTTGTTCTTCCTTTGTCTACATGACTATTATATACATCACTACCTCCTGGTGCCCAAGGTGGTCACACCAGAAGGAGCAGCATATTATCAGAATTGCAGCATTATGTCAAGTTTTACAAAGTTTTTAATGCTTTACATTCTCTTTCATAGTGTTTTTAGTCTGTTTTTATCAACTGGAGTGAAATGGTGATACAAGTTTAGAGTAAACATCTTAAGGCACGACTAGACTGCTACTTAAGTGGGGTAGACTGGACCCAAGCTATTCGTGGTGGATCAGGACCGGCTTGGCCCACGAATAGTTGAAGATCCATCTGCAATTGATGCACCCATTATGAATACATTTGGGGAAGAAATCAAATAAAATGGGATTGGTTTTCTGCCAAAGCCAAAGCCCTGTCTAATATGAAAAGTATTGATGTGGCGCATCTGTAGACACTTGTTACCTTTTGGTGGAGCGTCAATTAATCGGATCTTCACGATTTGCAACAGGATCCGTACTTCCAGTTTTTCATTTGATTCTTTTATTTATAATTTGAAGTGTTATTCATGTCAGTCGGCACTGTAATCATGACTTCACTGCTGTATTAGTGGAGGTTGGCGATAGACAACAGCACGTTACGACTCACAGTACGCATTCAGGTTACTCTGCCGCTGCAGGAACGGAACGACGTCAGAAAGCGAGGCCCCCTGTAGTTGTGTTCAGATGCGGTGTGATGTTTCTTGTTTTTTTTGGCATTTAACAGTTCAAAGCATGGCTGTGAAAGACGGCACAAAAACACAGTCATACTGCAGTCATATCCGGAGTGAGCAACTGAAGAAGGGCGTCAATGTCACACGAGGAAACAGTTTGGCGAGGCGATGGAAAAGTGTCTCTGCATTCAATACCGTTTTGGAAGTTCTTAAACTGAATTTACAGTAAATAATGTCATGTTTAAAAAAAAAGCATACCTACGGCACACGTGAATGAAACATTAACCCAATTAAGCTCTAAGGAACGCTACTATATCAATTATGGTCTTGGACATACATGACTTTATTCTTGTAAGATTCCGATTTTTCATCTCAATAAAATATGTACGTCGTTGTAATGTTCGCACCGTAAGCCGCACATTTGAGTTTCTTGAATTTTTGCTTATTCAAGGACTGGGAGTCGCGGCTTGGAGTTTGAAGCGGATTACGTGGGACAGGAAAAGTGAACTAATCTCTTTTCGTCAATGGATGCTACAGCTTCGTTTTTGCTTTCAAAACTTAGCTTGTAGCAGACGTGTGCACATTTTCACCTCTGATCCACTGGTGAAAGGACACTTTGATCCTCTCCTCTTTCATCCATAACTGCTTCAGACAACAAAGTGTATGCAGAAAATTGGTGAAGATCGTACGACTGTCTGTGTCCTATGTGTTGTGTTGTGTTTGTTTTTGGTTATTTTGACTTCAAAATGGCGCCGCGAGAGTGGCTGCCTTTCCAGCAGCTCCTATATTTTGTTGTTCTACTTCTGCCTTTCATAACTTTGCTGCTGTGAATTGGGAATTTCTCCATTGCGAGACTAATAAAGGGTTTCTTATCTTATCTTATCTTTTTTGGGGTACATCTTACTCATTTGCTGTTTGTGCTTTGGCGCCAACAGGTGGCATCTTGGTGCCAGGGAACTATGTCAAACTGCGGCGAGGAGCTTCATTCGGTGGGTCTTCGACTAGAACAACAGAAGTGCTTTTCCACCATCTTGAGGAAAGTCACAGTCACATTCTAACAGCTAACTTCATAAATGTCAGAGTCGGGCTTGTTGCGAAACTCCGAGCACGGTCGACAAGCGGGGCAGGCTGCCAACTCCGGGCAGGTTCTGCATCTCGGTCTCTTGAAGCTTACCACGAGGGCACCCCCTCCCAATATCTGTAGGCACGAACCCAACCACCCGAAGTAGAGGGAGCCGGCCGGACCCAAGCTGAGCTGAGGGAACCTGGTGTTGTTCACGTCCTGCTTGGTATCATCCGTCCCCAGCCTGCGCAGGTTGTGAGTGTAGATCACCAGCGCGGTCATGCTGAGTAGCCCGGCCACCACCACCAGGAGCCCCCCCGTGGCGGCCACTCCTCGTAGCGGGAGATCCGTCCAACAGCGGACCCCGATGCAGGCGAGGAGGATACCCGTGCCGCACAGGAACAACGAGGTCAGTACCAAGCCCTGCGCCAGGCGAACCCGGCGGTCTCGCTGATAAGGACCCATCACCGGCCAGCACTGCTTCAACTCGGAGTGCTCCAACTGCAGACAACTCTCCCAAAGCCCATCGGAGCGAACCAGCAGAAGGCCGTCCGACGTCCCCGGGCGGAGTCCGGGACTGTGGCTTTTCACCACCGTTCGGAGGAGAATGGAGCCAGGCCTGGCCAAGTCCAGACGGGTGTGGCCCTCTCTCCACTGAGGGGTGATGGCAGCGGTGAAAAGCAGCACCAGACCCAAGGGGGCGAAGACGATCCCCATCACCATGGACGTTGGAGTCTGCATTCCCCTGATTGCTCGAATGGTGCAGATTCGATTTTCAGAGAGAGCCGATATGGTGCAATGCTGAAATAACTTGGAGGAAAGAAAGCTGTTGTCAGTGGACATTTACGCAATATTTTTAAACAACTTTCACTAGGGTGGTTCCAGGCAGCAGAATGCAGGCGACTACAAGTGACCCTGTGGCTCACTAGCCCGTTGAGATGAGATCTCTTTCTACAGGGGGGTCCATCACACAGATACAGTCAACACAACCGAGGGTCAAGATATTGTTTAAATGTTGAGTGTAATGAAAGGGGCCATATTATGCTAAATCAACTTTTTGTTTTTTTTTACCCACATTAACCCCGCCCCCTGCCACCCACCCTTCACCCATCTCTGACTATTCCTTCTCATTCCTCCTCTCTCAGAGCAACAGCTCCACCTGATCCAAGAAAACGACTGGGTTCTCACTTTTATACATTTGTCGTCTTCTGCTCCGTCTTTGCTTTTGTTTTCAGTGCCAGCTGGAGTGGAGGGCGTGCCTCTTTATTGGTGCACCTGTTTCTGGTAAGCAGTCAAGCCTCGCCTTGTCACTGTTGGAAAATGCACCTTGGTTGCCGTTTGCTCAAGAGAAATTTTCGAGAGACGATTATAAGCACAATTAAGAGAATAAAGGGTTGAGTCTGAAGTGTTCTGAGACACACTCCGCATCATCTAAAATTGGAAATAATAAAAGGTGAGGCCATTCTTTTGCTAAATTGTCAGGTAATGGTGACTCTATCATGTGCCCTGAGGTAGTAAGATATTAGATTTTGTAGAACAGTGTCATCTGGAATAGAGTCACAGTCAGGAGGAATTTTAGGCAAGTAACTAATAAAGATGTGGGGAGAAAAAAAAATTGTGACCCTAGGAATGAGCCCTGGTGCACACCCGTCTCAATGAGCGTCTAACTGACCGCTACTGTCGGAGACAAACTGAAGTCCGTAATGAAAGAATGAGGTAAACCAGAGTAAGGACTCTCCGACTCGACCATTTATATTCATTCTATGAACCGACATTGATTCATTACCTCAGGTCGATGCCGCTCCTCTTGTACGGCGGACGATTTTTCGTGCCACTCTGTGGAGGGTTAGAGCACAATGAAAACCCCAAAATGACTCAGGTGCTGAAGCGATGCACCCAGGTTTGTTCGCAGCCTGTCTCTGTTGCTAGGGAACAATCATATTGTCACCAACATGCAGATTTTTGTTGTTTATGAGGCTTCTTTCTATGCGCGTGCTTGTCTGCATGCCCGTGAAGCATTCAAGCGGCGACGTTGATGTGTCGGCGGTGCCTTCCGGTGTTACGCTCTTCATGTATGTCACTGCAGGCCAGACGCAAGCCATTGATTAGCGGGTGAACAATCAATAGCTCTAAGTCAGGGTGATGATAGTGTCTGGATGCTCGTGTGTCTTTGACATTTTGGGTGCCACACTTGATTTGGGGCCCCCATGATGTCCATCCATTATGGACATCATAGGAAAAAAAAAAGAAAGGAAAAAAAAGGAGCCATTAGTGTTAAGATGAGGAGACTTTCAGTCTTGTGACGTCTTTTTCCTGACAATTGATGCTCCGTAACGACCTTGATGATGCTCTCGTCCCCTTGGGTAGTAATAATGTCAGGCCAGTGCCTGGATGCAGAGCGAGTCTGACCGCAGGACAGAAACAAAACAAAACGAGAAACAAAAAACCAAAACAGCGAGACAATGTAGAGACATGATGTGACTCAGCACCATTAGCAGCTGAAGCATTCTCATTGTTCGTTTTCATTTTTGCATTTCGCACAATAGTAATAAAACAGAAATAGCAACAAAAAGTAACATTGGGAGTGGTGGTGGTGGTGGTGGGGATTTGTCTTTGACTGGCTGGACAAATGACAAATAAGATGATAGGAATGCTAAAGAAGTTCAATTGGGCGGTTGACAATGAAACCGTTTTTGAGAACAAAAATTAGAGAGGTGATGATATATTTATGAGAACGGTTCTTTTAATTACAGCATTGCCAGACAACTGGATTTACTTCCGTCGCCCAGCTGTTTTTGCACATTCTACTCTTGGCTCCTCCCTCAAGTGGATGAAGTTGCTACTGCTGTCTAATGACGACTGCAGCCCAGTCCACCAAAGCGGTATCATGTCAAATTCGATGAGTGGTTGGGCAGCCTCCAGAGAGGAGGTACGGAAGCTCACAACCTGGCCCAGAATGCTGCAAAGACAGAGGACTTTCGGGGGGGGTGGGGGGGGGGCAGAACCGACCAGCGTCTCAGCGCTCTGCAACAATCGAAAGCTGCAGCTGGCCTTCTCGCGCTTGTCCATTGAGAGCCAGCTGACGTACTGTCTCTCCAACTGGCACAAGAGCTGCACTGAGGCAGTCGCAGCGAGGCTTCAGAGGATAGTGAAAGCTGCACCAAGTATCGTTGGCCGCCCCTCTGCCCTCCCTGGCGGACATTTACACAGCATGGCTCGGAGCACGCCCTGGTGTTCAGCTGTTTGAGCGCCAGCCATCTCATAGGCCGCACAGATGCTCAAAAACAAGCACCAAGCAGACTGAGAAACAGTTTCTCTTCTTAGAGCCCGAAATCCGGTTTGACATCATCAATCGGTCCGTGCAATTAATCAGTCTGTGAATGTAGGCTTAAATCAACATCTTGTGCCATGCATTTCATTTTTTTACACTGAAAGTGGGGAGTTTCTCTGCTACTACTCCTTCTATAAATAACCTATCCATCCATCTATTTTCTGATCCGCTTGATCCTCACCAGGGTTGCGGGGTGTGCTGGAGCCTATCCCAGCTGTCTTCGGGCAGTAGGCGGAGGACACCCTGAACCGGTTGCCAGCCAATCGCAGGGCACACAGAGGTGAACAACCATTGCCGCTCATACTCACACCTCGGGACAATTTGGAGTGATCAATCGGCCTGCAATGCATGTTTTTGGAATGTGGGAGGAAACCGGAGCACCCGCAGAAAACCCACGCAAGCCCGGGGAGAACATGCAAACTCCACACAGGGAGGCCGGAGCTGGAATCGAATCCACGACCACTGCACTGTGAGGTCGACACGCGAACCACTCGAGCACTGGGCCGCCAATACAAATAACAATAATATTGCTAAACATACACTGTAGTTATAATAATAATGATGATAGTGATAATAATACTGAACCCCCCCATTCCGGTGACATGTCCGCACGGGCGCATGATTAGAACACATTCGAACAGTTCGATATTCCCAAGACAGTAAGATTTCAGGCAACAAATACCTGCGGTCTGAAGCCATTGTGAAGAAGTATTGCATGTGTGTGCGTGTGTGCGTAAGTAATTACAAATGTTCATTTGCGCGATGACACAATGGGAAGCTGACAGCGAGGAATTAAATGTCATGCATACACACGCGTCACCCCCTCTCAGTGTTGATGAATGGGCTGTTGGGACACCACATTATCTGTCAATCAATCCATCCATCCATCTATGAATCTATCTATCCATCCATCCATCAGTCTATCCACATTAAAAAAATTAAACCAGACACCACATTAACACCAAAAAAGACAGAAATTGACATATTATTCAAAGGATAACAATTACATAGATAGATAGATAGATAGATAGATAGATAGATAGATAGATAGATAGATAGATAGATAGATAGATAGATAGATAGATAGATAGATAGATAGATAGATAGATAGATAGATAGATAGATAGATAGATAGAAGTAGAGTGAGAGAGAGATGTCATATGTGTCTGTATCAATAATTACATTTTATAATATTATACTGTATATTATAATATTATATAAAATATTATAATATACAAGGGAAAATAGCTAAAATAGTATGTAGACATGTAAGATGAACAGAAATGTATGGGAGATTTACAGTAAAATACAGTATATTTGTTTAGAAAAAAATCTAAATCAATATTTGGAAAATGTCATTAAATAAATAATAATGTTTAAAAAAGCAATTTTGAAGTTAAATAACAAGTAAAAACAAGAATATTCGGCAAAAAAATATCAATGAATTAAAATAAAACCTAAAAAAATGCAAAAACATAGAATAAGTAGATTGACACATACTGTATAATTCTATAATAATCAATAAATATGATTAAAGAATACATCAAATAATGAAAGTTTTAAATGATATAACAAAATAATATATTCACAGTTACACATAAGAAAATTTTAAACTATTAAAAATATTGTAGGGGACAAAAATTGAAAAATGATGTATACATAAAAATGAAATATAAACAAATGAGCAAAAAAACAACAACCCTGAAATCTTCGAAAAGTTAAAGGTTAAGAGATAATAAAAGTATAATAATAAAATTTAAATGCCATGGGACCAACACAGATGACTGACAAAATGGATGTGAAGACTGCTGTTGGAACATCATCCGGACCGTGCTGGAATAAACCACACAGACAGACAGACACACACACGCACACACACAAACACATTCTTGAGAGTGGTACTGATGCAAAAAAAAAAACTCACCAAAAAAAAACAACAACAACAAAAAAATGGAAGATGGTGGTGTCTGCTGAACATTACAACACTAAAGAGGCTTGTGATGAATGAAATGAACACACTGCAGGCTATTTTTAACCCGATCACATGTACTCTATTTTACACATGTGCAGAGAATGTGATCACACACCCACACACACAGACACACACACACACACGAGAGTCACTTGCCATTCAGAAAGCGTTCTCGGTATCTGACTGCAGATCAGTAGCTTCTCTCAGAGGAGCAAACACGGCACCGATGTTAGAAGCATCTCGTCGTCATTCATCCCCGCCTGCCTCCTGGTTCTGTCTCCGAGCCTGTGTTTGCGTCTGTCCTTACGTCCTTCCTTTTTCCGCTAGCCTCCCGCCCATGTGCTTCTCTGTCTCACCTTCTGCTCAGGGTGTGTATGTGTGTGTGTGTGTGTGTGTGTGTCTGGGTTTTATTGAGCATTCTGTCTGCCTCTGCCAGTGTAACCAAATAGGGGAAGAAGAGCGAGCCGTTTTCGCTCTCCATGCCCATTACCCCATTACAGTGGTGGGAAGCGCTCCTGTAATGCCCAATCTCAGCTCAGTTTGCAAACACTGACAGCCATGTTTTCACAAAGCGCAAAAGAACAAGAGATGGTCCTGTAGGCTCATGTTAAGTCGCCGTTTTTTTTTTGGGGGGGGGTGGACACCGTAAAAAGTGGCTAAAACTAGTAAACGCTGGTACTGGTGCAGACGGCCCACTTAAAGCATGAAATATAGGGCAGTGTAAGCGCAACTGAGATGTGTCTGCCATCTAGTGGTGATTGGTTCTATTACAACTCAAAACTGCAGTTGGTTCGACCTGTGCATATTCACAGTTCACCACCCAAGGATTGGCATATTTTCATATATTTTTTTAATTTTCAAAATTTGTTTTCATAATTTGAAAGGAATTTCTTTCCCCCAATTCACCCATTTTTCATGGAAATTGAATAAAAAAAATTAATAAACATGACAAAATATGTAGATAATTGATGATAAAACATTTTTTAAAATTTTGTACTCTAGTGTATTTCATAGTCTGTATTTTTATTTTTATTCGTTATTATTATTTTTTTAATTTAAGTGAAGCAATTGAATTAGTACTACTTTGGTCAGATTCACGCTTACATAAACGGAGTATCTGCACATCACCTTAAGAACAGGATGTGCCAGTTTATTGCCCAACGTTAACAGTGTGCAATGGCTGGAAAAAAAAAATGAAACAGACACGTCTCATACACTTGTTTATTTTCGTACAAAACAATTGGCAAAATATGACTAATGCAACCATTTGCCTTTTGCTTATATGATGAAATATTACAGGGATACATGTTTGCTTTGAAATGATAATATATCAGAAAGCACAAAAAAAACTCACACACACACTCTCTCTCACACACACATGCACCCACACACACTCGTTCACAAACACAAACATGACATCCATACTATGAAAGTCCAAAGACGGACCTACAGTCTCCACCAAACAAACAGGAAATGTCCACAGTTTTGGGGCTAAATGATGACCAATACTAACTCTGCTTTTGGTTTGACGGAGGGAAATGTGTGACGTTTGCTTGTGAATTCATTCGTGCTGAAACTGCCGGGAAACCTTTCGAGGAAGTAGCAGTTGAGAAACGCTATCGGCAGGCTTTTCGTTTTTTTTTTTTGTGTGATGTACTCAAAAGAAAAATAACAACACGCCCTTGGTGTTGGCAATCTGCTCATGCTAAATTGCCGGAGCGCACTGCAAATCATGCTACGGAGCGCCACGTTCATCTGAAATACATTGAATTGTAAAAATGGTACTTTATAAAACACTGTCATCATAAAACGTATTTACAAACGAATATGTACAAGTAGAACATCATAATTGCTTTGACAAATAAGAACAAGGAGGATGGGGGTGGGGTGGGGGGGCTGGGATATGGCGTTATTTACAAAATTGGAGATATTTGCGTCTGAAATTTAAAGGTCAGCTCAGGTGTCTCGTTGTTTTGGTCAGTCCGCAGCTGGCTGGCTTATTTTGTTCTTCTCCTCGCGGATGGCGTAGTGCTTTAGGGATGTCGGCGTAATGACGTCATCATACTTCAATGAGAGTGACCTGGAACTGACCGCTGACCACCTCCGACATCTCGATGAGGAAAGCGGACTGGTTGGTATAGTGTTCGATAATGATGTCGTCCATGTTGACGTAAATTCTGCGGGGGAAAGGGAAAAGACTTGAGTGGGAGGATGCATAAAATGCCAAGCACGAGGCCATGCGTCTGTATAAGCGTCTTTCAGGTGTGCAAAAATGGAATTGAAAGGAACTGGAGGAACAAAGAAAATGACTTTTTGGCTGTTGAACACAAAACCATTGAACAGAAGGCATTTGAGAAACCAAGAAGTCATTCTGAAGGCAACTATACTTCTTCTAGGTCAGCGGTCACCAACCACCGGGCCGCGGACCGGGTCATTTGTTACCGGGCCGCACAGAAAGAATAAATTACTGCATCACTTCCGCTTTATGTTTCTGTTTTCTGTTTTATTTTGAAAAATTACCGGGTTCTCTGTTTACATCCGTCTACGCTATGTCACTATGGACGCAGGTCAAGGCGCCCTTCACGGTCACGTGACAAGTTACCGCTAGCAAAATAAGTTAAAAAAAAAAAACAAACGTTTTTGAAAAGTTTCTTTGGGAAGGGGAAAGGCCCAGCGAGGAGACAGAAGAGGAGCCTACGACTTTCAAGACAAAGTCGACTACATTTAATAGACAGTATCAGGAGTCCTACTTAAAATATGGATTTGTCTCAACGGGAGATTCCGACGCACCAAGCCCACTCTGCATAATATGCGGCGATGGTGAGTCTGATTTTTCATGCACTTTTTATCTGCGGTGTATGTTATTTTGAAGGCACGTTTAAACGTTACCATCGGGACCAGAGAGTGTTGCGGCCAAATTGGACGTTCCTAGTGTCGTCGTGATTCGTGTTTATTGCTATGTTTGGAAAATACCGCGGTTTTCATGCAAGTCATATCATATTGTTTTGTTGTATTTATCCCGCCATTTTTTAAAGACCGGTCCCTGAAAATATTGTCTGACATTATTAAACCGGTCTCTGGGGCAAAAAAAAAAAGGTTGGGGACCACTGCTCTAGTTTGTTGAACACCAACCCAATTGAAAAACTCGGAAAACTACTGAACATTTTTGAGGTTGCTGAGAGGCAAGTGGTTGACGAGATTGAACAGTAATTGTCAATCTAGAAGTTCAATTGCTTCTCCGGGAAGTTGGACAGAGGGCAACTGGGATTCTTGGTTTTCAATCCCCACCCTTAAATATCACCCAGTTGACGGCTATTCAACTTCAGTTCCAAAAACGACTGAAATTCTTCTGGCTTGTCAAATACCAGGAAAAAGACGGTACCGTGAAAAAAAATCCAGTTCCCTTCTATTCATGTTTTTGGAGTTCAACAAACTATAAAAAGTCCAGTTACTTTCTATTTTGTGTTTACTGGAAGACAAGCTAGTCTTCTTTTTGTCTTCTTGTGAAATAACACAAAATTCAGTTGCCTTCAATTCAACTTGATTCAAAGCAACTTGCCGTCTTCTTGGTTGTTGAAAAGCAAGACATTAAATATATGATCGTGAAAACCAAAAAGTTGAATAAAAGGCAACTGGATTCCTTTCAGGTTTAGTCTTCAGCAACCTGAAAGAAGTCAAATTGCCTTCAACGTTTATTGGAAGGAAACACAACTTCTTCTTGGTGTTCAACAAGTCAATTTTTTTTCTCTTCAACATTTCCGTTTCATTGCTTCCAAGATTAACTTAGATCAAAGGCAACTCAACTTTCCGACACCCCACGACGTGGTCCAATCGTCTTCGAGTCGAGCAGTTTTTTTACTCCAGTTTGTGGTTGGCTACAGGTGCGGTCAACACGGAGGACTTAATAAAGTGGATTACGCATTCTTTTATCTGACGTCAGTAACCTATAATCGTGCTGGTTTGGCTCCTAGCTTGTAAAAAAGAAAAATACTGTACTGTCCGTCTATCTCCAGCATGGGCGTCTCATAAATCAAGGTAGTTTGACTCTTTCTCCCCCCCCCCACCCCAAGCCTTGGCTCAACCGTCAGCCGTAAGCCCTTCAAAGACTATAATGAGTGAATTAGCGACACGCTCACACACTGCGCCTGCAGGCTGCAAGCCGATTGAAGATGAGGAGGGAGGGGAATTGCCGAGGGAATGTAACTCAACCTGTTGGCTTGGCTTCGGTGCCCCTGCGGTGACGAGCGGCAGGGAAAGCAGACTGTCTGTCTTTTCGGACTGTACGAAGTCCTCGACGACACCGATGTTCTTTTCGACTGCGTGTGTGACGGGTGCATTCGTCAAATCGAATTATAGCGGCGGAAAACCGTCCGGTTCACAGGATAATGGAAAGATAACAAATCGGCATGACTCATCTTCAGGACTTTTGTAATATTTATATCCCTTCCTTAGTCAATTTTTTTTTTCCCTTAAAGGGGGAGCTGCAATTAACACATTCCTTAAGGCTGAGACAAACCGAGCAACCTACCGAGCCGGTCTGTCAACTTGAGATTCCGCAAAGGAACTCATCATGGAGTCCCATGAGTCAAGCAAAAAAAAAAAAAACACAAAAGGCCACTCACCCTCGTTTGCATTTCTTGTAAATTTTCCCAATGGTGTCTTCTTGCATGCCGTACTTATCTGAAATCTGATGACGGAAGAAAATAAGATGAATTTGCGTCTTTCGAAAGGCAATGCAACATTTTGGTATGTTGTTGTTGTTGTTTTTTTTTGTTGTTCATCAGGATGTACTGTACTCACAGCTTCTCGTAGGCCCGACACCGTTGGCGTGCTGAGCATGAGCGCGTCGAAAACCTCCTCGGCGGCTCTCCTCACGTACAGCAGAACTTTTGGGAAGGGGAAACGGAAAGCGGAAGCGTTGAGCCCCTTCTCAGTGGCTCCGCGACCATCGAAACAACAGTTGCTTTTACTGACCTTTTTGGGAATCGTCTCTGCGCGCTTGCTTGCCAGGTGGAGAGCTGCTCTGCTCTCTTTCCGAGTACAATCGCTTCAGAGAGTTTCTGAATGCACAAAGACACACATTTCACCGGGGGTTCCCATATTGGGCTGTGCGAGCAAATAACCGGCGCAACCCCGAATCTCTTCCTTGAGATGCTTCACATGTGCGAGAGTGCAACTTTTGTGTGCATTGTTTTTGTCGGATCAGCGGTTCCATAAATAGATGGATGGATGATGAAACGAGATGTCCTAATTAGATGTTAGTGATGCTTTGGGTGTGTGTGTGTGTGTGTGTGGGGGGGAGAGGTGCGCCATCTCAGCAACACCTCAAAATGTTTGGGAATTTTTGGGCTGTTACGTTTCTGATATGAAATTGCGATAAAGTGGCTTTGAGGGAGTGCGGCACCTTTGTAGGAAATACTGAAGGAGGTGCGCCACTAAAAAGTCTGGAAATTGCTTCTTTCGTCTCATACAGTTCCATTAAATTGCTCTAAACGGGCTTTGGAGGGGGACATCAACGACAGTTTTCAGGATTAACAAATTCGGGAATGGCTGCTTAAGGCTGACTTGTGCCACAGTTGAGCTTAGAGGGGGTGCGCCAACTCCGATATAGTGTTGAAGGTGGTGCGCCACACAGAATGTATTCGAAAAGCTGCTCGATTTCTCTATTGGAAATGATTCCAAGTGGGTTGTGTACCAACACTGCCGGAATATTGCATGGGAGGTGTGCCACTGATACAGAAATGTATCAGTGGCACACCTCTGACTGTACATTGCAACATTTAGGGAAGAGTTTTTTTTCCACGCTTACCTTTCGTTCTCTTCCATGGGCGTGGTCTGCAAAAGTAGGACACAAAGATCTGATCAGATAGCCGATAAAGACATTGCTTCATGCCCCCCCTCCGCCCCACACACCCCCTGCTTTTGTAATCCGCTCATGAAGGAATGTTATCACGGCAAGATGACGTTTCCCATAACCTTCACGCTCAAGGAGGAAATACAGACGAGACAGTGCTTAGTGATTTTGTTGAAAGACGACCGCCGCATGAATCTGAACGGAAAACCTCCGAGGTTTTGAAACTCACGCACTCGCTGCATTATATAATGCATAAACTACAGTGTGGGAACGCCAGCTTGTCTGAACAGCGCCGTCGTGCGTGAGGAATAAGATGAGGGTGGCGCATGGGTCTTTGCGAGGTGCTGAGGCGCCAGGTGTGGATGGCCCCTCATCGTCTCTGCAGCGGCATGCGCTCGGTTTCGACTCCAATTAGCTCACTTCATTTTCACAATCCCCTCCCTTTTCCCACACCGCTTTTCCCACCGCATACTTTCCCACACATTTTTTTTTCTCTCTCTCCCGTGCCTGAGCTGATGCCTTCGGGGATGAGCTACGGGTCGGGAATATGACTCACTCACTCACTCGAGGGGAGGCACCTTGATTCATAAAAAAATAAAAAAATAAATAAGTGAGACCTACTATGCGCTGTAAACTGGACAGATGTGCTTCTGGGATAAAGAGGACTGGCTGGGTAATGTGATCATCCACAGTCTGGAAGAAGGTACAGTCGCTGCCCATGGAACTGCTCACTAAAGACTTGGCTGAGAAAAAAAAAAGAATGACACAGTATAATAGATGATATGTGAGGCAAGGAACGACCCATCCATCCAAACGTCCACAATGGGATGTGCTGGGGATGACCCCAGCTGACTTTGGGGAGGGAGATGGGGTGTAGACCCTGGATTGGGGGAAAACCCGATACATATAAACCGATGCATAAAATATTATGATTAAATATATATATGTATATATATATTTAATAAAATTAAATATATATATGTATATATATATATATTTAATTTTATTAATCTTATATTAATTATTAATTAATAAGATTAATTAATTAATAATCTTATAATCTAATCTTATATATATAATGATAAAAATATATATGTCAAGCTTTTTTTAAAGCATAATCTTTTTTTAATATTATGATTTATAAAAAAATTATATTATATATATATATATATATATATATATATATATATATATATTTTTTTTTTTAATGTCCATACACGAGACTACGAAGAATGTTTGTGGAATGTAGGAGGAAACAGGAGTGCCCAGAGGAAGCACACACACACACACACACACGCACAAGTGAGGGAGTAGTATTTTTTTAATTAACCTTTTGCAACACTCACCATTGCCGTCATTGTTCGTCTTGCCCCTCCTCTTGGTCCTCTTTCTCTCCTCGTCACGCATCTTCCTCTCAGCCCCCTGAGCATGCAACAAAAAGTTGACATTGAAATGGCTCAATCATATGTCCCAAAAAAAATCTTCACAAATTCTCAGGATGTTTTTGCTGAAGAAAATAGCAAATATAATGACATAACATCACGTAAAATCCAAATGTTACATTCATAGTGTCATGACTATCCGACTATCATCCCTTATATGGTCCATTTATGTATTTTCTTTTGTGTTTACCGTACACAAGTTGCATAGTATGTTCAAGCCGCTTGTATGTCAAATTTTGGCTCGCAATTAAAAAAAAAAATCAAGCCAAGTAACTTGAAAACCCTCACAAGTGGCGGCTCTCGTAAGTCAAGGTCCGCCTGTATTTTTCATGACCGAGATTCAATGCGACAACAAACCTTATCGCAGAAAATCTTGACTTGGCAGGCGGCTCTGTGTATGAGCTGATTGTTCCCCGAGCTGAAGTCATACGTGTCGATCTGCAGGTTGAGAGGCAGGCCTTTCACACCCTTCTGCGATGAAAAGTCGGTGCTTAGCGAGTTGATGCCGATAAACACCTGCAAGAAGACAAACAGACAATGTTTGTGTTTAGCATTTTTTTAATGTGTCTAATCGGATCTTGCTCCCACCGGAGCCTGGTGGGACGTGATGACAGGTTCAAGGCCTCTGGGCCAACGATAACAACGAGAGAGGCCAGTGTCTGAGAAGAATCTTTTTGATCGGCCGGTTAATGTCGTTGTTCATATTTTACTTTCACTAACATCGCTTTGGGGAAAGAGTCGACTGCGGTTGCTCACAAATGTCGGGTGCAGTCAAACCACACATTTTTTGGTCCCCTTAATAGCTCGACGGCTTGGGAATTGCGTCTTGTCTTCCTGATTCGCTCTACCTGCAGCAGGTTTTTCACCCGCAACCGCACCCCAAGCGCCACAGGGAAATGAGAATTGGCCTTTTGCGGTGGTGACAGCGCCTCGGGGCCAAAACGCATTTCTTGGATTCTTACCTTCCCTCTTCAGCCACTCCTCCTGTCTTTCTTTCTTTTTTTTCCCCCCTCTAAATCTTTCACCTGTTCGCATCGTCTTCAATACGTGGGGGTTTTTTGTATTTTATTTACCTTGGCTTCTTCATGGGGGTTCCAAATGAAGGAGAGGGCATTGAAGGCGACCTCCTCGATGTTGCTAATGCCAGTGAAGACTTCTTTGTAGTCCGCTATGAAACGGTATTAAAAAAAAATAAAATAAGGCGAGGCTTCAGTGGAGCGACGATTTGTTTGGAAGCCGACCTACCGATGTCAATGACTCTCTGCTTGACAGTCGGCTGGCGTGCGTGCCAGTGGTTCCAAAAGCGAAGCTGCATCTCGGGCGTCTTATCATTCTCGAACACGGCCATCACCACCGTCTGCCCGTCGGAGGGGAAAAAAAGCATAGAAAGAAAAACACGTGAGAGGAGAATTTAGTATCTGGCGGATGGAAAAATCATTCGTCACTCCCAATCCTTCTTTTCTGCTGTCATTGTCATCGCTTATGTACCGTGACCAGTCGTGAGATTGTGAAGATTTTTTTTTTCCCCATGTACGAGCTTGACAAAGAAAAGATTGTCACCTTATGTTAGAAACAAAGCAAAAAGAAAAGAAAACCACACCTTCCTTCGCTCCTTGCCTTTTTTTTTTTGCGCGTGTTGTTTTTGCACACACGTCACCTTAGATGTATGTCGTGGTATTAACAATAAATGTCACACTATGTCCTAGTATGAGCAGGGAATTAGTCACCTAGGAGCCACTTCATGGGAGGGACACTTATTTGGGAAGATTGCCACTTCGGAACAATTTATGCAAACCAAAAATAAAATAAAAATGCTCAAGTCAACATGAAACAAATCCCGTCATTTGGCTTCTTACCTTGACTTTGGTAGCAGTCATGCAGGCGCTGCTGTCCACTCCCTGCAGAGTGATGGGGTAGAATTGCCCCTTATTTAGGTAGACCATGGGTAACTCGCTGGATTTGTAAGGGGAGGCCGAGGGAGCGCCCAAGGAAAATTGGAACTCGCTCCTGAATGTCTCCGGCGGGGAACCAGAGTAGGAGCCCGAGTAGACGGGACTGGAGTGGTCCTCGGGGAAGGGATCGTTGTAGGTCAGAGTCTAAGAACACCCCCCCCCCAAAAAAACATGTTAAAAGATTGCAGATTCTGAATTTTAACCCTGGCGAACCCACGGGGTCAAATTTGCCCCCTATAAATTCCGCGACTCAAATTCTACCCTTAAACCCCAAAGGGTCAAATTTGGCCCTACTGCTAAATAAGGATTAAAGCATTGAATATTTGAAAAAAAAACATATATTTTGGTGTTCTGTGAACATATAGCAGCCATTTAATGTATAATTCATCATTTTCCAAAGAAGAAAATGGTTCTTGGGTTCTCCAGGGTTTAAAAAAAATTGCTTTGGAAGATCACCAAGGTGTACCTCGGCGCTGTGGTCGGGGAACGCGCTGCTCTCCGGCCACTTCTGAAGCAGAGAGTCGAAAATGTTATTGAGATCCTGCTTGTCGCTGTCCGCCGCCACGCTGGTCAGAGTGGCGTAGGTGTCGGCGTTGGGGGGCAGGGTGACGGCCAGCGAGGGGTTCTGCTTGGATCCTAAGACCTCAAGGGAATAGCTGGCGGGAACGCTCTCGGAAAGGATCTTCATGACATTGGCCGACGTCTCCAATGAGACGAGATCGTTGCTGGGAGTCCTGAGGGGGAGGGGGGTGGGGGAGAGTCGGTTGTTGGATCGAGACGATAGCAAGTAGCCTGCAATCTAGCTAGCACTTCATCTGTTTTAGCGTCTCTGAGCACACACGGCGAACGCAAAGATTTGTGGGTCGGGGTTGGGTACTATTTGGATCTTAATCCGGTTCTTGTTTGAGTTTCTCTGCGGGGTGTTTAACATGCTGAAGGTGGGGGTAGGGGGGGGGGGGGACACGAGAGTAAGGGGCTCAGTGGGGGACAGAAGGAGGGGACCGCTATTGTCTGCCCCAAGTGTTGCGTAACTCCTAAAGCGAGTCAAAGTTGATGATGGATTTGATTCAGGGCCGTGTTTGACTTGAGGATTACCTCTCTCCCCACTTCATCCAAAGTTTTTTTTTTTTTTCGTTTACCTCTCTGTTGGTTTGAAGATGCTACTGTTTCGGCTGCAGGCGGGAACTTTCTGCTCCTTATGGCTCTGGAGGGATTAAAAAATGGCGAAATGCGGAAATGTGAACGGGCTCGAATGAAACTCGTTTTTTTTTTTTTTTTTTGCTCGAGTTTTACCTTGCACTGTTCGTAAAGCATGGTAATGGCCGCCAGGTCGTCTCCCGGGTGGAGTCTGGGTTTGGCCAGGTTCTCCTCGGGCATTGGGTTATCCATGTACGACCAGGGGTCCATGTAGTTTGCGTTGTAGCGGTTATAGTTGAAGTTCTCGCTCTGAAAGACCACTCCCAGAGTCCTGCGAATAGCAAACCCCTACGTTTAACGACACGCGGCTTTGTGACAGGGTGAGGAAAGACGGCAGGAACAGAGCCTCGGGGCGGCGCGCCGTCTCACCCCTGAGCTGCGAAAAGGTTTCGATTGCAAAATCACAGAGCTGAGTAAGATCCGACGACACAAGTCCCGCAAAAGGCGCGGGACCACCCACTGACAAAACATCCACGCATCTTGTACTTTGCGGTTTCCAGACAAAGCAAAACAAAGTGCATTCTCCAATCCTTACGTAAACGTTTTTTATTTGTCCAACTCTTTAAAAGAGATGCTTGTGGTTTTCACCCGCAACCGAACGGAATCCTGGGATTTAGAGGATTGGATTTGTTTGGAGCGCGACGTCGGCTAAATATCCCGATGCCCGCCAACTAAATGAAAGCCCCCCCGCACCTCACCCCCTCCCCTTGAAGGTTTACCTTGGATAAACACTTCATCAAATGTGTCGATGGCAGCAAAAGACCACAGGTGCTCACCGCTTTGAAGGACTCGGACTACCGTGTGTACGTTTGCATCTTAGCGTCTGGGTCACTTGCACTCAGGTGCACCTGTTCCTGACTCGCAAAGCTCAAAAACCACCATGAACCCACTGCAAACACCTCGACAGGAGGGGAAACAGTGGGAGGAGGGGGGGGGGGCGCTTCTAGGGTTTCCCCATTATGTAATTCAATGCATTACATGCAGTCATTTCCCAGCGTCTCCATCCAACACCTCGAGAGGACATTCCCCATTTCCCGATTTTTCTTTTGTGTGCCGTGGCCTCTAGGTTCGTGCGACAAGGGCAGACCCAAACCATCCCATAATATCCATATCAGTTTTCCCAGCAAAAAAGAATAAAAAAAACCCCACCCCTCTTTTAAGTCAAGCATCTTTCACATGGGGGTCTCGTTGCAGATATAAGAAGATGGGGGGCGGCTGTATCCAAAAGATATCATCTCACTTTCTTTGAGCCATAGCGGATAAAAGCTACTTAAAATACAGAGGCGGGAACTTACTCAGTCTCTTTGGTCATGTCTCCAGTCCAGGTGCGCTGGAAATAGATTCCTTTTCAAGTTCTTTGCGATTGACTTTGTGGACGACTGAGTGACACGCCGACGAGTTGGAGTGTGTTTTGATTGCCCGCTGACGCGGCCCACATTTGATTTATACAAAGCGGCAGCCATCCCCTGCTCTCCTCCCATTGGCTGACATGCCTGAAACAGGTGTCTGAAAGGACAGGTGTAAGATCATTAACCCCCTCCGAGCCGAAGAAAGAAAGAGAGAGAGAGAGAAACTGCCTTTGCATGTGCAGATGAGCGCGCCGCACTTTGCGGGACAATACGGGGGTGAGGGGGTTGGGGGGGCTTTGAATGTCATTAACGATGCCACATAAAAGAGCGAGATTGGGGATCTCGGGGCTGTGAGCCGCCTGCCTGCGACGCTTTAAAATGTTAATCCATTTCGAGTTTCAGACACTTGGTTTTGGGTGCAAGGTTTTTCATGGCGTTCAAAAATACAACAACAAATGGTGTGTTGAATTTTTATTTCATCAAGTGGTTGCATGAAACAAAAGCATCTGGATCGAAATATTTATTTAATATGCGCTCAATAAATACTTGAAAGCATTTACAGGCTTCTTTTCAATTTTGATGAAGGAATGAATAACGTTTGTCACATGTACATGTGTAAACATTTGATTGCGATATTGTTTTAGCAAAACATTTCAAATTGACTCAAAGATGTTACACTTTCAAACGTGTCTTGAAACATTTTGAATTATGCATTCTGCCTTGTAGGAAGAAAATGTGTCCTGTTTGTAGCTGTAAAAGTGTTTTCAAGTATTGGGGTTTACCCAATACTTGAAAATACCCCAATATTGGGGTTATTGGCGTATTGCAGCATATCATTTGTTGTAGCAAAATATTTCTACATAAATAATATTTATTAGTTTCTGATAAATTTTTTTTAAAGAATAATTTTTATGATGCTAAAACACAGCACAACATCAAATAAATAACATTTAATCTACCGTATTCTCACATTGAGGCACCTGGTATCATGTTTTAGTTGTATTATCTTGAAATATTGGTGAAATTTAAAAAAATGTGTGGCCACTTGACTGCCGTTATATCATTTCCAAATATAAAACAATAATTTCTCACACGAACATTCAAAATGCATTTTTTGAGGTACATTTTATCATGCTGCTTAGATAACATGAATAAATAATTGTTTCATGCTTCTTTAAACGCATTGCTATGCATACAACGTCGATACTTTCTGTACTTTGGATATCCATTCAACCATCCGTCCGTTATCTGAACCGCTCTATCCTCAACCGGGATCGCGGCCTTGCTGGAGCTTATCCTAACCGTCATCGGGCAGTGGGCGGGGCACACCCTGAACTGGTTGCTGGCCAATCGCAAGGCACATTTAGACGAACAACCATTTGCGTTCACAGTCACACCCGGGGACAATTTAAAGTGTTCCAATAACCTATGCACACACACACACACACACACTGGCAGCTTGAATGTTGTGCGGTCTTCTTGTCACTCCGGCATGACATTGTAAAATCAACCCATGCGCTCACACACAAAAACATGTACACACGCACGCAACCGCACACACCTACACACAACACACACACACATTCACTGGCATAAGAAAGCAGCGCGTAAAAGAAGGAAGACTCCTCCTTATCCTTGCTTGGCACACCTTATTCCTCCACGCTACTTTCTTTCCAATGTTCAAATTACTTCTACGCAATTTATTAACGTAATGCAAAGTCCTTTCTGATGCACGACCGGTGCATTTCTAACACCGGCAAAACGCGGGCCGCAACGGGTTTCTCCTTAATCAGCTCATCCAAGGCGTCAACAACTTTCACTTCATTCGGTTTTTTTCCACTCTGACCCCCTCATTAGCATGAGACATTAGCACATGTAAAAAGTTCCTCGTTGTCATTTCCTCAATGTCCGCCATCTAAACAACCGTTTAATCAAGACTTTCCGTGAAATGTTGTAACTCTACGATGACTTCTGACAAAACAGGAGATATTTGTGAGATACTACACTACTGTTGTGCCATGTCATTGCAGGAGTTTCCAGATCTCTTATACGCTGATTCCTCATGCAGGAAGCCGCATATACCTTGGAAAGACAGCCATTCTCTCAATCAATGATTGGTGAGCCGGTGACGTACTTGCAATGTAGGATAGTACATTCTTAACCTGCTTCAGATAGCTCTGTGGCTTTGATGATTTCTTTTGATTTCTGTAGCACCTTGCACTAAGGAATACTTTATCACATTTTTCTCTGCCCACGTTCCATTGTTGTTTTTCAATCATTTTAATTTTGAAGAAAATATATGTGAAATTTGAACTCTATAGTTAAAAAAAAGCAAGCTATGAATGAGGAAATGATTCCTTTAAAAATATGATCGACCGAATAGTTGAACAGCTAGCATCAACATTAAATGCAACATGCTTGTTCACAGTGGTGCCGTGAGAGATACATGACTTACAAACCGTAAGCAAACAGAAGCTGTCTTAAGCTTTTTTTTAAACAACCACAAAGCCTTCACTAACATACTTTGTTTAACGCTACGGGCGTACGGGCTAACAATTAGCATCTATGTAGTGGTGGTGTTACCCTATAAGCGATGTATATATGAACACAAACAGCGATGCATGTAGACGGTTATAAAAATACTTCAAAGGCTTGTGGTCTTGATCCTCTGCGAAGAACGACTTATTTTAGTGCCGTATTGACAAGTTGAGATGTCTCAATGAGCAGTTTATCCATCTGTCTGACTGTATGCTGCCCCCGTGTGGCCGATACGTGCACGCCGGAATGAGCAGCACAATGCGCATTGCAGGAGAACGTGAAACTAAAACCGTTTCATTTAAAAAAAAATGATTACATGTCATTATTGTATGCTTTTAATGAGTATTCTCATTAAAAAATAAAATGCTTTTGTTGTTTTACCATTTTCTGTTGGGAACTAGTTCTGAATTTGTGATTGAAGGTTAAATTATTTTTACTAAAAATATTGTTTCTTGAACCATCTCTTTCACTTTCATTTCTGAGTGTGTGAAGGTCGTCGAAGACCATGCATCCCGGAGCCATAGATTGATTATGTACACTCGATATGGATGTGTGTGCGTGGGTGCGTGTGCGCATTCAGCCGAGCATGGCGGCACACAAACACTCGTCATGATGGCCCTTACGCGCCACTGCCACAGAGAAGGGCTTCTCTCAACACCTCTCTCCTTTCAGTCTCCTCACTATCTCTTTTTTGCCTGTTTTTTTTTCACTCACCTTCCGACTCTTCCTTTCGCTTCTTGTACCCAGTCCGCTGCTTATTCATTTTTTCCCCCCCTCCCTGTTAAAGGTTAGGTTTCGTCCCTCGCTCCCATGATGAGAGGAAACACATGTACTTATTCTTTTCAATCATCCGCGATTGCATTCATTCAATCGACGTGCATTCATTTTTCCGCGTTCCAATGACATTGTTTCCAGGTTCGATCACATTCAATCTGTGCGTGAATGTCGTGCTTTACGATCACTTGTTGACACAAAAGGAAGTAGTGCACGCAAGACATTAATGGAACTAATTACTTTCAACTACAGTAACACGTCATACTTGGAAGTAACCTACCCATGTTGTGTGTGTACGTGTGTGTGTGTGTGTGTGTGTGTGTGTGTGTGTGCGTGCGTGCGTGCAAATAAATCTATGTATGTATCGATCTATCTATACACAGTTTAGTAGAAATTAATTCAATCAAACTTTATTTACCAAGCACTTTTCTTTTGGTATGAAAAGTGCTCAAAGTGCTGTGCAATTAAAACTTCAAAATTACAACTTAAAAATGAGGATCCCCCCTCCTCCCAACATACACAAATATATTTCCCCACAAGCATGCCCATGCTCCTACACACACACACACACACACACGCAAACATACACAACATGCACACGTACCCTGATATTGAAAACACTTTCACCAATCAAATGTTTGTATTTTCTTGTCAACTGCTTCCATATTTTTGTCATTTAATATCCAAACAGAGGTGGCCCAGTGGTCGACGGGTTAGCGCGTCGGCCTCACAGTACTGTGGTACCGGCTTAAATTCCAGCTCTGACCCCCGTGTGTGGAGTTTGCATGTTCTCCCCGGGCCTGCGTGGGTTTTCTCCGGGTACTCCGGTATCCTCCCACATTCCAAAAACATGCGTGGCAACTTAATAGAACACTTAAAATTGTCCATGGGTGTGAGTGTGACCGCAGATGGTTGTTCGTCTTTGTGTGCCCAGCGATTGGCTGGCAACCAGTACAGGGTGTACCCCGCCTACTGCCCAAAGACAGCTGGCTTAGGCTCCAGCACCCCCGCGGCCCTTGTGAGGATGAGCGGATCAAAAAAAAAAAAGATATCTAAATAGACCTCTTTGTGACAAGATATGAGAAACAATAATTACGCATACACAGAATTTTACACACAGCTCCTAATTAGACACTATCGCTGGACTAAGAGGGTTGGTGTTGTTTTGATGAACTTTGTGTTCATTCTGATTTGATTCTGACACTAATGTCAAGCTTGACCTGTGTGTTGCAATGGTTTGACCCCTCTAAGGTGTTTTTAACACCCCTCAGCCCAACTATGCTGCTGTCACTTTTGTTTGGACGGACAGCAGAAAGGCTCCAAGGGTCTGGAAGACACACACCCCAACCCCAACCCCCGCCAACCACCACCTTCTACCATCAATATCCCCACCCCTTGGCAGCCCCTCTGCTTTTGAAAATTCCTCCCACCAAGAACCACTCCCAGAAACTCTACATTGCCCCAAAGGGACAGATCATTGAAGTTGAAGAGGAGGGGCTGGGTGTGTGGGTGTGTGTGTGTGTGTGTGGGAGGGGGGGGGGGTGTAAGTGTAGTTTTGAAAGAAAGTTATCGAGGCAGATACGGGACAGCTATGGGACATACAGTATGTGGTCAGCCATGCAAATGTTCAAATTTAGTAAGAGTATTTTGTCTTTGAAGGGCCGCTGGAAATGCGCAAAATTAACCTCTAAAATGGCCACTTGAAACCAAAATGGCAGAAATGCTGTTTAGTTTAGACTCTAAAACAAACAGCATGTCTGACATGCCTCTGAAATTTAGAGGTTTTTGAGACTTTTTCTTGGGTCTACTCAAAAACGGACGCGTCCACCAAATTTCATGTTGCTCAGTGAGACAGACTTCAATCGCGAAATTTTCAAATTGTTTCCTAGTTTGTGAAAGAGACCTGGAAATAAGCAAAATTACCCTATCCATGAAGCGCTGTGTTACAGCTGCTGTTGTTTTGAAAGCGCGATATGAAAAAAGATTGTATTGTAATATACAATGATGACTTCAAACAAAATGGCCGACTTCCAATGGCTTTTGGGCCATTGCTTCTTGAGTCTTTTTGGAAATTATTATCATGACAGTCATATTGGCCAAAATTCATGTTGCTAAGTGAGACCGGCATCAGGTACACAATTTTCAAATTTTGTAGGTGTAATTTCTCTTTGAAGCTCTTTGAAGCTTTGAAGCAAAATAATCCTTAAATGGCCGCTTCAACCGAAAATGGCCAACATCCTGTGTCTATTTGGGCCTTGCTTCTTGAGGCTTTTTGGAACATACTATTAGGAAAGACGGCATGACCAAAATTCACATTGCTGAGTGAGTCTGGCTTCAAGGGCTCAATTTCCTCATTTTTTCAGTAGTTCATCTTTGAAAGACCCCAGGAAATGAGCAAAATGACCCTCAAATGCCTGCTTCAAACAAAAATGGTCGACTTCCTTTGTCCTTTTGGGCATTGCTTCTTGAGACTTTTTTGTATGTGCTGTCGTGACAGACACGCCTACCACATTTCATGTTACTAACACTGGAGCTGAAGTTTTTTTTTTTTTCGATTTTTTTTTTTTTATTATGCGAGCCACTTCTATGGGAATATAAATTGTAACAAACCGCTTGCTCAAACGTTACAACAAGTACAAAGGCCAAACCATAAATGCTCCTAACATACATAAATAAATTTTTTGATTGATGCAGCATGAAGTTAGCATGGGCCTGAGAGGTCTTAGATTAGCAAAACAGGTTTCCCATCCCTGATTTATTGAAGACATCGTTTTGGATGTATATTGCCACTTCAAAGTTTAAGCGGCTGAATACCATATTAATGTTGACCGCAGCTCAGTTCACGGCTCGCCCCAGGCAGGGGAAGGCTGCGACGGAGAAAATGATTCTAACGTTGCTTAACATTGAGCTGCGCCTGAGGGTGGCTGTTGACAAAGCACCTGTGTGCGACGTCGGTGAGGGAATTGATGTGCTGGGAGAAAAAAAAATGAGGGCAGATTGTGAATCGGCACCAAAAAAAATCTACAAAACCTCATTTGCATCTGATTCAAAAAATGAGTCAAAATGTGTTGACTAGCGTTATTTTTAGCCACTCAGCTAGAGTGGAAAATCTCCAAGCTTTTAAAAGGCACTCGAGGGAATATAATTTCCTACTGCACACCAATTACAAATATTGTGCTCGTTTTTTTAAAAATGATTACCATTATTACCATTATATTGAATTTTAATGTGTTATTAGTAGTTATGTTTGTTTGCATGAAAAACAATTGCCATGCTGATTGGCTGGAAGAAGTAATTCCGCTTCCACATAGTGAGGCTTTGTCCATTTGGAACACCCCTTCAACTAAATATGCTTCCTTTTTTTTTTAGAGCTACTTCCCTGATTATCTTGCATTCAACGATGCCAAAAAAGCTAAAAATAAAGGCCAGAAAATAGTTGCCTAAATTCGATTGCTTTCACCTTCATGGGAAACGAAATGACTGCTCACTTTCCTAAAAACATAATATTTTGTTCAAGGAAACCAAACATGTGTTTTTCCTGCTTTCAATCTTCCATTTCAATACAAGTGCACTTTTCTCTATTTTTACACTGTGGGCGCATCAAGAGGTGCCGCTAAGATCACAGCGCGTGAGGAATGACACGCACTCACAAACACAAGTCGTCAATCACAACAACAATACGTGCAGAGGACACTGACAAAGAGATAGAAACCGGCGATAATGATGTCCGTTGGCCACATTTCCGCTTCATCTGTCAAACATAGTCAGAAATGTTGTCACTGATAAATTTATCTGTTCACGTGCCAGATAAATTGTTGCTTTTGTCACAGTTAAGACAGAGAGGCCGAACGATAAGATGCCAGGTTCCGTACGATTTGCGAGATTGTCGTAAAATATGCAGACGCCATTGTACTTTTTATTGTGTTTCAAGTTAAGCTGACTGCGGTTCCACCCAAACAGAGAGTTAAGAAGGCGGGCGGTTGTGAGGCTCATCTGCATATCTGGTTTCATTCGACTTGACTCTGCAGGCCACGAGCTCCCGTCGCGGTTAAACAAAAACGCTTATCTGCTGCAGCTAACGATCCTTCGGAAAGAGCGCATAATTACACTATAGGCTATACCGTGACCTCCATTGCTTTGTCATCCAAGGTAGGGTGTCGGGAAATGACAAATAACCGCAAATACTGATTTATCAGTTATCTGTACTGAACTTGAATACATTTATACTTCAATTTATGGGTGGCCCCACTCAGAGGTTTTCAGAGATATGATTTGTTTTGTTTTTAAGTTGTGTGCAACAATGACATGTTATGATCATTCATTCATTCATTCATCTTCCGAGCCGCTTGATCCTCACTAGGGTCGCGGGGGGTGCTGGAGCCCATCCCAGCCGTCTCCGGGCAGTAGGCGGGGGACACCCTGAATCGGTTGCCAGCCAATCACAGGGCACACATAGACGAACAACCATCCACGCTCACACTCACACCAAGGGGCAATTTAGAGCGTCCAATCAGCCTGCCACGCATGTTTTTGGAATGTGGGAGGAAACCGGAGCACCCGGAGAAAACCCACGCAGGCCCGGGGAGAACATGCAAACGCCACGCTTGGAGGCCGGAGCTGGAATCGAACCCGGTACCTCTGCACTGTGAAGCCGACGTGCTAACCACTGGACTACCGGGCCTAATTGTTATGATCATTTGTGGATGAAATATATGAGTGTCTTCAAAATTACATGGCGGGCCAAATTAAATGCTCACGTGGTCCAAATATGGTCTACGCGCCTTCGGTTCCCCTTCTCTGTGTTCGTCTTAACCACTAATAATACAACGCATAGTGTAAATACATTTGAATAACTTTGGTCTGGAGTAAATTGAGATAATTGATTTGTTAATTACAGCAACAGCACAGCGGGTTTTCGACTCGTGTAAACAGTGACGCGACAGCCAGGGCGAGTCCCTGGCAATCCACTGGAGTCTATGGTAAAGGAAAAATTATATATATTTCTGGGCGGCCCGGTAGTCAAGTGGTTGGCGCGTCGACCTGGGTTCGATTCCAGCTCTGGTCGTCCTGTGTGAAGTTTTCATATCTCCCCCTGCCTGCGTGGGTTTTCTCCGGGTACTGAGGTTTCCTCCCACGTTCCCCAAAAAACATGCATGACAGTCTGATTGATCACTCGAAATTGCCCCTCGGTGTGAGTGTGAGCGCGGCTGGTTGTTTGTCTATGTGTGCCCTGCGATTGGCTGAGATGAGCTCCATCACTCCCGCGACCCTTGTGAGGATAAGCAGATCAGAAAATGGATGGATAGATCGATAGTTAGATAGATATGGGAGGAACGGTGGGCGACTGGTTGTTGCATCCGCCTCACAATGCAGAGATCATGGCTTCTTATTTGAAATTTGCATGTTCTCCCCGTGTTTGTGTGGCTTTTCTCTGGGTACTCTGTTTTCCTCCCACATTCCAAAAACATGCACGGTAGGTTAATTGATCACTCTCCAAATTGTCCATATTTGTGATTGTAAGCGTTCAGGGTGTCCCCCGCCTCCTGCTACAGCTGGGATAGGCTCCAGCATGCGGATTAAGCGGTTTGGATAACGATAATAACGGATGCATGTATACAGTATATAAATACATCTCTGAATATAATGTCGTATTTTTTCTTCTTTGTCCTGTCACGCAACCGAAGTAATTTTGAGGCTCCAGTAAGTGCTAATTTCCTGGAGCCCTCAGTGGTCTGGAGACAGACAGAGGATAATGTTTTGGATACAATTTCTTCCGGGCAGTAGCATTACATGCGGGCTGTGAGGGTCCGCGTCGGATACATTGCAGCTCAAATTCTTCTCAAAGCACGATGGCAATAGAGCGGGAAGAGCTTATGTTTGGAAGTAGCTATTTCAGTTTGATTTAGACATAAAGGCTCGCGAAGGCAGCATTTGGGAATTGAACTGGGACCAAGTTCATGAGTTGTATCGAGGTTCACTTCGATTAAAAGTATGGTGACATCAAAGGGTCAAAAAGTCAGCATTTTAGCAAGGCGTTCCATTTGAAAAGGTAAGGTGTGGGCACGTCTGAGCGCTGCAGCGTTTTGTCAACGTTTCTTTCTTCAACGTTTTGTCATCCTTTTTTTTTTTTTACTACATAAAAAAGAATTTCAGTTAAGAAAGATGCAAGTTGCTACGTAGGCCAGAATAAAGACAGTAAAAAAACTGGGAAATATTGGGGTGTGCTTTGCACTCAACTCAATTCAATTGTATTTATAAAGCACTTAAAACAACCACACAACGGAAAAGGCTCGATCCCCTCTGACCCTTTGCTCTGTTCTTGGTACCTCTAATAACTCGAATGGAAGTGTACGAATGGTATGTACGCCGCTCTTTTTCTTTTCATTTTTACAACAACAGGCTTCTCAGTCTCATCCACAGGGAGATGTCAAATTGCAAATATGGTTAAGTATCATTGCAAAACACGATAAAATCTATTGTGTGTGTGTACAGTATGCATTTTTTTGTCTTGACGGCGGCCAGTTGTTTCTCGCTTGCTTATGCCTGCAAATTGATTATTTTTTTTTGACTGCATGAAAGCATTTATCAAATTTTACCTTGTTAAATAGTAGTGTAACCCTAAAGGGTAAACCCTTTTGGCAAGACATTCAAGTGTAAAAGTTCATCAGTGACTATGATGTTCTGATTGTAATTTCCCCATTGCGGGACAAATAAAGGATATCTTATCTTATCTTATGTCTCTGTATTGTACTGAGGCATCCCTTCGTGACAAATGCGATGGCCCTAAAGAGTCAATCAGGCAGATGATGACATTTTGTTCCATTTGTAAAACTGACCACATCTCTGTATTCTGTTGTTCTGAGGTAAACCTCAGGGACTAGTACCAAAGTTGACCCTAAAACAGCAAAAAGGCAGAGTTTTGGCAGTTCGGTAGCAAGTACGGTGACTGTAAAGAGTCAAAAAGTCACCTTTTTTTTGCCAGAGTCATATGTCTACCCCAGAGGGAAGAAATTGTACATTTAAAAACACAATGTCTTACTATGCTTATTAACCGAGGGAGTGATTGCAGGTCAGACTCAAGTGTGATCCAAGGATGATGAGGGTAGCTTCGAGGACACGTTTCTGGGAAAACGACACTCAACCAGGCATGAGCGTAGCTTCCAACTATTATCACATGTCAATGAGGCAGGCCGTGATCCGCGCCGATAAACGGCTTGCTTCATCTTCTTCTTGTTCAACCCCAGTCACCTCTCCACTGCACTGACTGACATTTACCCCTTCACTTCCCTCCTCCTTTCTCCTGTTCTCATCCACAATCCTCTCTCCATCCCTTCTTCCTCCGCGGATATTCCCGTGGGATAGTGGGGGAGGAGAGATTTCCAGGATTGTTGCTTCATCATCTCAAATAAAAAGTCGGGAACATGTTCAGACCACCACAATGTCTCGTTGCTTTTGCAGGCATGAGAAAATTTGAGCAAAACAGTAAAAAGTCGGGGTGTGTACTAGGGCCAAGCAAAAGTAAAATAATGACTGGGGTGGGGGTCGGGGGGGATAGTTTTAGTTATGAGGATCAAGTCAAATATTTATGACAAAAAAGGTTGTGATGTTGTGAGAATAGTTGCATTTCATGATAAAAACATCTGCAATGTCAGTCAACAATCCTGTTTTGACGGGAAATGAAGATGTAGAATTACAAAAACTGTATTTTCAAAGCAATATTTGATTGAACAAGGAAGAAGTAGCATTTTGAGGACAATCTTGTAATTTTACAAAACTAAAGTCATGTGAAAGTAAAGTTGGAAAATATTGTCGGATTATATGAAATTTCACAGGAATAAAATCAAATTGTCTTTGAGGGGATACGTTGTAGCTTTACGAAAAGGAAGTTTGTATTTTATGAGAATAAAATCATATTTTTACGAGGACAAAAAAATCTAAAAATCAAGCGCAGAGTCTGACTTTTATGGAAGAAAGCAATCATGTCTGAAAGAAAAATATATTAGTACTGCACAAAAAGATTTCCTAAAAATAAAAATACTTGAGTGGGATACCATATTATACTGTATTAAGATATCCTTTATTTGTCCCACACTGGGGAAATTTACAAATCTGTAAGTTTGACTTTTTGATTCCTCAGAACACTTGAAAATGACTTTCACTTGTCAGTCTTATTAGAGTAAGCCAAAAAAAAAAGAAAAATCCTTGACATATCCACGTGTGATTTTTTTTTTTTGCCCATAACCTACCTACCTCCACACCCTCCCTTGTGCTTTCTTTGTCTCGTGCCCAGTTTCAGTCTACATGTCCCAACTCGTCAGAGAATTAGAGGAATCACACGCTCCTTTTCTCCACCATTCTTCCAAACAATCACAACGTGCCCTGCTCAAGGGCTGCAGCAAGGCGTGTTTGCTCTGCAGACCGCAGAACAGGAAAATTGACATGTGGCCACACTGGCCCCATGTCAACCTTTGCTTATTACAGTCTTCATTCACATCAACTTTCACATCCGTGGTCTCATTCTTTCATTTACAGTAACTAGTGTAAGAACAACTACGAATACTCATTCTAAGAGACTATCCTAAGTTTGTGCAACTATTTTTGTCGTGAAGGCGTTATGTAAAGATGTGTGGAGTGTGACCTGGCACATTAGTGTTCCGTGAGAGATCATCGGGTGTGCCGTGGGAACTTATCCAATGTCAATTCATTTCATACAAATAAATCCATCCATACATTTTCTGATCCGCTTTATCCTCACGAGGGTCGCGGGGCGTGCCGGGGCCTCTCCCAGCTGTCTTCGGGCAGTAGACGGGGTACACCTTGAACTGGTTGCCAGCCAATCGCAGGGCGCACATAGAAGAACAACCATCCACACGCACTCCTCGGGACAATTTAGAATGTTCCATTCACCTGCCATGCATGTTTTTGGAATATGGGAGGAAACCAGAGGACCCGGAGAAACCCCGGGGGGGGGGGGGGGGGTGCAAACTCCACTCAGAAAGCCAGGAGCCGGGATCGAGCCCTGCACCTCTGGACTGTGAGGTGGCCGTGCTAACCAGTCGATCATTGTGCCGCCATACAAATAGATAAAATACATACATACATACATGTCAATTTTTTTGTTAACAAGAGGGAAAAAAAGTACTCTTTCACCAGATGACAAAAGTATATAATTAACATGTCGGTATGTGGACTTTTTGTGAATAATTTTGCCACATGGTGTGCCGCGAGATTTTTTTTCCGATGTGAACTGTGTGCCTTGGTTCAATCAAGGTTGGGAAACACTGTTCCAGAAAATGCCATGTCTGGAGATTGTGTGTGTTAATGCTGGAATGCTGAATTAAAAAAAAAAAAACGGAATGGTGTGGAATCATATGAGATGCAAAAGAGTGGAATGAAATCATCTGGAACGATATACCGAATCATATTGGAAAATTATGGAATGATATTGAAATGGATAAAATGATATGGAATAACGTGTCATTAGAATGGTGAAAACTGCGGAAATTTTGGTGTGCAGGAACTGTGCAAATCTTAAAAATCATCCACAAGGTGAATTGCATGAGCTGAATATTTAATTTATTATTTACTTTTTTAAAAATGAAAATGACGTGCTATGTTGAACGTGTCATTGAGAATGAACAGAGAATATTGCAATGTAAATGTAAAATTATGGGAAAACTGAATTGTTGGAATGAGACAAAGAGCTAAAGTCTCTGAACTGTATTTTGTGACATGTTTATTACCATGGTGACAGGTTAACTGTAAATTTGACTTGGAGGAGACATGAAGCACTGTGTGACAATTTGAGTGAAATGGATGAAAAACATGTCAGACAGGGACTTCAAAGCAAAGAATGTTGTTGTTTTTTTCATCTTTTGCCGTCTTCAATTTCATCAAAACTTCAAGTTGTAGAATAGTTTCAATTTTTATGACTTTTTATATTGCTTTATATCTTCTTCCTAGTCAGCTGGTCAAAGCTTGAAAGCGCGCAGCATGTCACATGGTAAAAGGCTGGTTGCCTCCCAAGTGAAGTTGTATAAAGGCTGCTCATGCCATTTTTTAAAATTAAGCAGAAGTTGAAACTGGGATTTTTGTAGACAACAAAATATGGTGTTGATTACATATTAAAAAGAAAAAAAAGGACACCAGTTGGTCATTAGTTAAGTGACTTGTGTTATTTTCTCTTTTGTAATCATAATTGAGCTTCTACCAAGCAAACAGATAATTGCTCAGATGACTCCATTTATTATTATTATTATTATTATTATTTTTTGAATACTAAAATATATGATAGCTGCATTCCATTCAACATTCACTCTGCACCTCCGTTATATTGTTCTATTTTTATTGTTAACCAAACCCTCGATTCAAGTTCCTGCTCCCCAAAATTCTAAATTTACTCCTCAAAGAAAAAGAAAGTTAATTTGAGTCGTGACGCCACCCGCGTACCCGCGATCGTCTTGAAAAGAGAATCCACCTATGAGTAGAAGGCGAGGACAGGAGGGAGCGGACCAAGGAAGGAAGGACTAAAGGCCGAGGCCCCAAAGAAAGAAAGTCACACCTTGGAGACAAACACCGTGTGTCACGCCGTTTAAAAAGAGAATAGGAAAAGGTGCCAGAGGTGTGAACGGACGAGTGGAATTGATTTGAGAGGGAGCACATCAGGAGGGGAGAGGGAGGTGAAGTCAGAGGAGAGGGAGTTGTCTCCCGCAACAAGTCTAACCTGAATCCAAAGCTAACAAGATGCGCTGATTGCAGGGTGCTGAAAATATGAGGGGGGCGAAAAAAAAAAATTAAACACAGGGTTTTGTTCCTTGACTCTGTTGCTCAGGTTTCAGTACTGTTTTCTTTCTGTCTCGCACAGAGCAAACAAACAAATCGACGCTAACGAACGCAAATGTTGCAGAGAGTATTCAACTATGTGTCCGGATTTAGAACCAACAAACACACACTCACGGGTTGTGAACAGTCAAGCACTGACGAACAGTTACAAACTAAATTCTAATTAATGTCCCACAATTGTAATCCTTTATTTGCAACAGTACTTATATTCTCCTCATTTTGGAGCATTTTACTCGGCTGTACCGCTTCCAGTGCTACGTAAGGGGATGTGAAACTTTTTGACCAATTAAATTTTGGCTTCTGAGTTGCCATGTCATTCATGTCTGACCCAGACCTTCAAAATGAGTCGCGCTGGCCGATGTGACATAAACCGGTGAGTCTTAAATGTAGTACAATTACCGCAAGAGGGACACAAGCTTCCTGTTGTGATGTGTGAAAGAAATGACCTCATTTTTTTTCTTTGACATCATTACAATACGGTTGAATAGTATGGTTCAGTTGTATTTAACTTGCAAGCACATCATCTGCTTTTCATTTTATGATGTTTGTTTTAAAAACTGTATTGAAGTACAATATTTATTTCGTTTATTATCTTGTATTACATTTTAAGCCATGGGTGTCAAACTCACGGACCCGGGGCCAGATCCGGCCCGCCACGTCATTTTATGTGGCCCGCAAAAGCAAATTGTGTGTTAACTTGTATGATCCTTTCCCAAATGTGTACCAATAAGTCAAATTGTCATGTTGTACTAAATGTTGAGATTTTACAATCACTTTATTACCCCGTTTGGACTTACTTGAACAATAACTGAACTATGATAGTTGACTGATTTCAAAACAAGTAATCAATTAATTTGTTTTGGACAAGTTTTTTTTGTGGATTCATGGAGTCATAATGGTCCTACGAAGGAAAACTTAATTCCAAAGTGGCCCACGACAAAATTGAGCCTGACACCCCTGTTTTAAGCGAATCATTATTTCCAACCCTCATCCCTGTATTTAAAATCAGCATTAACGTTCAAATTGTGCACAATTTTACAGTGGTTTACAGTAAAGACACCTCTCGTTTTTGCTGAAAAATTACCTCAACGACATTATTTTATTTGATTGTCATTATGGTGGTACTTTGCATAAAAATGAAAACCCCTGCACTAAACGCTCACCGCTAGCCATTGGGTAGCAACCAAAAAACTGTTCAATCACACTACCGCAATTGAAAATTTAATCCGCACTCTCTAGTCATCAGTGGCCCAACTGAAGTATGATGTAAGGCTTCAATCAGGTGCTTCTGCAGCTTACAATTTAGTCTGTCAAAGCATAGGGAAGATATGATTCCCCTAGTTGTATAACGCTTGGGAAGATTACTTGTCATGTCAAAAGGTATTCCAGTTATTCACAAATGACACAGCGCTGCTTCTTGTCAAAGTCCCTGAAGCCAAAAATAAATACGTTTGAAAAAATCCCAATTCACAGATGAAAGAACCTTCACAACATTCGCAGCAATCCAGGTCAACAGAAGATACAATTGGCACAAGTTTGTTGCCAAGTGATCGTTGTCATCAGATGTTTTGCTGATTTGCTGACAAATACAGTACGTGTGTACTTTTCCAAAGTGTGGTTCACGAACCACTGTCACGAACCACTGTCCTGTCATTGGCCGACTGATACTGTGATAAAAGATAAGACCTCTCTCAGGAGCGAACAATTAAAATTTGGATCAGGATGTAAAATGCAGATGTTCATAAATGCACACCTACTGCACATGCCTGAATTGTCTTCTGGATTCAACAGTCCAGTGAGGATGGCCCACTTTTCACTTAAAAACTACCTTTGTACATGTTTTTGATAAAAAAAATTATATTAGCTTGCATTTCTAAATTTATAAATTCGTTGTGGAGAAATCACGAAATAAATAACTGCTCCTTTGTGCTCACCAATATGGCAACGCCCCCTCCCTCTTCTTATATCTTAATGGGAGTCAGCAGAGCAACCAGACACAAATTGACTATTCAAATATATTGTATATACATTCCTAAAAATGTTTTTTAAAAAAAGGCCATTAATCGGCACCAACATTTAAAGTGGACATCGCTACTTATGCCCACTTCAAGCACTGAAAATATCACGATTAGCTTCTCCAAGGCTGACTTATAGGAGAATGAGCATCTTATCTGACAGATCTATTTTCTTTGTTAAGTCCCCAAGATACAGGCACTTTATATCCATCCATCCATCCATCCATTTTCTGAGCCCAGCCATAGGGGCAGTAGGCGGGTACATCCTGAACTGGTTGCCAAACAATCACAGGGCACACATAGACAAACAACCATTCGCACTCACACTCACACCTTGGGACAGTTTAGTGTTCAATTAGCCTGCCATCCATGTTTTCGGAATGTGGGAGGAAACTGGAATACCCGGAGAAAACCCACCCAGGAATGCTGGGGCTGAAATTGAAACCTGCACCTCTGCACTGTGAGGCGGACGAATTAACCAGTCGACAACCGTGCCCGTTTGTAACTAATGTAAACGAATGTGCCGACGGGGAAATTGAGGCCGGGGGTGTTCAGCTTCCGTGAAATCAAAATTGCGTCATTGATATGCCCCATCGGAGCGCAGAAAACCATTAAACCGTCTGGAAATAAATCTTAATATCTGAACTTCTTCCTTTGTGATAAAAGTGACGCAATTGTAAACAGGATATTGCTAACATATCGGAAGAGCTGAAGTTGGGAATGACAAAATCAGACAAAAATCCCCAACCCTCTGAAGTTTCATTACATAACACAGCAATACTGTAGTTATTCCGAAAAAAGGAGGCCATCTTCGAGCCAAACAGGTCAAGCATACACACGCAATATAAGCGCTAGCATATGCACATGAGTGTGAAAATGACAACGGCAAGTCCCATTCAAACGCACCATCCGGCATTTTTAAAGGCGTTTTGTCATTAACATTAGCAGTCATTGCCAAAAGTGCTCCCGACGAGTCCATACATGCCCATAGATTTTCCAAAAAGCCTGCTTTTCCACCAACAACTTGGCTGGGCCGGGGATTTAACTTCCTATTAGCACGACACCACACACACGCACACGCACACACACCTACACACACACACACACACACACATGCATGGCTGATACCCTTCAATCTGTGTCTCCGGCTAACGTACGCACATTCTTCAGTCATTACAAAGGGATGCTGGTCCGTTTGCTTTGTAGAACAGGACTGGCGGTTATTAAGTTGGGCTGCCACGCTTGCCGCTAACGTTCACGCATTCCTCGGGAGATGGCGGATGGTGGCCCACGCACGGCAGGAAACATGCCACACAGAAATAAAAGTGTCGCGACCCATGCGTCGCTCGCCTTTTAGCATGCATCATTGGGCGAAAACGAGGTGGGTATGGCGAGAAACGTAAATTACAGAATGCCGTGGCTGAAAAAAGATTAGAGGGCCCAATATAGAGCCTTGCTCAACGCAGACAGAGCGAAAAAAAACTGCTTTTTTTTAAAGGCCCTTTTAGTCATGAAGCCCTTTGTCCGGAACCATGCAGTTTTGCAAACGTGGAAAAATGTGTGATGGTACGATGAAACAAAGGTATTCAAAAAGGTATGCACCAAAAGAACACTAATCCTACGGTGAAACGGCGGTGGCAGCATGATGCTGATGGGCTGTTTTTCTTCAACTGGACCTTGGGCCTTGGTCATGGCAGCACAAAACCTTCAGGCTTCTACTTGAACATCTGAACTTTGTTTGGGCTGAGTCACTTTAAATGGTGACATCTGTGTACTGACTCCCATTTAAAATAAGTTAAAATGCAAATGGTTCATATTGAACACAGACATATCCAGCGTATTAAGTGGGGGCGCGCACTTACGCAACCATATTTTTCCCGTTTTTTTTTTTTTTGCCTGCCCTGTCGAAAAGATTGAATTTATTTTTCAATTGTGTTTTATAGGTTTAGGACATATTAATGGTGGAACTATTTATTTATTTATATATTTATTCTGATCACATAAATCTGGCATTTGAAGAGGGGCTGTGTGGACTTTTTATATCTACTGTATTTTGGTAAGTGCATGGAGGAATATATTCCCAAGAGAATTTCGAGCAGAATGAATTATTTTTCCCCGTTAAATAAAATGTAATCACATTTTAACAAGAAACTATTATGATTAAATTAAAATATCCCCAAAGTTAAGAAGAAAAAAAACTATTTGAGGGTGACTGGTGCCGCCTACTAAAAAAAATGCAACTTAATTTTTTTTAAATTATCATTTAGTTGAAAAAAATACTTTTTGAAATGCGAATGTAAGTAAATACAAAAACGCCATTTATTTTACAAATTCCTAATCCTGGAAAATAATGTAGTACAAGAATTTGAATTTGTAAGTCCAAATATCCACCCAGAATAGAAAAATCAACAGCAAAACCAACAAAGAATGAATCACTTGAATAATAGTATGTACGTGTGTTATAAATGTTAAAATGTCTTTATTTTATGTTTATCTCTCAATATGCAGATTTGAGATATCTAGCCCAGCGTTAGATATTAAAAATTAATGGGCCGAATAACACCCGGTAGTCCAGTGGTTAGCACGTCGGCTTCACAGTACGGAGGTACCGGGTTCGATTCCAGCTCCGGCCTCCCTGTGTGGAGTTTGCATGTTCTCCCCGGGCCTGCGTGGGTTTTCTCCGGGTGCTCCGGTTTCCTCCCACATTCCAAAAACATGCATGGCAGGCTGATTGGATGCTCTAAATTGTCCCTAGGTGTGAATGTGAGCGTGGATGGTTGTTCGTCTCTGTGTGCCCTGCGATTGGCTGGCAACTGATTCAGGGTGTCCCCTGCCTACTGCCCGAAGACGGCTGGGATAGGCTCCAGCACCCCCCGCGACCCTAGTGAGGATTAAGCGGTTCGGAAAATGGATGGATGGATAAAAACAATTATTTACCCTACCATTGCTCATACTATATAGCAATACACATTTGCATCATAGATTTTCTTTCAGATATGTATGTATTTATGGCCCTCAGTGGATTTTGCAGAAATGCTCAGGAACTCATGCGTGGTGCGGAACAGGTCTGTCCACTATAAGCAAGGATGACTTCACGCAGTGAGGACATGAGGGACACGCCTTTGTCGCACTGAAAAGCGGTTGCGTTTAATTCTTGGTATGAAGCCACACGGTAATGCCGTTAATGTTTAGAAGGAACATTTAAAGGGCATCGCCATTTGCTGCAACTGTGGTGCGGGTCCCATTTTGGAACACAAAAGAAAACCAATTATGATTCCTAACTGACATAGTTGTGTTTCAATGGGAACGGAGGGGAAATGTGTGAATTCGGCCCCATTCTTGATATGGGTGTATCAAATTAAGAACTACGGATGTTGGTAAAAAGTATTAATAGCCTGCCTGACGTGAATAAATACTGCAGAGGATGAAACATTAATTAATATTCTCACGCTGTTGAGCTTATTTTACTGTTTTACGGTTCCCCATGAAATTTCAAAGACCATTATGGGCAAAAGTAAGAGAAACAGAGACAGTTCTCGTGACTTTTTCCCAAAAAAGTCATTAAATTCCAGGGGGAAAGAAAAACTTTTTTTAAAAATTGTGGTCAAAGGTGTTAAATTTTAGCCCAACAGTATTTAATGCTCTATGAATACGTGTGGCAGATATACTGTAGAAAGGATAACGTTATGAAAGACTTATGGAGAAAAATCATTTAGTAATATTCTAATTCTTGCGGTTGTTGTTTGGAGTGCTATTGCCGTTTCTGCAATTCTGCAGCCAAATAGGGCAACCAAAATATGCAAACAAAAATGGTCGTACTCATTGTAGAGGACAACCACAATAATGTTCACATTACAATCAGCATCTCTCAGCCAGTACGAGTGCTATTAGCACATGATATTATCATTATTACAAGATGCAGATCTTGTATTGGCGCTCATGAAACTTTCCAGGTAACACTGTGGGTTTTGTGCGTGTGTGTGCGTGCGTGCGTTTGCAGTATCTCTCTCGAGATAGATGTGTGCGTGTTTTTATATTGAAAAAATGTACTTTGTATTTTATTTCATCACGTGGTTGCCCAAAATACAATCATCTGAATGCAGATATTTTAAAGTAAACTATGCATCTACTTAAAAAACGTGACTGGGTCCGTTGTCACGCTGTTGAACCTTCTAATTGCCGTGTGTCGGGACTATTTTGCTTAATCGTCACTCAATCTGTAATCTTTTCAACTCATTTTTAGCTCAATACCACCACCGTTTGGCTTTATGTGGAACAGTCCGACTCTATTGTTATTTGTACAAGTAGGAAAACACATAAATATTTACAGTAACCGAAAGTAATACCACCCAAAAGCACAAGTCGACTTTTTTTTATTTGTTTTTTTTATTTGCTCTTTTTTAACCCACCTGTCACGTAACCAAGCGTCATTTGACGTAGCCCGAAATGGTCGCCAAACTGGTCTTTCAAACCCGGAAGTCACCTGCTCCAATTCGGTAAAGTGCGCCTTAAGCCAAATGAAATGACAAATACGCCCTTTAATAAATACTAGTTTTCGAAGGAAGAAAACAAGTGACAGCATGAAATATCTTGTAGTGTAACTGTTCTTTTCTAAATGCGGAATTGCTATCGAAGGCTAAAATGATGGATCTGAGCAGAGCGGATGAAGACTCGTACACAGTATGTATTTCTATTCACGTCGTTTCAAATATATACACTATGTATCTAAACTGAGAATAAATTCACAACTTTGCAACACTGATAGTTAACGTGCAAACATTTTTGTGCGGTCTTTTTTGACGTTGTCAGGACCACTGAGGATCTTAAACCATTGTAATTTACTGTGTATATATTTGTCTTTCTAGAATAACCTTATCGGGACTTTGCTTGGCATTTTTGGAAACGTGCTTGTCAGCATCTCCTTAAATATTCAGGTACAGTGGGGTTTTCTGCTATATAATCTCTTACCTAGATGGCAACCTGTCTCTCCAGCTGTCTATCTGTTCAGCTGTTATAGCAAATATTGAATAGCTCTATCTTATGAAGTTTTTAGCGAATAACGCAGTATAAGTAAAAAAACAAAATAAAAGTATGCAAATATGTGAACTGTGAGTCTGTCCTTCTGTCGTTCGATTTTTCTTCTTTTTTTCTTACCACATCTGAATGTTCTGTGTTTTTTCTTTCCTGACAGAAATATGGTCATGTGACCGTCGTGGGAGCTAAGGACCCACGCATCTTCTACCACACAAAAACCTGGTGGTTTGGCTTTTTTCTGGCCATTCTCGGCGAAGCAGCTAACTTCGTGTCATACGCCTTCGCCCCTCTCAGCCTCGTAGTACCCCTCAATGCCGTCTCCATCCTGAGTGAGTGTTCCTTCTTTGTCAGCGGGATCAAAATATCATTTTAAAATGATGGGGAACCTGCAGAAAGTATGATGTTCATGTATTGTCCTATGCCTTTTGTCTTTCAGCAAGCTACATTTTGGGTTTTATTTTCATGCATGAGAAATCAAAGCCAAAAGACTTTGCAAGTAAGTGGAACAAGTCGGCGTTTTGTTTGCAACTATTCACAATTTTGCACCAAAAGCAAACAGCTGCTGTACATTTTATGTTCTTTTTTTTTTTTTTTGTCAATATATTTGATACCCCTGGAAAGCCCGGTAAAATATGCCAAATCCAAACCGCCGCTACCCAACAGGAAATTCTGCTTTTGTTGCACTTTTTTTCCCTTGTTTTTTTTTCATTTACATTTTTTTAATGATTCGGTGTTATCAGAATCATCATTCTCAAAAATAAACAAGACAATTTAATACAATTGCCTATTTTATTTAAAATTTTATCTCTACAAAGCCTCAGTAGTTTGAGACTTTTTGTGATTAAGGGCCATATAAATACATTTGACTTTACTTGGCAGATGCTGCATAGAGGTACCAAATAAATAAATACATATTGTATCATATTTTAACAAAATGGCGCAATGTGTCTTGCTTCCAGAGCGCCACGGGCTGTCCTTCCTTGGTGCCATCCTAGTTGTCGGAGGTGCATACCTCTTTGTGGCTTTTGGGCCAAACACGCATGAAAAGCTGACAGCGGAAGTCGTAGTGAGACTCCTCGTTGGATGGCCCGTTCTCTTATATCTGGTAAGTTCACTCTCGATGCATTGAAGTTTCACATGAGTGTTCATATGTGGGTCACTCATGTCGGCAGTCATTTCCAACACAACTGTGGATGTGGGTGGACGGAGGAAGGAAGGACGGAAGAGAGGGAGAGAGAGAGAGAGAGAGAGAATTAATGGCATGTATTTATTTATTTTTGGGCAGGTCTTGGAGATCATCATGTTCTGCCTGCTTTTATACTTCTACAAACAGAAAAATGCAAACTACCTCATCATCATCCTGCTGCTGGTTGCTTTGCTGGGTAAACCAAAACAAGTTCAGCTCCTATCATTGGAGAACAGTGTAGTTCCTCGCGCTAATATTTGAAATGTGTGTTTGTGTGTGTCGTGCTCAGGTTCAGTCACGGTCATCTCAGTGAAGGCCGTGTCCCACATGTTGATATTGAGCCTCGAGGGCTCCATGCAGCTTGACTATCCAATCTTCACTGTCATGTTTGTGTGCATGGTGTCGACAATCGTTTTTCAAGCCAGGTGAGTGGCAACTGTTTGGCGTTTGTGGAAAATGAAATAGAGCTTTATGATTTGAATTCTATTAAACAATATCACTGCTGGATTAAATAGAGAATGGAGATATGGTAACTTAAGTTCTGTAGTGATGTTTGGGTATTTTTGGGAGGGCAGTTTTCTCTCCCAAGCCTCCAAGCTGTACGATTCGTGCCATATCGCCAGCATGAACTACATCTTGTCCACCAGCTTGGCAGTCTTGGCAGGTGAGTCATGGGACGTTGGTATTGCTTAGATATTATTTTGTTGACTCTTAGGCAGGGGCGTGAGAAAGCAGGTTTGGCAAAAAGCTCTGTTTGTTCACCCAGAGGCCTAAGTGGATTTGCTCTTGCCCTTGAGTCAAAGTGCTTCGAAATGCTTTCAGAATGACAATGTCGAAAGTCCAAATTGAATAGAAATCCCCTGTTGGCTCGAAAGAACAAGTGATTATCTCAGGACTGTTTTTAGGAGCTGTGTTTTACTTGGAATTCAATCATGAAGACATCCTTCACATCTGCATGTTCTTATTGGGGTGAGTCAATCATGGAAAACAACTCACCACATACAGTATGAAGTACATCAGTGTTGCATCTCATCTTTTGATGCGCAAAACATTTTAGTACCTTCGCAATCTCAAGGGAGATCACGTTGTACGACTTTGTTTTGATTGAATTTCTTTTTTTCCAATTTTTTAATATGTCCACTGGGTAAAGCAACAGCACTCACTTTCAGCTTGAGAAAATCCTCCAGAAATCCAGTGGCATATTGACAACCATGCTATTTCTTATTGATCACATTTTTTGGGGGGAGCCGAGGCACATATTTCACATTCGAAAACTCTTATTAGCACACCATCAAGTAAAATGACTGAAAATGTTGCATTAAATGCATATTATCATCTTCGAAACATCCACCGGCTCCGCTCTTCTCTCACTCCTCAGTCCACTGCTATACTTGTTCACACCCTCGTCACCTCGCGACTCGATTACTGTAATTCCCTTCTGTTTGGTCTCCCTCAAAAAACCCTCCATAAGCTTCAGCTGGTCCAAAATTCAGCCGCCCGCATTATCACACTCACACCATACATAAACCATATTACACCTGTCCTCCAACATCTCCACTGGCTCCCCGTTTTACACCGCATTCAATATAAAATCCTGCTCCTCACATTCAAATCCATTCATAACCTAGCCCCTCCATACCCCTCTGACCTCATCCATATTCCTACGCCTGTCCGCTCTCTTCGTTCCTCCTCCTCTGTCCTCTCTGTCCCCCCTGCTCGCCTCGTCACCATGGGAAATAGAGCCTTCAGTCGCTCTGCTCCCCAGCTTTGGAACTCACTCCCAGCTGACCTTCGTAATTCAGACTCATTAACACATTTCAAATCCAGCCTCAAAACACATCTGTTTCGACAAGCCTATTCACTCGGACCATAAAGCCATTATTCTATTTATTTATTTATTTTTGTTGTATTTCTTCTTATCTTATTTGATGTTGTTTTTAACATTGTACTCGTGATTTTAACTGCTTGTTGTAAGGTGTCCTTGAGTTACTAGAAAGGCGCCCACAAATAAAATGTTTTATTATTATTATTATTATTATCCTAATATACTTATGATCTCATGCCAATTTACTCTGACTTTGCGCACTCAGTGTGAAATGGGGGCGTGTTTGGTTGAAGACAAAGCCCTTATTCTGTTGTATGAATGGCAGCAGGTCGATAAAGGTGGTTAATGGTACCTTCTGCTATCTTGTGGAAGAGCATTTCATTGCTCTGCCTATCACTAAACATCAGTAGACTCTATGGATGGCTAAACAAAGATACACTTATTTGTATTGAACACATAATTTCCTGCAGCCCACCATTCGCAATCAGGTGGACTGTTTTGACCTGGTTTCTCTCTGCCTGATATAGAACTGCCGCATGCTATCTGGGTGTCTTCCTCATCACCAAAATCAAGAAGAAGAACAAGAACTTTGAGCCCTATGTCACCATGAATATGAGTAACGGTGTGTAAAAAGTGCATGTACATGAACCAAACATAACAATGGCATTGGAATGGCTAATTCTGAATCTGGTGTGTCATCCACGATCAGGTGTATCGATCATTCACAGCAAGGGTCCGGAGGTCCCGGCTGACTTCACAGGTACTTTCTCTTATGGCGCTCTGGTCAACAACGACGGAACCACTTCTTCCCATCAGGCCGTCAACACGGAGCAACCCACCACCAGCTTCAGACCCACGAGGGCATCGAATGGACCTCCTGACAGGAAGCAAGATTAGTTACAAGCGTTGACATCTGTAGGTTGGCGGAACCTCCAAAGTCAAATAGAAACCATTCAGTGATGGGGGGAAAAGTTTCCATTAAGGTGAAGTGGATTGCTTCATTCAAAACTAAAAACATTATTCGAACTAGATGGCTTTTCACATTTAAAATCCCTACAGTCCCTGTAAGTGGAAATACATACGGTAATAGTTTCGTGAACAACCCTGCACATGTTTTGAGCGATTATCGTCAAACGTGTATGATGTATTTAGAAACAAATCTCTGAATTGGCTTCACATTAACCAAGAAGTGGGGGAACCTTTTGAGGTTTAAAAATTAATAAATAAAGGAATGGGAACATTTTGACTTTGGAGCTTCCCTGTATGTGTGTCTGCCTATACAACTGCAAGGATGCCCTAAAAGGAAGCTTGACATACAAGGTACAATCATGCTCAGGACCAGCAAAACAACTTTTACAGGTGCTGGATTTTTAAACGGTACATGTGTAAATGTGACATATGCCTTGAAACTGACCACCTGTAGTATTGGAAATACACGAGAAGAGTTCATACTGTTTGATGGCAATTTCTGTGTCCTTGGTGATCTCAGCAGACTGCTGGAGCCTTGCTAATGATCACTTTAAATTCAGGAGTTCTGGAAGTGATCTGCCTTTTAAGATGTGTCCCTTCACTCCAATTTTACCTCCTGTTTTGGGGGTTGTATTATTACTTTTTTTTTCATTCGGGTCCCAGCAAATGCTTTAATTTATTGTATTTATTGATTTATTGTGCCTTAAAAGGGAGTAGCGCTACACTGGATAAAAACAAAAAACCGTCCATGTCTATATTGTACTAAGGCAAATTTCTCCTTTTGCCTCAAAGATCAGAAAAGTTTTGATTTATGGAGTTCAATTGACCCGATAACTCAGGTTTGTACTTAAGTTGAAATCCAAAAATAAATACAAGATGCTCATGTTTTGACTTTTGGCACGTACGACGTGTGCTGTTTTGTGTGCTGTTTTTCCCCTCTCTCCAAAAAAAGGAAATATTAAGGACGAATTATTTTTATATTTTGTAGAGCTAGTTGGGTCTCTGGGGAGCGTGTGTGTGTGTGTGTAGCATCTTTAATCATAAAAAAGCGTTCCATTTTTATATGTGATAATAAACACTGAGGGCTTGATACATAATAAAATAAAAAAAAGATTATTGCTTGTGTGATGCGACGGAAAATTGTTCATTACAGCATTCAAACTACAACTTCTGATTTTCCTCTTCACTGCTTTTTTCCCTTATCCCATTGAACTTAATATAAATCAAATACTGTTAATGATTTCTAAGAATTCACGTTTAACATTGAAAGACGAACACATCGGGGCGAATGGTGCATTCATATTTGAATTAATATTCCAGAAAATATTTTATTCACAACATATAACAATTTTCGCTTAACGAGCGAGAAGAGCCACCGGTTGCTCGTTAACGTCTAAAGGGCGGGCCTCATTTCCATGTCTACGTTTTGATTGGCCACCTTCAATCTCCGCCACCGTCTCATTGGTCCAGTTCTCTATTGCGCTGGGGTTTGGTTGCGCCGCACTAATCCCCATCACAACAAATATCGCATTTGACAGTAAATTTGATATTTTTTTGAGAAAGATAAGTGGCGTCACGTTACGTTGGTCTACTCAAATTCTGCGGTTCGGTCCCTCTTGAAATGATTTATCTTCACGAACGGTAGTTGGGTGAGTTATGCTACAACCAGCATTTGCCACAGTCACGAAGCAAGACGATATTGCGTGCTTTTGCTGTTTGTGTGCGTTGATTGCCGATTGACTGAACCGAATGTAGTCGGTGTTTGAATGGAGGTCCTTACGTAATATTAGGTCTTTTCTGTGTCCTTGGATGAAAATAACTTGTGCTGTGTTTTATACAAAATACACATTCTAATGGTTGAATGTTTGAATATACTATCTCCCTAACCGTATTTCAATCAAACGCGTGAGGCTGTTATGCCTCGAAAGTGGGTGCTGTTTTTTAATTATGCCACTAGATGTCGCTGTTTGCTCAGCGCTTGTTTAGGGAGTACAGGTTGCAGCAACCTGCTGCTTCTTTTCATTCCGATTCCAAATCTCTAATTATTATCTCATATTATATGTCACATAATGGTGTAACAATTTTTAAAATTATATATCCTGGTCTCATTTTTCTATGTCATTAAAAACCTGGCCTACTAATCTACTGTGTACTTTCAGCTATCTTTTTTAGCCAAGGCACATTTCTTTCATTGAAAAAAAAAAATCCCCCTGCACACCACTAGCTGAAAATGTGAAAACAACTTATTTTATCAATTAAGTGTTACTTTGTTATTAGAAGCGTGTTTTAAACATTGATAAATAACGCTGTATTATTACACATTGAATAGGAATCAAATCAACATCAATCAAATATTTTGTAATCTTTCATATTAATTCCCACTAGGTGTGATAAATATTTTGGATGAAAACAAATCTGATATCCTGCCATCAATCGATGAAAGACACACGAAGCTCTTCCTCCACAGCTCTCATTCTTTCGATGTTTTTAGTTTTTACAGCTGTTAGGCTATTTCCTGAGCCGCTTCGGATCTGAACGTCTCATTTACAATAGCTTTGCAGGCGCGAAGTATAAATTGCTCTGCCGCTGGAAATTTTTTGTTTTGGCTACACATTCAGCGACGTAGTAGCTTGTTTTCAAGGCTCTCTCGTATACCTTTGCGGTTTTTCTTACGCATGTTGCTTGTTTCTCCGTGTTTTCATGTAGTTGAATAAAGGCGATAGACCGTACAGGCATACATATTGGATACTATCCCACGCCACACCTGATAATGGTGTGCTGCGGCATAGGGTTTGAAAAACACCGGTATACTGTTTGTTCCCTGCCTCTCCTTCAAAATCAGCTGGGACAAGCTCGAGTATTGAAGTATCGAAAATTGAAGCTTCTTCCTCATGAAAGGAGAATTCTTTAAAACCCTCCACTCTCCTCCACAGTGCCAAATCTTCCTGCTTGTGACCCACCCACAAACAAGGCTCATCATGTTGCGAGAGAGCTCCAAGGCGTGGAGCAACGGCTCTGAGGCCTACAGCAGTGACCCGGAGGAGGATGAGGAGGAGGAGGAGGAGGAAGAGGACATGGTGTTTGGGGAGAACGAACCGGACGGCGTCGGCGAGGAGATGATGGACCTGAGCGACCTGCCGACCGCGCTCTTCGCGTGCGGCGTCCACGAGATGGTGTTTGAGGACGACATGGACAGGGTGAGTCAACTGATTTCTACAAGAGTAGTAGTGAAGTTCTGGATAAATTTATTGGGGGGTTTTGTGTGTGTGTGTGTTTGTGTGTGTGTTGAGTACTTCAGCTCTTTAACCGCATGATTTTTTCTGTAACATGTTGTTTCATTTGTGTGAATTCTTGATGCATGTGTTGGTACTTTATGGTCCTTCCCATTTTAAGTTCTTTGATGCTATCTTGTGGTTAGTCTCTTGTATGTTATTTGTGGATTTTTGCTATTTGCGACATGGCTTGGTCCCTATTCGCCGTACTATAGATCAGACCAGAATGTGATGCAGCATCACCTCTTTAGTTCAGTGTCCCTGAAATTGCAGAAATCGTTTTTCAGCAGGTTTCCTGGTAAAATAATAGCAAGTCTTGTAAGACTTTAGCCTACTGTGCAGCTAAAGTGTTAACTCCACAGTGACATCCATCCTTAGAACCGTTTTCAAATCCGCTTATCCTCACAAGGGTTGCGGGCATGCTGGAGCCTATCCCAGCTGTCTTCGGGCAGTAGGCGGGGGGGGCGTCCTTGCCCGGATAGATAGATGGCGCCATTTCAAAAAAACAAAAGCACCAAGCACTATGGATTAGTTGATCTGGCGGCGCCTCGATTCCCACGGTCCTACGCGTAAGTGATAGCTTACGTAGGCGCCATGTTCGGGATGTCGTTTTGCACATTGCGCGTACTGGCACCTACTGCGGAAGTGCCTTTTGCATCTGCATGCTGTCCTCAGTTACGTCTGCCTTTCCTCTGTCTGAGCAACGTGTCGGCACAACATCGGTCTGTCGTGCAGACCCCTCATCAGAGTCGCGCAACAGATTTTGGAACTTGGTGCATGCACAAGGCGACGACCCGCATTATTAGGTGCCCTGTCCATTTTTAGACAGATTTAAGACTTTTTTTTTATGTGTGTCTTATGGTTGTGGAAATACTTTTTTATTTAAACACCAGTATATTTGAATTACTGCACCATGCTTGCTTAGAGGTGAATTAAAAAAAAACGGCCTTTTAATTTTCTGCCCCTTTAATCCAATTATGCTGTCCCGTCAAGTCCTCCCGGCCAACATGCTTTACATCTCTCGACTTAAGCAACCACTCGGTTCAATGCTTCTCCGTATAAGTCTTTCTCTCTGATCGCACTTTAGCAACTCTCCTCCGCGCGCTTTCTTTGATGCCATCTTTCCATATTTATGGGGAAAAGAAAAATCCCTTTAAACCAATCACTCTTGTTTTGTGAGTCTGCCGTTTTGCCTCCCCTTTTTCCCTGCCTCATTACAATTCCAACTGCCTCTTTTTAAGTGGAAATGCCACCCTCGCACTATTCAGTCGGAGCGTGTCAATAGATTTCTCTCCTAGGTGCGGTTCAATTAAGCGAGGCGTGCTATAAATAGACATTTTGACATTTGTTTCAACTTTTTAGAATGAGGACGCGATGGTTTGGAAAGGGAAGGGAAATCATGGCACAAAATGGTTATTCTTTAGAGGCTATTTTTTTTTTTTTTTTGCTTGCAGAGGCGCCAATTGATTCTACAAGCACACAACACACAAAGACAGCATGTTGTGGTCCTTTTGCAGCCGGGCTGGGGAACCCCCATATGGACCCATGGGAGCATCTAATGCCAGCCACCATGACATTTTCCAAAACAAACCATTTAAAGGGGGCATTGTGCAAAATTCACTTTTGAATTGGTTCTCCGTCTTCTTCCCACATTGCGAAAATGTGCGTTTTCTATTCATTGAAGACTAAATTGTTGGTTCCCCAACTTTTTCCACAAAAAAATTACTAATCTCCCAAAGAACCACCATCATAATTGGGGCTCGGAATTAAAAACAATTTCTTTTCACAGAGCCAATAATTATGTTCCTGGGAATGGCTTGTTCGCTTCCTCGACAATTCCTCTGAGTGAAGACATCACATGCCAGAATTGTATTTTGGTTCTGAACATTCCCAACATGGCACTACCGTACAGTGTAACCTTCCATTATCTAAAGATCGTTATTTTGATGCGCGGGATCTCAGGTTAGCGCTGTGTAGCATCCAAGCCGGGAACACGACAACAGTCCCCTTTTTATGACATCGTCCTCATGCCTTACTCTCCACGCATGATGAATCAACCCCCGCTTTATCCAACTTTTACATTATCGACACAGTTTGGGGTTTTTTTTTTTGTTCATAAATTTTGTAAACTGACCACTTACAGCGCAATGACAGACATCAAGTAAAAAGGTGTCCCAACTAACAAACAAGCATAACATTGAGGGACAAGTTAACAAACATTTTTTGTTTGTCTCTGGGCTCTTGGCTCTCTCCCAGCACCGAAAACTCCTTCCCGTGCGCTTGTATCGGAGGACAGACTGTTTTTGTCAGCACACGCTGTGTTTTTCCAGAGACATGAGAAGGACAGAGGTAAACAGCCATACTGGTAAGATGGTTTTGGCTGGCAGTAAAAGCAAGTCTCTTTCTTCTGTGTAACCGGAGAGGACCTTTTTGCTTTCACTTTTATCTGCATCATTATGCAGATAAAAGTGATTAAAAATGATCAATTAATTATCAATTATTAAAATATGATAGGCGGCCCGGTAGTCCAGTGGTTAGCACGTCGGCTTCACAGTGCGGAGGTACCGGGTTCGATCCCAGCTCCGGCCTCCCTGCGTGGAGTTTGCATGTTCTCCCCGGGCCTGCGTGGGTTTTCTCCGGGTGCTCCGGTTTCCTCCCACATTCCAAAAACATGCGTGGCAGGCTGATTGAACACTCTAAATTGTCCCTAGGTGTGAGTGTGAGCGTGGATGGTTGTTCGTCTCTGTGTGCCCTGTGATTGGCTGGCAACCAATTCAGGGTGTCCCCCGCCTGCTGCCCGAAGACAGCTGGGATAGGCTCCAGCACCCCCCGCGACCCTAGTGAGGATCAAGCGGCTCGGAAGATGAATGAATGAATGAATGAATAAAATATGATATAAAAATGACACTGGAGTAGGATATAAATACTAACTGGTTAAAGTAATACGATACTTACGATACGATACCCCCCCTCCAAAAAAAATGATGAGCTTCAGAACAGCACCAAATGTAAATTTACAATTTATGAACATTTTAAATTTTTTGGCAGCATTTTTTTTATTAAGTGGTACAGAGAACGGATAGATGGATAAAAGTCCTCGTTCTCCGCACCACTATTCGAGAACATGTACGGCACATTGTATGATGGACGTGTGTTTGCGCAAAGTAGAGGGACAAATTGATGTTAGAGGGAAAGGTCAGCTCGGCCATTATATTGTCACTTTGTCCCTGACGGTGGTCAGTCAGCTAACATGAGGGCTAATCAGTGCAAGGCAAAGCTGCTGCTGCTGCTGATATCAATTGAAGAGCTCTTCAATCTCCCTTGTGCAATCAAGCACAATTACTTTGAGTCCATACTGGCGAGATAACCATAAAGCTCAAGATGTTCTTATGCGAAAGGAAATGTGCAACACACCAGAGAAGCCGAGCACCTCATAAATACAGTACAGTGTTTTCTCGTCATATTGCGATTCATTGTTTATGCCCGCGTAATAGTTCTTTTCACAATGTTGGTAAACAGTAGGCGCCAAGGTTCTTCCGCTTGGCAGAACTGTGACTGACTGCATTGGCATCACAATTCTCACATCTGTTGAACTTGTGAGTTTTTGACAAGTTTCGTGAACGTCTTTGCAGAATGCGTCCCAGAGCTGCTGTTTGGATGGGAACGACCTCCTACCCTCATCGATCTTTTGATTTTAGACGTTCCAAAGGTTCTCGATAGGGTTCCGGTCAGGGGAGGGTGGAAGTCACACAATTATTATTATTAATTTTTTCTTTCTTTATTTTTTACAATCATTCCTGGCATTTGGCGTAATTAAGGTGACAAGAGGCTCTTTCGTGTGTTATCTGGGCATGTATCGGTGTCGTGGGCAATATATTTGCATCTGTCAGACTGCAGTCTATATTGTTCTGTTGGCCCTGGGGACAGGAGCTGGTGGTGTTGCAGTGTTGGTTCTATGAGGGTGCAAAGGGGTGGGTTGGACAGCAATGTACGTGACGGAGCGTGGTACGCCCCGGGCTGAAGGTCAGATGTGATCCGCTGCGGAGTGAGTGAGTACCGCTGGCCCCTACTCCTGCTGCGGCCTCATATCAATTTGCGCAAGAGGGATGGGAGGTGGGGGCGCTTCATTTTGCTTCTTGACCGACCTCTGTAGGAAAATGACAATGTAAAGAAAATGTCATCTTTTCGCACAGGGGCACGAACGATTGGGGTGGAAGCCGGTCTCCAGTTGCCCACTTCACAGCGGTGATCCGTGATTTTACTTTCATAATCCACCCGTGGCCATTTCAAGCGCAGTGGGCCTCTTGCGCAGTGATTTTTAAGGGAATGGGAAGAGTTGGTTCAATTGGCAAATCACGCCCACAAAGTCGCAAAAATGACGACGACCACTCGTCTGCAAAAATACCAAAACTTGGTCTAGCCCACCCCTGCGCAGATTTACGTTCTCCCTGTCCTCGACTCGCACTGGGCACAAAAATAGAACCCATAATATTCATGCATCCAACATTCAGATTAAGAATGTCAAGGAAAAGATGTCTGCGCTCGCAGCGATTATGATCAGTCTTGTGCACGCTCGCCTCAGTAAAAATGACGCTCAGCCCCCCCCCATCCTGCCCGGTTTCTCACTGGCAACATGGCGGGTGATTATAAAAGTGTACTACTCAGAAATGGCACGTAAGCCTCTGTGTGCAGTTCTATTTAAATCAAGATTGTTCCGCAGCTCAGTCAGCTCTAAAAAAAGCCACGGTCTGTGGGCGTGTTCAAGAATAGAACATTGCAATAAAGCAAGTTAGGAGTTGCATAAGGCATGCAGACGATTTGCATGCCAGAGGTTTTGTGGAGATTCATTTTTTAGTTTATCAGTTTGTGAAATGTGTTTCGGGCATTGGATTGTGTTTCCTAAACGGACTATAAAGGCGTGTCTTGGATGAGCTCCATCTTTTGTTAAATATGTGGCAAGACCATTAGAAAAAAAGATGCATTTGGATTTTTACATGTCAGTAATGACACAATGTTACTTAAAAGTGTTATATGTGAAACGTCTTCCATGTTCGAACCCTGGACCTCTGTACTGTGAGGCGGATGTGCTAACCACTTGTACACCGTACGGACCGTATGAATGTGGTGTATATTCCACAAAATCAAAAAGTTGAGCATAAGTGTTTAGTCTGTAAAATAAGGTTGAAGTAACCAAAAAAAAACATACATAAAACATTTTGCTAGTTAAAATGTTCTTGTCGATAATTCTCTTGTCGTTTTTTTTTTCCTCCAGTCGGTGTGGTGCTCCAAAATAATTTGCTTTCCTGTGGCCTCTGTTTATTCCAACAGTTGTGCACCTTACCCATAAGTGTAATTTCCCCTCACTCTCTTGGTGTTCATTCATGCTTAACGCCCCTCGAGTTCGACTCGAGTTCGCCAAATTGAGGAGTGTGCAATTTTGAAAAACTGGAGCACTCAAGCTGGAATCCTTTTTCTTGCATCTTTTTATGCCTCCTTTCCAAAATGACATCCATCTCTCAGAAATTGACCGGCGAAGCGTCTCAGACAGCTTCGGGTCCTTTTCTGACCTGATTTATTTATTTTTTCCTCCTGCTTTCTTGTTATTATGTCTGGCTTTCTTAGCCATGGTGCATGAATGCGGTTCGGCGAGTTCGCCTGAACGCTTCCAACATTTGTCCTAAGTTTTAAAAACTTTTTTTTTAAGCAAAGCAATCATCGGACGCGACGGCATGTGATGGCGGCCCCCTTCCTTATCTCCTGTCTCTGTCTCGTTCACACAAAGATGCCAGCTCATCCTGACGGCCCTTAAGCTGTTGTTGTACTGGGTCAAAACCCTCAAGAGCTGCTTGTGGCCTACCAGATGTGAGATGTCGGCCAAAACCAGACGACACTCATGTGTGAAATATCAAGTTGTTGGCTTTTTTTTTTCTCCTTTTTTTTCTTTTTTCAAAACAATTCAATACGCATTGTCCATTAAGTGTCATGTGTCATCATTATTCTTTGTATTCCGGACACATCTTGATTATCAGACACAGTAAGGATTTTACTGACTAATTTGTTTAAAAAGCGATCAGTAGGAACTGCAACTGTGTGCGCCAGTCAGCAAAAGTGTGTCGAGTGATTTTCACCCATGAAAAAAAATTGCCTTTGAAAAATAGTCTAAGAGCTCTTGCCACCCTTTATCGGGTACTAGCTTAGCGGCTAGATGCTCGACACTACATCGGGGTCACCAGTGTGGTGCCCATGGGCACCAGTTAGCCCCCAAGCATCATATGAGTAGCCCTGTGGGCCTGTTCTAAAGATAGCTCACAAGTGATGAGATATGGTGTTTTTCGAGGAATTTGGTCTAGGCGATTGTTTAAAAATGTAAACACTGACAAAAATTTTTAGAAACAGTTTTGCATATTGATATTTATCAGTTGTTTGTTCTTCCAATGAAAGCGTATCATTATTTATTCATTACAGCATATAATGGTAACAGTCATAAAGATCGTTTGAGCCGATTTGTTATTTCTGTGTGTAACAGGTAGCCCTTTGCATTAAGAAAGAAGTAGCTCTCGGTTTCACAAAGGTTGCTGACACCTGCGCTAAGCTAACACTGGCAGCAGACGCTGTATGTCAAAGTCAAGGTCATTAGATCATGATCGGTCATAGGTCATAGGTCATAGGTCATGATCGGGATGATATTGGTGGCAACATTTTGTGAAGGCAATATAAACTGGCCCCAAGATGAGTCAAGACAGCTGCCACGCCACCAATTTCAAAATAAAAGCATAAAGGGGTATTGATGTCCATCGGTAAGCTCAGTTTTATTTTAAAGTTGTTTTCCTCATCATGTGTTACAGACGAGTCATTCATAGCGTGAACAAGCGTTGCTCCGGCTGCGTACAACAAAAAAACTCCTCCAGTATTTATTTTTCATTGTGATACTCAAATTACTCAGACTCATTTTACCTCTAGCGTTCGATTGATAATAACCCGCATGCTGGGCACCACCTTTTTGGAAGCCCATGGCTTAAATTTCGCCCGTGTTCAAATAAGACGACCGGTAACATAAATGATCCAAAAGATGCGCAGTTTAAAATAAAACAATCCTAAATTTTCGCCTCAAAAATTCCACAGATTAGAAGAAGACTACTGAAAAACCTCCAAAAGTTGCACTACTGTAAATCTTCCAAATTTTTGCCGAGGTTAAAATCAGCCGACTGCAAATCCTCAAATAGTTGAGCAAGTTAAATTTCAAATGTACCTAAAAATAATGTGGCGCTTATAGACCAGAGTCTGCCCTTTGAGGACCCGTATCTTCAGTCGTGTTTTGCACCTTCCAGGACCTTTGTGTTGCTAGTCTTTTCTATCGTCACTCCACTACTCGCACCTTTCATCCCTTCCCTGTCTTTCTCCCCCACGTGGATGTTTCACTCCGTCCCGTTATTCGCCTTCCAGCTTCCTGCGCCTGAATGTGGCTGCTTGCTTTATAAATAGCTTGGCCTAGATTAGAGCAGCTGCATTGGCGCTGACACCAGGAGCTCGTTTGGCAGCCCACTTGGCATTGAGGGGGTTGTGTTTAGGTGCGCGCACGCGAGCGTCGATGTACGTACACATGCGGGCTAGCTTGTGAGTGGCATGACATTGACGCCCGCGCTGCACTAATGTGATGTGCATTTTTGCGATGTCAGACATCTATTTTGAGGAGGGGCTGAGTGTTCAGAATCCACATGTGGGGACAGCACACAGAGTTTATGGTTTTTGTTCGCTAGGCCTAAAGACAGTTGACCTTGCTCTCACATAGCATATGTACTCTTGTGGTGATCCACGACCCTGATTTGAAGAGCTCCACTACGGCATACAAATTATTTCTCATCAGTTAGTCTTTTAGACTGCTTTGTTTTTATTTTTATTTTTCCATGCTCGCCTTGAAATATGCAGTATCTTAATTTTCTCCACTTGCTGACTGTCAGATCGTGAGAATTGTGAATGAGCAGAACTGGACTGTAGGGAGGAGGGGGTTTGTAGGCCTGGGGTTTTGCAAAAATTAGGCCACACAGAAAGGAAAAATGCTTCATCATTCATAGCTATCCATCCCACTTCTGGGCAGTGACAAACACAACAGGTTGCAGCATTTTGATAATCCATGACGTTTAAATGTATCGTACTGTATGCCCTCTGTTTTCAATTGGCAAGTGTCATCTCACAAAAAAAAAAAAAAAATCCACAGGTTTACAGTGAACCCCCACTTAAACTACCGGTATATGTACCGGTGATTGAGTTTGGAAGGGAGTCGACAGCGAAATGAACTAATCAGCGAAAAGCAACCGTGTCGTCAGTGGCTGGGGTTTTTTAATGACTCTGTGTTCACGAAGTATTGTCTCTCCCATGTGCCATTTTGAATGAGGATGGATTCCTGCCGCTGAACAGTTGCGTTGCGCACGATATACGATACGTCACACCAAATACATAAAAGTAATTTTAGACATCTTGTTTCGGAACGGGCCCACCCGCAGAAGAGGGTTTTGGTATTATATCCAGATGCACTTTCCTAGTGGGTGTGGCTTGTCAAGCTATTTATCAGAGGGATACGTTCCACACCCACCTGCAATCGGTGAAATCAGCAAAATACAGTTCATATAAAAACACGTTCTTTTTTTTTTTTGGCTTGATTTTGAACTTTTAAAATTGTTTAAAATATCAATATCAATAGAGCACACTTTGCAAAACATTGCAACTGTATTTGAAGACATTACAAAACATGTATAGAAAATACGCTCTGTATTGTAGTGTTTGTTTGTCTCGAGTGTGCTCCGGGAACTAATTAAAATTTTATCTCAAAGCACTTCGGTATAATAAAAAAAAAACTGACATGCAGGGAAGCCACAATAAGTGATATAACAACTATCGACGTATGACAACACGATATGCTCTGCAACGATCAGTCTCAAGAATCAGCTGGGATGGGCTTCAGCTCACCCGCACCCGTAATGAGGACAATGGATGGAAGTGAATTATGTTTAATGAGCTAAAATAAAGTAATTAGTAACATAAAGTTTAAAATGGTATGTTTATTTCTTTCTTTATTTTTCAGTATAGAAATGTCACATTCGTCCTTCCACAGTCCACTCTTATTCCGCCTGCCCTGCATGGACACACGAGGGCATAAATAGACTCAGCACCTGCAGCGTTTATATTAATGTCTTATTGAGGACTTCGCTGCTTCACTCAGCCAGGCAATTATTATGAAACGAGCGATCGGGATGATGAGAGTGACAAAAAGAAGACATGGTATGCTTGGTGATTACGCAACGGCGCGTCTGTGGGATTTTTGTAATGACTGGTGCTGAGCTGCGGTGGAAAGTGTCTCACCGCGTGTCCTTGTAATGAAGGAAAGAGGCGCCTCGTTGGCTGCTTTGTGAGTGACAATGTTGTAGCTCGCGTAATCCCAAATCAACAACGCTGCTTGTCAAATTTACATATTTAATTTTCCATTGACGTGTTTTATTGTGCTCATTACCTGCACGGCCATGACATGGCCATGTGTTCTTGAGCTCGTCCAGCCTGGGAGCAAGCAGCTGACCATTATGTAATGTTGCTTCAATCTTGAGGTGCTGTCCCATTTCAGTACTGTAGGTGGAGGAAATGCGCTTTGGGTGTCAAGTGCCACACAATGTTTCTGCTCCATCTTTTGGGTCACTGCTCCATTTAGCGCCCAAACAAGCAAACTGTGTTGAGGAATAGGACATCCTTTGTTTTTCTCTATGAAAATGTTGTGACATACAGAGGAATCCGAAACGAATGATGATTCTGTCTCTTCTTAAAATACAAGGTGCAGTACACACATGCATCATCTGAGAATTTTTGCTCCTTTCCAGTCAGAAAACAGCAAAGATGTTCAGCTGTCTAAAAGATTATTCTGATTGATTTTGGGTGGGTTAAACGTCTTTTTTTCCCTCCCAGCTCTGCTCATAAAATGGTCGAGGCAGACAATCGTAAATGTTTAAACCTATCCAGGATTTACTATGTATGCATGTGGTAAGAATAAAGTGGGACTGAGCCAACCAGCACTTTGGATACCTTTTGGCACTTTGCTGCCTCCCACAGGTCTATCTTGGTACTACAGCAGACAGGTATTCAGCTCCCAAGTCATGGGTTGAGATATTACAAAGACATATTTTGGGGAAGAGGCAGCAAACAAAAATTGCACTTTGCCATTTCACATTTGATGGATGGGCAGTACGAAAGAAAAATCTATCACCATACAGACTATTTTATATCATTAAAACGATGTACCACAATATATTTTCAGTTAGAACTACATCACACTGTCACTGCTTAACTTTTCTCACTTTATTTTGAAGTGACATGAAGCAGACCTGTATCATTTTTTTAAATGGCAGTGTTTTGTGGGGGCTGCTAAAAACCTGGCTGCTTTTTGTGTAGGGGAATGCAAGTGTGAACACTGAAGCACATGTGGCACACAACCATCTTTTTTTTTCATCCAGTCTCTTTATAACCCCACTTGCACGACTGTAATTGGAAAAAAATCGGAATAAACCGGACCGTGGCTTTCTTTCTGCAGTATTCCTTTGCGCGGCTCACTTCACTTGTGGCGTAAACGTGAGCGTGCTGATGACGTCAATGTGGCACTGAGGGGGGGGGGGGGGGTGAGGAGGGGCTGTGAGAGTTGTGGCTGTGCTGCAGCATCACTCAGCTGCTCTCCTCCAGTCCACCGCGCACCCATTCGCACACGCCGTCAGTCTCGTGGACTTTTCAGTCGACTGCAAGCTTGCGCGGGGCGCACAAGCGAATCGATTTTTTCTTCATCGTCTTTCTCTCACGCAATCCCACCCGCGCGAGGGGAATGCCATCGATAAACATGAAGCTGGAGATGGTGACCATCATCGCCTGCGAGGTAGACGTCGAGGTGTTTACGTCATACAAAATGCAGGTACGATCTTGGGGTGGGGGTGGGGGCTGTCGCGAGCGCGTGGAATGCAGACGCGGTGATGTTTTATCAATGGGTCCACAAGGTTACGCGCAACGTGCGCGCCACGTTGCGCGAGGAAGGGGTGTGCTGCTAGTGCATCTTAATGCGGTAATGAGGCGCCGGTTGACGAGAGAGAATGCGCAACCTGTGCTCTCGGCAGGTGGCTTGACTGTGGGGGTCCGTGAGGGATGCATGCGTGAGCTGGTGGGGGAGAGTGAAGCAGACGAAAGCGCACTGTGAACTCCCCCTTTAAACTTATCAGCATTGCAGGTGCACACAATATTCGGTACACCTGCACAGTCCATCTGACAAAATAAAAATCATTTTGATGTATTTGTTGCTGCTTGCGGTTGTATAGTTCGCACAGCATAACAAGGAGAACTGTTTCTAATCTTATCTCTCGTCCTTCTCGGTAGCCGAAATATTAGAAGAGGCTCCCGATGTGATGCAGTGCAGCCCAAAGATTTTGCACAACCAGAAAACTTTACATATTTTCACATGACGACATCTCTGACACTGGATCACAAAGCAGCAGTATCTTTGCGAATATTTCATCGGATCCAAGTTTAAACTGTGTGGGTATGTACAATATAGTTAACTTTCTGGCCAGGGTCTGAAAGCTTAAAGCTTAATGTTGGACCCAGTGTACTTTCTATACAAATATGAAATAAACCTCAACCTAGACTTTTTTTTTGGGGGGGGGGCTTTTTCCCCAATGCATTTTGATGTGCTTGGTCCAAAAGGGAAATCTACATCTTTAAGATGAGCCTGATCACAGAGAACACCAAACAGACGGGACACGGCCTTGTCAGAGCTGAAGTGCTGTCCTCTTCTAAAGTTTCCTGTCGGGCAGCTCTTTTCAATTAATGCCATTGTGACCCTGCAAGAAAAAAAAATGTGCACACAATTAAAAGAACAGATGGAGAAGGGCTGACTTTCGAAACGGCACAAAGAACACGGTCAATCCTGGTTTTCTGATGCAGGAAGAAGGATCGAGTGTAACGGTAGATTAAATTCAGTCAGTCTAATCTTGTTTTATTTTATAGTCTAATTTTTTCCCCCCAATATTATCGCTTAACAAGATGTATGGCTATCTCATGTCCCTAATCTCACAAGATAAGAAACAACCAGACAGGCCTGCAAGCAACAATGGATGGGCAGATGTGGGTTATTTAACCCTTTCAAGGACAGCGGTTACTACAGTGGACAGTTTATCAGGTTATCAGGTTACATGGTGCATGAAAATGTTCAGGGGGGATGTTTTCGGAGCTTTAAATGTATTGATTGCATTTTCCGATCCAATTAAGTTTGGGTTTGTGAACGTTACCGCCTTGACTTGGTAACTTTTCACAGCAGTTGCTATCTTCTCTGAAATACTCCAAATGTGAACAGGATGAAGGTTTAGTGTGTGGATTCAAGCTGTTAGAAAATTCTCTGAAAGCGAGTCGACTGTTTTCAAGGTCGGATGGCTGTCGCACCACAACCAAATTGCGTCACTTTGTTTGAAACCATTACCCGAGTTTCATTCTCGACGGGGAAAAACAACCGTAAGTTTGATTAACATGGATTGAAGTGTACTCGTGTGAAATTACCCTTTTGTTGGAAGAAAAGCAAAAAGCTCTTGGCTAAGTCCCCGCTGGTTATATGAATAATGAGCCAAACAGAGAGGCTATAGTCAGAACAAGTAGGTCGGACCATCACGGCAGAATAGACGCACTGGTGCGAGTCTTTGGTTTCGTTTGGCTTTGTGTCCATGCTGGGCAAAAACAAAGGCCGCATCCGTGTCGTGAGAGTCGATGAGCTGGTTTTTTTGCGGGTCGACGGCAAGCATTGTCATGTTTGTTTGCGACTCGGCCATCGTTACCTGTAAAGCGTCACGGCGTCAGCGTAGCGCAGGACGCGCGGTGAAGGTCAGGAAGTTCTTCAGCCGAGTCTGCTACAGGAGATGCTAATGCTCTGATCTGATTCATGCTGTCAACGACGTGTTCATTGAATAAGATGTTACTTAGTGTTAACAATTGTGGAGAATGGTCGTTTTAAATGATGTATTCATCAAGGGCACGAGTGAACACAAATAAAACCTGCCGTTGGGGAAAATGAAGGTTGGGAAGTTTGAAGGAAATCTGAGCATCAGGATGACCTTCATCACACTCATGCCTTTGGTCAGGTTTTAACCTTGTGGAGCTCAATCGTGATCCGTTTTACGGCGAGTCATCAAATTTTGCGGCACACTGTGAAGACAATACAAGCGTTTTAGCGTCCCCCGAGTGTACAGTGTGTTGTGGGGCTGGGCGTTGTTAAGAACCGTACCATTCGATTTGATTTCCGTTCTTCACGCTGCAATTTGATTTGGGCTGAAGCTAACAATTCTTTGAGTAATCGATTCATCTGTCGATTATTTTGTCAACTTAAAAAAAAAGGACTTTATTTTAAACTGGCAGTGAAGGAAAGATTATATTTGGATTCAAGGCAACAATAATCAGTCTGTTTACGTTGCAGGAGCACAGATACTTTTGAGAAGCGGAAATTCTGAGCGTTGGTCCAATTTTACACTAAAAAACAATACCCAAACGACTAATCAATGATCAAAAATAATTACCGGTATATCATAATGATCATCATTGAGTTGCCAATTCATCCAATACTTTTTGCACCTCTAGATTTGACATTGAAGTCTCCGATATTGATTTAGTAAGAAGCAGAAATACACCAACTAAGAGTTAATTTTGACAGTTTTGAATTGTTTAGCCCTGCCATGAAAACATGTCACATCACATTTTTTTCAATGCATATAAACATACCCCCAGACTCTGGTACCTTCTGTGTGGCGACGGTGCTTGGTGCCTGCTTGATTTTAACTTTGCAAATTTTGCATTTCCAAAATGATCCCAAGGCTTTTGCTGCTGCTGCTGCTTGCTTTTGTCACCACATAAATTTGCTGAACCAAGTTTTATGCTTTTAAAGCCCGGCACTCACAAAAGTTTTTGTAACGTTTTTAATGTTATGACAATTCATCAGCTTTGCTGCAATGCTTTGCCCACAAGCACTGATGTAAAGTCACTATCCTCTTAAAATAGTGTTCCCAATCTGTCTGGTTTACCTGTTTAAAATTTGGTAGGACAAACTCTTCCAGAATGAGTTTGCTTGGTTTTTTTGTTTGTTTGTTTGTTTTTGTTTCATTTTTTTGAAGGAACCTTGAAACTGGCTGAATGGAATTGGGCGCTTTAAACCAAACGGAAAGATTGGCTTCAGGGGCTGAATTTCCAAAATGAATGCGCCAGCACACGCCTGCCAGATTTAGTGAGTTTTAAAGTTACAGTAATAACCTGAGAGGCTGAGTCTTACCGTAAATAGCAAAAAAAAAAAGTGCCAGTAAATTGAGTCACCCCTCCCTGCTTTTTTTTCTTTTTTTAAATTTTATGAATGCCTATATTGAGAATCTGTTCTCAATTGCCATTACTGGGTCAATAATGGTTAAATATATAAAATAAAATTTCTGAATGAATTAAATAGGAACCAATAATAATAATAAAAAAAACAAGCTATCAACAACAAAAAGCTAAGATATGTTTACTCTGTGGATCTTTATTATTTTCTGATTAATTTAGAGTCACGGTTCTGCACCGTAGCTAGCCGTGCTAGCTTGCCAGCTACGGCCAGAAGCTAGCCGGAATGGCGCAAGAGAGCATTGCCCGATAGTAGTGATTTTAGTCTTGATTGTCCATGACTATTTTAGTCTAATTTTAGTTTACGGAACTGATCACGTTTTAGTCTCGTTTTTTTCAAAGATACCTGATGACATTTTAGCAGCGTTATCAAGTTTGGCTTTCGCTATAGGTGCTACTACTCTATCGGCAGGTAAACAAGCTCATTCGTCTGCCCGTTGAGTGGAAGCAACTGTGGCAGGGTTTTTACTTTATGGACCTAGATTTGTCACCTATATTTTAGTAAAGGTCCCTAATAGTCTAAATATACATGAAAGCAACATTTTTCTTTAGCCAAACCCAATTGTTACCTTCTCGCCTCAAGAAAACTTCAATTTCAGATGCGGAGGACACTATGATTTGAAGTGTCATGTTCTACAACACATTTATTTTACCTGCTCATTCTCCTCTCACTTATGTGATAAAGTTTTGTGAACAAAGATATTTTGTCCAATATTCGAAACCTTGAAGCCATTTTTTACGCCGAGGCGATGTGGAGTCCAAATCTATACCATCGGACAAATTCGTGCCATCGAACAAAATTACCGTATATACCGTGCACACCTAAAAAACATAAAAGCCATAAAAAGTCATACTTCATAGTACCGGTAATAAACATTTGTTTGGTGTCTTTTTTTTTTTTAAATGCAACACTTCAAGTACCGTAGTGTGGGTCTCTGGCAACTTTCCCGTAGACAGGAAAAATGTTCCCCACTCCTGCTTTACTGAACTGCCTGCCATCTTATTCGTCCTTTTCCATTTTTTCAAGTCATTAAATCACATTCCAAATGGTTGTTTCTCCTGCAAAGTCCTTTCTCGCTGCCGCCCCGTCCCTGAAATGTGTTCTTTTCAATGAGGCAAGATCCAACGCAACAATGGCGGCGACTTTATGATCTTTTAGCAATCAGTTGAGTACCGGTAGTTCAAATCAAAATGATTACTGCAGAGAATGCACTGCAAGCTGTTACACATAAAAATAAAATAAAAATAAATGCAGACACGGTGACAATAACATTCTTATAGATGGATGCTGTTACTGCTCGAAGAATTTCACAGCACTCTCTGTCACTTTCCACTTGTCATAATCTCTTTTTGGAAATACGTCGCGGCTTTGTCGTTGCAGTAAACAATTTGATGACTAACGCGCTATTTATGGTTCGGCAGGACGTCTGACATGTTTTTGCTCCCGTTGTCTCGCCGCCTTTTGTGTGATCTGCTCAAACACGTCATCCCCTCTCAATTGTGACCATGTCAAAAATAAAGCGTCAAGCTCGGCATCATCTCATTGTGATGCTGTGACCATTTGGCAAATGTTCCTGAGGTTGAACAGTCATCTTTTTGCCATGAACGGAATGAAAAGTCTTGATCGTCGTCATGTAAGCACATATCGTAAAATTCCAGACGCTGCCGCTGATTAAACTGCGACTTAAAAATAGCAAACACGGGCAATAAAATAACTTGTAGAGCGATTAAAAAACCCCCACGGGCACCGGAATAGAATGGAAGCGAATTACTCTGTGTTATTACACAAACAGCAGAAGGTGTACTAGTTTCTGAATTTAAATTGATATTAAAACTGTTATAGGTTTGTGGTATACTGACGGTTTAAACTATGAACACAGGCATTTATAAACAGTTTTATTGAGGAGGCATCAATTATCGCAGTTTTATGCTGTTCACAGCTGGACGCGGTATCTATCCCCCTGAATAACAGGGGGATGACTGTACTGTACCGGTTTTGGCGAGAAGCAAAGGTGATCGGTTTTTACCAAGCCACTCTGTCCCTTCTCAGAAAGAAAGAAGAAAATCTGACATCACTTAAGTCCTCCTTTGACCTACTGCGGCAGTTTGACCCATTTGTGAATCATCATGAAGTTTTGTTCACATTATTCACATTGTGAGTGTCATTTTAAAAATGGTAACGGTCAATGAAAGACCTATTTTTTTGGGTCATCCATCGAGGATATTTTTTTTCAAAGGCTTGTTCCCAAGCACGCGTGCTACTGCGTTAATGCAAAGTCACCATCAATGTCAGCAGGCATTGATTGCCGCTCGCTAAAAGCTGACATCCTTTGATATCATTGAATCAGAGGACACTGACAGTCCTCTCGGTCATCGCTGATTAAAACGTGAATTAGGTCAAAATCTTTAACATGATGCGGGACCTGCAGGTGACCGCCACTGTCAGGATGCACTGTGACCCCTCTCATGAGGCCCGGGGATGGAAGACACTGCGACCAGATCAGGTTCTGCACTTTTGGGAAACCAGAGCCCGTGTGGCAGGGTTGAACGATTCAGGGCCCAGAGAACTGCTGGGCTGCGGGGACTCAAGTGTGCCTGCTCCCGTGGCTTGGGCGGCTGGGCAGGTTGAGCTGAGCGACTCACACTGGCCTGAAACCTTAGAGATGTGCTGCGGCTCTGGTGTCTGTTGAAGGTTAGCGCTTAAACCCGTGCGCGTAACGTAAGACAAAGGACGATGTCCTGGCTAGTGGATATGGTTACCCTGCCATCAGAATATTCGTGGGGGATGGGGAACAAGCCCAGTAGCGAATAATTATAAAATACCAGCTACCGGCACCACCATGCATTAAAAAAAAAAAAAAGTTAATAGTTTCAACAGTAAATACAGCCTATGACAAACCTAATTTTACAATGTTACCATTAAAAATAAATGCTTAACAGAAGATAAGGTATTTTTAAAAATTCACCATAAGTACACATGTACTTTCCAATAGTATCAAAGACGATCCATAACTTCCACTAATAACACAGGCTAAACCGGTGGTAGGGAACTTCGGTCTCTTGAGAGCCATATCCTACTTGTTTTCGATCACTTGCTACTTCACCACACCTGATTCAAACGATCACCTCATCAGCTAGCTCTGTAGAACCCGGAAACAATCGTCATTAATTGAATCAGGTGTGTTGGAGTAGGGGAGGAGCTAAAACAGGCCGGATATGGGTCTCGAGGAAACAAAGTTTCCTACCCCTAAGCTAATGGCTAGCTATGATTTGCTAACGTCCATTGAAATAATTGCTTTTTTGTGGGGAGCAACAGTAAGCACAAGAAAATGATGCTAATGAGATTTTACAATGATATTAGCATGGTGAAATTGCTGCCTATGTGTGCAATCTGCATCAGATTTGGATGACGCTTGGTCTGAAATGCCCAAGCTTGTTGGAAAAGAAACGTTCGCCTACTTTGAAAGGGTCTTGGGTAGATTCTCACCTAAATCTAATGGGAACACAGCGCAGGAAAAACAATCAAACGCGAGCTTATGAAAACACATGACATTTTTGGGCAGCAGTAATGAAGCGGATTGCCAAGGGAGGCAAGGGGAGCCCAATTTTCCTGTCACGGAAAAATGATACATGCTGTTTATCTGAAAGAATTACTGTAACATTGCTTTCTATGGATAATAACTCAATTTGTACTCTGACACGCTGCCATCTTGCCAGGCCTGAATCCAAATTGCATTTTTACTCCAATATGATCACCAACACCAGATATTGGCAGTCAACTACACTACCTTGATTAACTAAGTAGAAAATTCATCCATCAATATATTTTCTATACCGCTTATTCTCTGTAGGGTAACATATGAGCTGTATCCTATCCCATTATTTTTTTTCTTTATCCTCTGCAAAAATGACTAATATTAGAGCCGTACTAAGGAGCCGAGAGAAGCTGGGATATCTCTGTGTACCCACTGTCATCTTTTTCACAAAATAATTGCTTATACAGTATAATAATAATATCTTATCTTCTCTTATCATCTTATGTTTAACATTATGATAACGATTTATTCAAAGAATTTATTTTTCTGTCGAGCATTGTTTTTATTTATTTTCCAATCAATTGCAAGTTGCAAGACAAATTAATTCATTCATTCTTGGATGTGCTTTAGTCGTTGTATAAACAAAAAGAGTACCAAAAAGAGCACCGTTAAAATGACGGATCGATAAGCAGTATTGTTAAAAGTAGTCGTATTGATAAAATCTTCACGATCCCTCATGTATCTTGCTTAACTGCCTCTCAGTCCCTTTATAGAATGTTGAGTTACATTTCATCTCTGCAACAACACTGTGACCGTGGCGCTTGGGTGTGTGATGTAAGAAAACTGGGTGTGAGACTGTGCGACCTAAGTGGCGCTGACCAGGAAAGGCTCCTATCTCGATACCAGAAAAAAGAAACAAAAACCCCAACATAATAACCAGATTGTTGATAAATAGGATTAATTTGTTTCACTGTACTGTAATCTGATTTCAATATTCCTATTTTGGACAGACTGACCCCAAGAGAGAGCCCCCTGTCAATATGGCTCACCGCTCGGGCTATCGACCCCGTCGGAATAAACTCCCTGGTGCATTTGTAGCCATCTCAATGTACACGAAGCATTCCGAACTCATAGCGTTATAACATTGACATTGAGTTATAACATTGACAATAAAAGTCTCAACACAGGGGGTGCCCAAATACGGTCCTTGCGCTCCCCGATCCAGCCTGTTTTAGAAGTCCCCCAAACCTTGCTTCCCATTTGTTTTTGAAAGGTAATTAAAAAACGATGTTCCACGCGTATGCGAAATTCATTTATATAATTATTTCAGTCGAACGATTTCGGACTATCCTGTAGTACCCGTCCTTGACTCACCCTGGGGATCCGTGACCTAGATTGTTGGTTTTCACCCAGATCTCATTGAAACATGAGACGCTGGATTAGATTCTGCTAAATCCACGCACGTGTCACAGAATACTGATTTGCCAAAGCGGGGTTAAAAAAAAAAAAACATGAATAAACCCTCTGTATGTCCCAATTAGGCTTTGTTAATCTCGTCGTACCAAATGCTGCAATTCCAACGAAAATGTGGATTACAGTCAAGGATTGAAGCGACTTTCAGTGGTTTCGAATGTAGAATATTCCACAGAATTCCGAGTGGGTCGAATTGCTGGAAGGCAATTTTTTTCAAATGTTTGTCGACACGGTTTTACATTGACAGTCATTGGTTATTTCAGTTTGTTGTCTAAAGGTCCAAGTCCAGCACAATGTCAGTTATGAGAAGTTGAATTATGTCAATGCATGCTCTCAGGCACATGAATTCATTCAATAAGTTAAGAAAACATTTATTTGTTTCACAAGGGAGACAGGAAAAAGCCCATGAAATGTCAAATGCTTCATATTCAATGAGATTTTTACTGCCCCCCCCCAAAAAAGAACCAAGATAGAAGTAATATTTTCTATGACACTAAAAATGAACTCATCCCTGCAACTTTTGTCTTGTGTGGTTTCTTGGACTTGGGTTGTGTTTCCGTACGAGCAAAGAAAACGCATTTAGCCATCCGTGTTTGTGTTGACGCAACCGGACGAACGCGGATATTTGTCAGTGAACCCGACACACGTTAGAAACCGGACGCCGGCTTTACATAAGCACACTCTGCAACCGCAATCGTGTGGTTACACCTATTTCCACCACTTTAACTGATCCATTCGCTTCAGGCTGTGAGGTCACTGTCTGCAACAGGATTAGATCCCCCGCATGTTGACGGGTGCCTGATCAACTATACTGTATCTCACCCTCGCCTTAATCTTGTTTGCTTCTGCCAGCGCATTTTATTATGATGCCGCTAGATATCAAACCTTGCCGACGCGCCCCGATAATATCAACCTGTTCCGACATCTCAGTTGATTTGAGTGTCAGAAGCTCGCCTGTGTTGTCAGTTGTGCCTTGACGCTCCCGGGATGAAAAGCTTTCCATTACTACCAGGGACATAACTGGCTCGTTACCCAGGGGGCAATCTGCCGGCAGATGGCTCGTCGGGGTCACGGTTTTAGCGGGCCGCACTTGACCGGCAGGGCTTTACGCTTTGTGCCGCATTCATGCAGCGCCAACATGCTCGCTGGGCTGCTTTGTCTCTTTCCACCTGTCAAGTTTTCATCAGTAAGACCCTATAAATGTATCGTCTCAAAATTAGGTGATCACATAACTGCCCATGTATTTGATTAATATCACGCCATCCATTTTCTGTGTAGCGCTTGTCCTCATTCGGGCAGCTGATTTCGGACTACCTGGAAACCTAATACATGTTTTAGCAATGGAGGAGGAACCCACGGCGTCATATGGCACATTGCTTAACCCTTTCAGGGACAGCGGTTACTACAGTGGACAACTTATCTTGTTTTCAGGCTACAGGGTGCATGAAAGGGTTAAGGCTGGTTTGAATTGTTTCAGACATGTATGTGTTTGTGAGAAAAGGAAACTGTTGTTGTTGGGTTTTTTTTCCATTCCCATGCCACACTGGAGCGTGGGTGTGATTCACAGCTTGCTGAATCGTAACCCTCGCTGTTTGTGTCAGAAGTAGTGGTGCGATTTTTGTCTATCTTGAAGCAGAATCTCATCGGTGGCACTGGTGACCCTCCGAGCTAGCACGGCAAGCTTATGCAGCAATCTAAAGCTGCATTCATATTCATATTCATATTCAAAAATAGAACCAAACAGCATCCACATAACTTCAATCCATGCCATCATACGTCTGTATCGTGGAAACTAATTAATTTAGTTTCTTAGTTCAATTAAAAAAAATGAACCTTTTTTATTTATTTGGTTTTAGATTCATTTATATGTGCTACATACAGAGTGAAATATTTCAAGGTGATCAGTAGAGCTTACAGCTAACAAAAAATGTGAAGAAATTTGAATGTTACACTAAAAAAATCATGAAAAAGGATTTTGAAAGAACTGCCATGTTTTTGTGGGTAAATGTATTTCACAATCCTGCCATATTTATGGCCACTTTGTCTAATTTCCATCAATATTCTCACAAGGATCTTGTTTTGTAACCGATAAACGTTATCAAATGTCTTTACACTAGATCCTAAGAGGTGATATTGACAATCTTGACATCTGAGTGCATTGTGAGTTTTGTTGCGTTGTGATGAATTCGCAGAGGACTATTTTCAGTGTCTAGGAAGACTCAAGGAACTGACTGACTCTCAGAGATAGTGCACATTTAATTAAGATTTGAGTCAAGATTCCCGCGGCAACTGGAGGAGATAGTGAGCGGAGCGACACTGACGAACTCCGGTTCATCTCGATCCACCTGAATGCATTGAAACAGGAACGTGGCACCCTGTGAAGACTGCCTCAAAAGTGAGACCAAATTACCTAATTTTATGAGACCTCAGCACAATCATCTAAACTGGGGGCGGGCAAAGGGCCCGAGGAACACATGTGGCCCGTTATATTCTTTTATCCATTCCCATGCATGGCAGGCTGACTGAACACTCAAAATTGTCCCGAGGTGTGAGAGTGAGCACGGATGGTTGGTCGACTGTGTTTGCCCTGCGATTGGCTGGCATGCTGTTCAGGGTGTCCCCCGCCTACTGCCCGAAGATGGCTGGGATAGGCTCCAGTACCCTCTGCGCCCCTTGTTTGGATAAAGGGGATTGGAAAATGTTCCCTGTTGCTCCCGCGGCGCTGTCTGATTGAAGAAACATAGCATACATAGAATACATCAGGATGTTGGGGAAAGAGGAAATAGCATTGGGATGAAGGGGAAAAAAAACGATTGAAGGACAGTGACAGGAAATTGGAAATCATATTACCAAATTATCTGGAAAGAAAATGAGAGAAGTGTAGCAAAAGTCACGTCTGAGTCTCTGACAGAGGCGGCGATGAATCTCTGAGCAATATTAGCTCTGTCTCATCTCATGGAAAAACAATACAGGCAACACTGCAAAACAACTTGAAATATCATCCATTCATCTATTTTCCGATCCGCTTATCCTTCTAAGAGTCGCGGGGTGTGCTGGAGCCTCTCCCAGCTGTCTTTGGGCAGTAGGCGGGAGGACACCCTGAACTTGTTGCCAGCCACAATCATACCTAGGGACAATTTAGTGTGTTCCGTTAGCCTGCCATGCATGTTTTTGGAATGTCGGGGTAAATCAAAGTACCCGGAGAAAAAAACCCACGCAGGCACCGGGAGAACATGGAAATTCCACATAGGAAGGCTGTAGCCGGAATCGAGCCCTGCACCTCTGCGCCGTGAGACCGGCGTGCTAACCAGTTAACCACCGGACCGCCTCGTAATGTCATAATATACCAAAACGGCCTTCATGACTAGGTAGAAAAACCGACTGTGTACAAAAATGTGGATCCATCCCGGAGAAAATGCAACTCGACACTTTTCTTTTGAATTTCATTGATTTCTTGATAATACAGGAGTGATGGGCAACTGGCGACTCACAGTCCGATGGTCCCTAAATTAAGGTTGTTCATCACGGTGCCCTAGCGGTTAGCACATACGCCTCACAGTTTTGAAGTTCAGGTTCAAATCTCTATCTCAGATTGGGAGTTTGCATAATGTTCTCTAGTTAGCATATTTAGCAATATCCTCAAATATTTGTTGATGGTTATTTATTTATTTATTTTTTTGCCCCCCACAGGAGAGATTCGAGGCGGCGTTTCGGATTTACGACGATCAGGCAACCTTCCAACTGTTCAAAAGCTTCCGGAGAGTCCGGATCAACTTCAGCACCCCCGAGGCAGCCGCCCGCGCTCGTATCGAGCTACACGAGTCGGAGTTCAACGGCCGCAAACTCAAACTGTACTTTGCCCAGGTGAGCTCGAGCACCAACCACCACTCGCGCACTGCAGTGAAAAATACGCACTGAGGTTACACGTACTTTGACAAGCTGCGTCGGATTGTCTCTATAAGATTGTCATTGCTCATTGATATGGCTTGTTATGACTGCTGCTGTGCCTCTCTGTGTGTAATTATAAAAGGATTAAGGATTCAGCAGAGACAATTACTTCATGTAGGTTTTTGTTATTACAGCGAATACATTTGCGAGACAGTATGTCATTAGCTGCACATCGTGCTTGTTTTTGTTGCACTCTTTGTAAAAGAAGTCAATCACTTCTACTGGTAGATACACTAAATTGTCTACAGACACCATTTAAAATGCCAGGTTTCGTGATTCAAAAAAAAAATGGAGACAACATAGATCTTTTCCAACATGAATGTGACCTCGACCGTCATTCTTCGTTTAAACGAAATCCACAAAGTAATGACCAGATATTTATTGAACACGTGTGAGGTTGCCCACGCAAACTTCACATGACTTTAAAGGCGGGGCCTGGCCCCTTTGAAGGACGTACTGTAGTTGTGAGCGGATGGCAGCGTGGAATGCTTTGGGTGTTAACTGGCTAACCTGAGCCAAGCTGCATGTCAGTTGTAGCTAACAGCAGGTCATATGTATTCATTTTTTTAAATCTTTGTTCAATAAAGCAATTGAAAGTGCAAAAAAAAAATCTTTTCGATAGGGAAAGTGGAATCAAACACCCGACATCACTTATTGTCATCAATGCTGCCGCCAGGTCCAAAATGGTGACGAGGACATCGATAAATCCTACCTAGCGCCCCCACAGCCCGTCAAACAGTTCCTGATCTCGCCGCCCGCATCGCCGCCCGTAGGCTGGAGTCAGAGCGAGGACGCGACCCCGGTCATCAACTACGACCTGTTGTGCGCGGTCGCCAAGCTGGGACCTGGTGAGTAGTCGTTAACGCGGCTGCGGTCTGGAGCGGAAAATTATGTGACGCGTGTCGGGCTCAAGTAAGGAGCAACAAGGGATTAGGACTCGATGGCTTCCCATGAACACTGTGGAAAATAAAATTGAAGAAACAGAAAGAAACAAAGAGCAATAAGTTGCTTAATTTCCTGAAGGTGCAGTAAATATTGTAGAGGGGCCATGACAAAGGTTATTGGAATGCTAATTGTCGCTCCCCCCCTTGAATTCATCTGAGAAAGTCTTCGTGTGCTGCTGTTTTGGTTAGCAGCTGATTTGAAATTTGAACAAGCGTGTGCACGAACTGAAGATATTTGCAGTTCCGGCCCTTTTATTCAAATTTTTTTTCTTGGATGGTGAGCGTCTATTGAGCCATTTATTTTAAGACATGCATTTTTAGTAATTCTTTAAACAATGTTATAGATCTGTTCCTGTTTCTAAATGTGAAAAAAGGGGACTCTAGTGAACTCCCACACATTCGCAATTCGACCTATTGGAGCAGAGGTGATCTTTTGTTAGTTGCTGAAATTTGAAATTTTATTTGTCTGTGCTCTGAGCGAAGCCATTTCTCATATACAAATATTGTTCTAATGGCATCTTGGTGCCGCGCAACTATGCTGAAGTGAGGGGAGGCGAGTCATTAAGTCAGGCCCCCCGCCCCCTCCTTGTCGAATAGAAAAGCGTGAGCTCTCAGAAACGATAGTCGGTGCTGCTGTTATGGTTAGCAACTGGGATCCTATTGGGCTGAGTTGTTCACTCTGTTAATGTCTATGTGAACACTAGCTTCCATGATTTGAGACAATTACTGTCACTGTCTATTTCGCTTCCCATGACAGTGAAAGGGAGGCGCCGTGGGGGCAAGATGAGTCACATTTTCGAGAAAAGAAACGGCAAGCACAAAAGAAAGCGTCTCCCCATTTTTGCTCTTTCAAGCGATTCCGTTTTCCCCCTTTTATCAGCTAAAACCTATTTAAAGGGTCCTGGCACGGAAGGTCCCTCCAAAGAGACGACAGTTGGACAATGGCGTTGCTCTGTTGCCAAGGCAACTCCGAGAGTCAGGAAGCGACCCCCACCCCCTCCAGAAAATCCAAATTGGTGTCGGGTTTGAGCCCGCAGCGCACTGGCCCCCTCTGTTGGCTCACCGGGGTGACGGCGCTTTGTCGTTCTCTTGTTGTTCCTCAGGGCCAATTTCCTCTGTCTCATCTTATTGCCGTGGCAACCGCGATGCAATCCGGAGAGCGTATTCATTCATTCTGAGTCACCTGTGCTTGTCAACATCCGACTGAAAACACACACAGCTTATTTCTGATAGCGCAAGGGCGATAGTATTGAGCATTATTATTTGAAGTGTCTGGTGAATGTGCAGAGCATGATGCAAATAGCTTTTTATTTCCCAACCATAATGTAGGTTAACGAATTATCTTTAATTTGTCACATTTTTAGAGACATGCTATACAGTGGACTCGTCAAAATCAAATTTGGAAATGAATGTTGATGCATCCTTGACCCATGTTATTGTGTGTGACGGATGAACATATACAAGTCGCGGGGAAGGAGGGTTTTCTTTTGTGTTTAGCTTCTAATCAGTGTTTCTCGAAATGATTTAGGACCTCAATTCATTCGAGTGCATTTCTTCAGTCGGAAGAAAATATCCCACACGAAGTAATCATTCTTTTACATCAACTCACGTGTGCCAGAATTATGATGGCAATACTTGGCACAACCAAAGAGCACCCAGTCTTCTCCAATTATGTTTCAAAAGATGGAAGTATACAGAAAGAGAGATCTTCGACCATCCCGCTTTGCAACCATCCAGAGACCTGGGTCCGCTCCTCCGCACTCTCCTCTTTAGATCACTCCAAGTTTTCAATAGGGTTGGGGTCTGGGGACTGAGATGGCCCCGGGAGGAGCTTGATTCTCTGTCTGGTGAACGAACCATTTCCATACTTTTCAGTATGAGAGGAAGCATCTGTAATTGCCCCTTCACATGTCCTTATTCAAGCGAGCCAATAATTACGGAAGGTACTGTATTTTACTTTAGAATATACAGTATACCCTCTGGAGAATAAGCGATTCAGATGATGGGATCCACACAATCGTTTTAAGGCAGCAATCCTTCCCCTCTTTTTCATTTCCCCCCCAAGCTATTGTATTTTAATGCTGGTCACGATGGTGGTATTTTGTATAAAACGAAATGTCATTGTGACAGGTGAGAAGTACGAGCTGCATGCTGGCACGGAGTCCACCCCGAGCGTGGTGGTGCACGTGTGTGAGAGCGAGACGGAGGACGACGAAGCAGTGCGGCCCAAGCAGGAAATTGTGCAGACCAGACGTCCTGACGGGCCACCAAAGGTCTTTAACTAGACCCCGCCAACCCCCTCTACAGGCTGTTTGTTGACCTACAACACAACACGCCCTCTCCTTCTTGCACTCTCTCTCTCTCTCTCTCTCTCTCTCTCTCTCTCTCTCTCTCTCTCTCTCTCTCTTTCTCTCGCTCATCTTTGCACTCACAGAGGGCGCTACTGCCGCCGTCATTCCAGCTCAAAAACAGACAAACATTGCTCCAGTTTTTGTGGGCCATCGGATGAGACGGCTCGGAGGAAACGCATGAGGGGACACACACACACATACACACACGCACTAGCACACACCCAACCACTCCTCCCATTGTCCAATGGGGCACCCTTGACTCTGCCCCTGGCCCACCGAACTTCAGCAGACATGGGCACACACACACACACACTACACTCGTTACACGCATCGCTAGTCCAGTTAGCGTGTTAGTACCCTGCACACCTAATTGTTTTGTTTAGCGATGGCTCGTGTGTTTCGGGGTGATTTGCACTTTTTTTTTTTGGTCCCCTTTTTTCCATTCATGTTCATATCAGCTCGCATCGGGATGCATGTATATACTCTACAGCGTGAAACAATACTAATAAAGTGAATATTATACGTCCCACACACTGCACGGAGTGCCATATGTGACTAACAAAAAAAGTTGTGGTGGCTGAATATTTCTCCTATTTGTAATTTAATTTTACTATTCGATGTGTGTTCTTATTGTGTAATTGATCGATTGATACACTTTTTGCATGCTTAAAACACAAAGGTTTTTCTTTGTTTGCATGCAGAACTCCAAAATGGCGTCTTTTGGTCATTTTCTTCTCCTTCGTTTGAATTTTTCAAACTCCTCCCGTGCTGTCAACGTCATTTTCTATCGCCCATTCGGATCGCAAATCCTTTTTGCAAGGGTGGGAGCATCCTCCCGCTTTTTTCCGGCTTGTACATAGCGCTTGATCTTTGTAGATGTTTTTCTAGTCAAAGAGGGAAAGCTGCCTGATGAGATGTCAACCAAAGCATTCTCACGTATTTCCTTCAATGAGAGAGAATGACAGTAAATATGTGCTGTTATTGAATGCGTTTTCACCCATGCGACTTTAGGACTATCTTACGCATCTGTCTTTTTTTTTGTTTGTTTGTTTCATGTCCGCTTTGTGTGTTCGCTCATGCTAATAAGACGTAAAGAAATGAACAATCAGTGCACTTAATAATTAAGAGTTCACTGTATCTATTTGGCGTCATAGACAGACCGAGGAAAGCTCACTGGGTGGATGCTTAATAAGGAGGTACTCACATACAAATTATCAGGCGGCTGGTTAGCAACTGAACTGGGGCTAAAGAAGTGTGTGACTCATGATTGTGAGTGGAGTTATCAGTACGTGGCGGTCATATCGGCACTGTGAGAGCGACAAGCACACGCATGGAAATGTTTTCTCACTTAAAAAAATAATCTGTACAGTATGTGTTGTATCTTGATTCAGATGTTGGCAGCAGCTGCGTGAGTGTACGAGATGCTAACCAGGCTAACGGCTAACAATGAAGAAGCTTTTTGGTCCATACACTCAGTTGCTCCAAGACACAAATCGAAATTGTCCATTGCTGTGAATGTGAGTGGAGATAGCCGTTTGCGCTGTGAGTGACCTGCGGCCGGCCGAGGATGGGATAAGCCCCAGCTCACACCCACCAATAAGATAAATTAGGACAGAAAGTATAGAAAATGGATGGATGGATTATTAATCCAACTTTACATTTCTTCATTCATTTGTTCACGCCTTACTACGTACATTAGCGTAGGGTAACAAGAACCATAGAAGATAGACTACACCCAAAAGGTTTGAGATATTGGTATGGTATGGTTCAGGAGGAATATCGCATCGATTTGCACAATTTGCTGTTCTTTTACAACAGCTGAACACGTAGAATTCACAATACATAATTTGAGCAATACATTTTCAATTACATCCACTGTTATGCATCTCTATGACTCTTCTACTTTAAGCAGCAGTTTGGCAGACATTAAAAAGAAATACATTTAAAAAAAGAGGCTTGAATATGTTTAACGCCACGCCCAATTGAAGTTTATCATAACATTAAAGCTTGCGTTATTTAAAACTACATAGCTTCTCCTGATTAAAAAGTTTGCTTAATTTAATGCTAACATAAATTGACATGCTAATGGTTAGCATTGTTACTTGGTTTTTGTAGTAACTGATATTTAATGGCAATCGGTAGAGCAATGTATGTAGACAGATAATATAACAATAGTCACAGGCATATGTTCTTTATCCTCTCAGAGGAACTACGACTATTCCAGCATCTTACAGAGTCACACAACAGTAGTAGTAAAGAGGTCAATTCAGGTTTTTTTTTTTTTTTGGGTGTCTGCATGTCTGTACAGCAGGGGTCACCAATGTGGTACCCACGGGCACTAGTTAGCCCCCCAAGGACCACATGAGTAGCCCAAAGATTATTCTATGGATTATTCCATTGATTCTGGGGCTAATGGCTCCACCACCTGATTTCTCCTGCCCACCCATAATAATGATAATAATAATAATAATAATAATAATAATAATAAAACTTAAATAGAATTTGGGCAAATGTGTTATTTCAGAAGTGTGCATCATTTGGTCGCCCTTCACACTCATCAGTAGCCAATGAGTAGTTTGGTGACACCTTCTGTAGAGTATCATACTGCCTACCGGTAGCCAAGGCGGGTACACCAGAAGGGGCCGCACTATGAATTGATGGTAGCATGAAATAATATTGCACAAACTGTTTCATTCTTTACATTCTCTTTATTTAGTTCAACATGTGTGGTTTTATAAAGTACAATTATCAATCATAGAATACTATGTTTCCTCATTAAAAAAAAAACTTTAAAATTGTGTTTACCTGTAAAGGGCATTTTGGGCTCATCTTGAAATTTCATCCGAAAGCCCAATCACACTTACTTGACATGAGTGGAGTACAACAGAACAAATGTAGAAGAGTACCTCTGAGGGCTTCTTTTTTTTTTTTTTTACATTTTCGTGGCATGTGGGCTCCTTGGGCTGTTCATGGCCCACAGGCCACACGCTGCCTACCATTGCATAAACCTGGTTCATTATCACATTTCAGATGGTAAGATTGCGATTTTTAGTATGCTAAAAGATGCATGTCAGCACTTTAACTCTGTTTTTGTGATTGCCTCTCCTTTGCACCAGTTAGGAAGCACATTAATTTTTTGGGGTTTGTGTTTGTCCCACACCTTAACTGGCCTTCACAAGCATGTGGCACTCGTTTTTTTGTTTCCCCTGTGACAACATCACAGCTGTCGCTTTTTTTTTTGTTGGCCCTCAAAACAAAAGCATCCCCTTAACGTTTTTCATCAAGATGTCAATATGTGACGTAGATACAGAAGCAAGCTTGATAGGACCACGACTTAAAGGGCCAGCGAGATGACTTTTTTGTACTCTCTGTGCTCACAGATGTGTGTGTACGTTTATATTCTTGTACATATGCCAATTTTTTTATGTTGCTGCAGCGCTGTCCCAGCCGCGTGTTTCGCGTACACGCGCGCATTGTCACGGCTTCTCTTGGACGATGTTGATGATGAAAGAGCGCACTGATCATTTCAGAGGGAAAAGCTAAATGATGTTTGTCACTATTGTATTGTTTTCTTTGTTATCTTATTTTGTTGTCAAATATTTTGGTTGACGCGTGACTAATATGTCTTGTTCGGTAGGAAAATCCAGAAAACAAAGTAGCAAAACAAGCAATAATTTACAGTTGTGATAATACCGGTACAGGTATGTGTGTTTTCATGTTCTTTCTCTCTTGACAGTATCTGCTTCTATTTGTGTAGTATTGTTTCACATAGAGAACATACATAAAAAATGCTTCTTAAAAGCCACGTTTTGTGTCTTTTATAATAAGGCAATGTATGTTTAACCTGCTTTATGGCTCGAAATCGACCTACCCAATGTCTTATTAACAGATGAATGTTTTATGAAGGTGTAAAGGTTGACTACCGTAATCTTTTTAAAGAAGTATCCACATCATGTGATTGTCTTTGTGTCATTTAGTTTACACCTCAGAATGCGAGCACACCAAACCAACAATTATCCCCGATGGAAAATATGACATGAATAAATTCCTTCGAAGGTCAAAACTTTTAGTAAAAAGTACAAATACACATCTTTATAAAGTCAACACTTGCTGCAAGATCAAACTTTTACAGACCTTATCTTACCACATAACTTCATAGTCTGTATCATAAAACATGAAAACTTTGATATGAATGTGCCTTTTTATATGTTGTGTTGGTTTGAGAGACACTATTATGGCTGAAAACATTAAAAAAATATGATAAATCAAAGAGAATGGTGCAACACCTGTCGTTGCTTTCCATTTTCACTATAACCCCCCCCCCCCCCCCCCCCCAAAACTAAACAAAACATCTCAGTTAAGTAAACTTTTGCCTTTTGCCAGAATGTGCATTTGATTTACTTTTCAGCCGTGGGACTTTTTTTATGTTGAGTGAAAACTGACCTCTACGCAGGATTTTTAATCTCTGCTCTTCTTATATAAGGCTGCTGCAGTGACATGCGAACACCTGGGAATAATGAACACTTCAAACTTGCTCACAAAAAAGCTACAGTAGTTGCCTTAAGAGCCTCCAGATTGTAACTGGAGAGCCCAGTGGTTTGTTGGCACTGTTGAAGCGGGGGGGGGACTACAAGTGAGGTTGTGTTACTGGAGATACAATAATAAGACTGAGATATCGCACACATTGACTTCCACAGAAATGTGACCAAATTTGCTACACACCCTTTACCTGATACCCTTGAGCCAACCAATATAGTTAATTTTCAACCACGTGTGCACTCATGGATTTGTGATAACGCTTAAAGAAAGTGAGGTCTACCTGAATAGGACTCGGTGTGGCACAGACCTCCTTCAAGGTTCAGACAATTGTCGTATTAGTTTTCCATGTTATTCCAAGATATTGTGATGCACTTGTCTGTTGAGATTGGGGATGCACCAATACTGCATGTCAACAAACACTGTCTCCTCAAAAAAAAAGCCAACGTGTTTGCTTCAGGCTGTTTCGTTCGACAGTCCCAATTGAAGTCTATTGTCAAATGAACACAAAACAAAAATAATTTTATGTTTATTCAAGCAAACACAATCATTTGTATCGCAAAAGTCCTCTAGCTCAATGCTAATGCTAACACAATGCATAATGCTGTAAACGTGCTAATAAAAATCATAGATGTCGCGAATACTGTATGAGAATTTCAAAAAATGTTTCCTTTTTACAAAAAACAATATTGCATTTTAAACGAAAAACGAGTTATATTATATAATGCCTGCATTCTTCTTTGTGCCTTTTCATCAAATCTGAGATTCATTTGCATGTTTGCAACACACTGTCCTCCCTACACGTTTGCTATTCTTGTTCGTGTCAAGGGACAAAAAAGAAGTTATTTTAATCGTACGATATCTTAATCGGTTATCTACATTTTATTCTGCCAAATCGACATTGGTCTGAAATAAAAAAAACATTAAAATACAACGCTTTCTCATGAAAATTGCAAGACATCATGGCATGATCAAGTATCAGTACTGTACTCTGTATTGGCGATTACTCAAATATAAGTACTTTAACTTCGTCTGTTATGCATCCCTAGTTGAAGTATTATGTATGGGAATCCCAGAAGTAATGGATTTTAATATTTCAACCAGGTACACCGTGGTGTGAGATTTCCCGCTGATTTCACCGCAAGTGTGGCCGCCAATGCTTTTTTTTTTTAATCAGGCGCCACGGCAGGCTTCCCTCGATGCCCGAGTGGGAGGACCTGAAAAACCAGCCGCCGCAGATGATGACTCTCAGTTCTCGGACACCAAATCAGAAACCTCCCCTACACCTTTTACTCGCTTTACCCACCTGAGAGTGAGAGAGAGAAAGAGAGAGTGAGAGAGAGAGCGAGAGAGAGACTTCCCACTTGTTATTAAATTCTTTCTGTCCCGCCGTTGACTCTCGTCCACCAAATTCACTGGACTGGACTTCACTCCTCTCGTGGACTATGCCCCCTTCCTTTCAGTGAGCTCGAGTTCCTTTGAGCTCGAGCTGATCTGACAGCGTAGTTGGTAAGTTCCATCCACTTTGCTGATTTTTGCGGCTTCTGTGGTATGGGGGAGGAGATGGGGAAAACGCGGTGGACGGCAGCCAATGCTTGGGATAAGGAAACGGCTCATATTCTTCTCAAACTACAGCAAGAGGTTTTTAGTGGGCCAAGGCAGTGGTGCCTTTAGATAAGAGTGACTGAATTCACAACTTTTTGGAAGTAGGAGCCAGACAGTGTTTTTTTGCTTTGAATTGCGAGTACAAACTTGAGATATGAGCGCTGTAGGGTGGCGGTAAACTCAAACTAACTAACTTTAAAAAAAGCTTGAAGCTGTGGAATGTCACTTCCAGTTTAAGTTTACTGCCAAACTGAATGTTAAGCTAGGAGAATTAGAATTAGTATTTTAAAAAAACATGTAGCGGTTCAGCTGTTAACTTAATGCTATGCTAACACGTAATGGTAAACGCACAATATTTTTAGACATTTATTGTAATGGTATTCACTTATATATTCTTTATCCACTGCGAGGAGCTGAGCCATCAATACTGTACCCACATCCGTGTACTCTTTGTCTTATGCTGCCCCCAGATGGCCGAGGTGAACAGCAACACAATTATCATTTGATTGATGCAAAGTGCAATAAAAACATTTTCTTCTTTTTCACTTTATTTAATTGTGTCATTAGTGAATGTTTATCTAAAATGCAATATTATCAAGTGTAGTTTTCCCTACTAAAAAAACACAAACACATCTGAAAGGTGTTTTTTTTTGGGGGGTGGAGTAGGGGTTAGAATTAGTTCCGTTCATTTCAACGGGGAAAGATGATTTGAGATCTAAAGTGTTTTGAGTTACAAGCCTGGTCACAACCGAAGTTGTCTCAAGTCACTTGACTTACGGCGGAGGTCTCAAACAAAACTCACACATTCAATTGGTTGCTTAACTACACTATGTTTCATAAACTACCCGAGAAGAATGTCAAATTTGCCCTTGCATTGAACCTGAACGTTCTTTTCGAATCACTTTCACGTGATTCATCGTGCCGGTGTACGGGTCAATTTAGTTCCCGTTCTGCTTGGTTTACAGACCATTAAAGCTGTTGTTTGATGAAGGTGAAAGGGTATCACATGATGATCTGTGGAACAATATAGCGATTGTCACACACTGAACAGGAAGCGGCAACCGATGGCTTGACGTACTAACGTTCCCCTTTGCCGCAATGTATGCATCATCATCCCGCTACCGGCATATCACGTTCACTGACGTATTCTTACGAACATTATCTTGTAATTATACATCAATAAATATTGCTGTCATGTTAACACAGGTTGGAGTAGGGCATTTGCAGGGATGATATTTTGCGGCCTGCTACTACTACACCAAAGATCAATTTTAATGTGGCCTCCACATTTTTTGCCGTGTTGTTGCCTTTGGCGTTTAAAAAAAAATCACTTGTAGCTCAGGCTTATGACAGATTGCATCAAAATAACCTACAAAGAGAAAGTGTGCTGAGCGGAACAGCCAATTTGAAGAAAAACAGGAAAGAGAATGTTTTGCTGATAATGGGGCCAGACCGACATATCTTGAATGCACACAGAAAGTTGCATACTCAAGAAAACTGAGGTCATTACTCAGCTCGACATGCTGAGGAAGTATGCCAAGTACCCGGAAAATGAGAGAGCGGACCAAACTATATTCAGTGTATTTTTATATTTAAAGGTCCTCTGGACTTTAAAAAAATAAAACAAATAGAACAGTTAAAATCACAGCCGCCCGCCCCCAATGCAGTCACCATTTTGCATGTGCAGTATAAGTCTGATGTATGACATATTTTTGTTTTTAACATGAAGCTTGAAATCCAGCCTGCACCACAGCATTTGAATCTGAGCGGTATTAGCTCAGCGTATCACGACAGGATGTCCGACCATCAAGCGCTCACTTATCACAAGCTGTCACCTTTGCAAACAGTCCACATAATATTTGTTGGCGCTAATGGGCACGGTTGATCATAAGTCAACACTGCCAGTGATTGTCATGTAATTTTTGACTGATCATGATCATGTTAATATGATGGAACCACAGCGATATTGCAAAAAAAAAAATGCCATAAGCGCAAAGTTATGCAGAGGGAACGCAGAGACTTAAGGCAGCATAGCGTGGTTGTATTAAACCCCTTTCATGCACCCTGTAACCTGATCACATGATAAGCTGTCCACTATAGTAACCGCTGTCTCCAAAAGGGTTAAATATGTTTCAAAGCGTTTTTTTTCTTCTTCTTCTTGCTTGTGCAGGTTCACGCTGAAGATGCAAACTTCAACCGCCTCACCCGAAAGCAACACATCATCACCTTCCAGCATCACCAAATCCAAAGAGCAAATCCTCATCCAGAGTGAGAGCCTTCCCATGATGCATTTCAGTATATCCACATCATGCCACTCAAATCACAATTGGTTGTTTTTCCTCCCAGGTTCTGGTGCTATGATCGCTGTCATCGTTATTGGTATTATTATCATCCTCACTATTCTTCTCTTCATCCTAAAGACGTACAACAAGTAAGGCCACATTCCTTTTCAATGTCGCATAGCAACTATAGGGAATAAACACACACACGCTTTATCACTTTTGACTTCCTATGAGGTCCCGGCTGTGTTGTACGCAAATATTGTATATGCAACCAGGTCAGCATGTCCCCTGTCACGTTGTTTGCGTTGTGTGTTAGCATTAAGCTAGCACTTTTTCGTACAACAAAGTTAATGTGGTGTGAATAAGTACAAAAGGTGTAATTCTCTTATTTATTTTTTTACTTTTAAGTAAACTTCAACTGGGAGGAGTAATAAACGCATTGAAGCAAGTGCTTGGCCTGAAATCTTTGGTCCTACCTCAAGAGAAAAAAAATCATTTGAACAACAGCTCATATGGCTAAAATTTAGAAAATTGGGTCAGTCAACAATGTTTTTAATTTAGTTTGGACTTTTATTTTGAGTTTTTGTTTTGTTTTTCTTTTTTTTCGCAAGCGCATTGTTATAGTTTAGTTTTTAGTAGCTTTAGTATTAGTTTGAATTTTCTTTCCGTATGTGCAGTATTTGTGGAGTGTAGGTTTAAAAAAGGTCACAAAGTACTTCGCTAAGGACATACAGAAAAGTTAACCCCGAAAGCTCCTGTATGATCATTGACAAAGACGAAAACAAAGGACGTTTCCGCTTTAATTACTGTTAGTTTCATAAATGTAAGATGTCGTTTCAGTTAGTTCTGTTTTTTTTTTCAAAAGCATTTTCATTTTTATTTTATTTTGCTCGTGAAAATGTTTTTTCAATTTTCGTTTTTGTAATTTCGTTAGTTTGCTCAGCACTCGTAACGTGTTGTACCACTGTTGGTAAATAATGTATGTTTTGTCTTCATGTGGAAATGTTGCCCTTAATTTCCGTTTTCTCTGAGATCAGGCGAACCCACGCATCCCGACTTCTGGGGTCCAGCGGGGCCTCCAAATCTAATAAGAAGACACCCCAGTCTACGGTTCCAATCATGCCCATGGTCACCGTTGGAGTCAGCTCGTCGAACCTCGGCTCATCGCCATCGCCGAGAGCAGAACCGAACTCCGTGCATCGCATAGAAGAGTTGGGCACGGCCAGCGGATCCACGGCGGTTACCGTCCATGACACGGCAGGAAACACGTAGCATCTGCTCAAAAGATTGACTGACGCGCCTGTCTTTATAGACTGAATCCTGTGGAAACATGACTTTATTGTTATGGTTAATCCGAGACTAAATGTGAACAAAAAGACACCACAAAAGGGCTTCAGGAAGGATGTGAAGTGAGGCTGCTTTTTGTATCAATAGTCAGTGTTTGCACTACCAGTCCTTGGTTGGTCTTAATTGAGCACATTTGTTCAGTACAGTTGAGTATCACATTTAGAAGACACACAACCACTATGAAATAAAAAAGGATTACTCATTCCTGGTTGCCAGTATGACACGTTTTTAGCTCAGATTTATACTTTATTTCTAGAACACACAAACATTTTCTTGGTTTCTTTGTAAAACAAAGCGATGCCAACCAGTTTTGCACTTTACTTTTCATTGCTCTTCATATTTGTATCATTTTAAAAAGTCTTTAGATCGTACTGGAATTGAATAAAACTGGATTTTCAGGCATTCAATGACGATGCAAATACAAATTCCGAATGTTTCTTTTTTTTTTCTTCTTCTTTTTTTTGTCTCTACTGATTGATTGGACCAGTTCTGGATGTAGTCATTAGGCTAAAGAAAGCGGACACAGGTTGCACCCTCAACAGGATAAGCGGTATGAGCAGTGATTCCCATCCAGAGAAAATGATTATTTACAAGCAATATTGGATCTCGCCATCAATCTAAGTGACGTATATTGTTGTTGTTTTTTTTCTTTCTTCTTTCTACGTACATTCTTGCTGCTGGAGGCTTGTAAATTTCCCCAGTGTGGGACAAATAAAGGATATCTTAATATTGACGGGGAGAACAATTAAACGCTCCTCCACTAGATGGCAGAAGGTACGAAATTAACCTGTGTACAATACAGTATCCACTTGTTACAGTGCATAAAACAGAATAATTACAAGTTTGTGTTCAAATAAACATGCCTAGATTTGTTGAAAAAAAAAAAAGATAAACGTGCAAGTAATTAACAGAAATCATCTCCATCACCAACACCATCTCCATCCTGAAAAGGGCCCGGCAGCGGATGTACTTCCTGAGGCTGCTGAGGAAGCATGGCCTGCCACAGGAGGTGCTACGACAGTTCTACACGGCAGTCATCGAATCAATCCTGTGTTCTTCCATCACGGTTTGGTTTGGGGCCGCCACAAAAAAGGACAAAATCCGACTTCAACGGACAGTTAGGACGGCAGAAAAAATCGTTGGCACCGCCCTACCCACTCTTGAGGACTTGCACACTGCAAGAATCAAGACAAGGGCACGGAAAATCCTCCTGGATCCCCCGCACCCTGCCCACCACCTTTTTCAGCCACTCCCCTCAGGCAGACGCTACAGATCCATGCGCACCAAATCCAGTAGACCAGGGGTGTCCAAACTTTTTGCCAAGGGGGCCAGATTTTATGTGGTAAAATGTCGGGGGGCCGACCTTGGCTGACATTCTTTACATTGAACAACAATATTGTTCAAGAAATTTTAGTAAGCCAGTCTGTTTCACATTTCCATTTTTATTTTAATTTCAACAATCTTCAGAATTTCTTTTGGTTCATTTGAAACAGGAATTTGAAATATGACATATCAGTCAATATAAACACGGAGTGATGTCTTGTTAACTCGTGAGTGATGCCCCCTAGTGTCTAAATGCTATTACAGTACTCATTTAGTGAATGCTATTACTCATTTAGCCACTAGAGGGAAGCAGTACTCTATGAAACATCACTCCCCAGTCGACGAGACCTCAGTCAATGCAACACGTGTTCCATTGCGCCCAACCTGCGGGCCAGACGGCACTGATTTTATGACAGGGGGGCCGAGGGCCGGATGAAATTCGACCGCGGGCCGGATTTGGCCCGCGGGCCGGACTTTGGACATGCCTGCAGTAGACACTTAAACAGCTTCTTCCCTCTAGCCATTAACTCTTTAAACAGTCACTGACATAGTCACTCTTCTTGCACCACAAAATGGTACTACAAAACTACTGGTATACTCTAAAATGGTTCAATGATTTTGTTGTTTACGATGATACTAGTGCAGTGTGTTATACAAATTCCTTGTGTGTTCTACATACTTGGCCAATAAAGATGATTCTGATTCTGATTCTGATTCTGATTAGAATTAATTTGAGCCAATCTATATGTTTATCAAAGTGTTAAAAACATCTTAGATAATTTTGGGGGTAATATATTTTAATTTAATCATTATTTTAAAAAACTATGTTAAAAACGGAATTGAGCCATTCAAACTGTCATTAAAAAAACAAGCAAGACATGGGTGAAAAAAAATCAGATTTGGGCCGCCTTTAGCGTTACTGAACGAAGCCAATAGAAATCAACGATGGGAGAAAAATGTAACTGTAGTGTTATTCTGCCCATCTTTGACCAATAATGCTGAGAATCACCTCTACAGGGGAATATTGAAGAAGTGCAATGTTAAGCAACTCAATAAACTAAAAAAAATGGAGGACTTGACTCTTGAATCTGGTGGTGGTTAATTTAACAAGGCTCTTTGGGGGGAAAATGCAATGACTTTGGTTTTGGCGTACAGTAATTCGAACAGTTATTTTCTTGTAACTAGGTTTATCCGACAATTTCAAAGCGGTCTTGAATGCAACGCGTCAACAGTCTGTGACGTCGGTATGACGGTGACTCTAGGTAGGTCGCTAACTCATTATATCTTTCCAACAGTCCAACAGTCATAACAGTCCGAGTTATGTGTGTGTATTTTATCAGTTTTAATGAAACTAATACGATCGTGTTTGGCGTCATTGAATTGATTACAACGTAGCTATCCGACAGCTTTCCTTATAGCCCTCATGCTAATGAAGTTAAACCGGAACTCATCATTTTATGTCTCTAGTCTCAGTATCTAACAGGAATAAGTGATAACGATTTAAAAACATTTGCGTATTCAAGCGACCTAAAGTATGTTGCTCAATAGTGGAAGTGCTGAGTCTCCTGCTGGTGTCCGTGTTGTGGGGATGCACCAACCCTTTCCTGAAAAAAGGCACTGAAGGTATCGAACATGTGTCCAAGTCCAGCAAAGTGGCCCAGTTTCTTGCTGAGCTCAAGTTTCTCTTCCTTAATCTCAGGGTAAGCATAGCGCATTTTACTTCTTTTGCATTCGCTTGTTTTCTATGCTTAAAAAAAAAAGTTGTAAACATAAAATGGATGCCCTTCCTTCTCTATTCTATATCCATCCTCAGTATCTCATCCCGTTTGTCCTGAACCAAAGTGGCTCTTTGGTGTACTATTACACACTTTCCACCACAGGTGAGACATTAAACCGTAGATCCCAGGTGTCAAAGTCAATGCCCATTTTCTAGATTCAACTAATTTTGCAAGAATAAAGGGAGGTTTCAACGGTCTCGCAGTTTTTCGACAAAAGGCTGTATATTTTCAAGATTTCTGTCGGAATTGAATAAGGTATTTTAATGAGGAAAAACACTTTGTGTAATTTGATCGAGTAATTTGTATTTTTTATTTTATGTGAATGAAGTTTACATGTCTGATAAAAATGTCACATACATGTACCTTAATTGGAAATTCACATCAACAGAGTCCGACTTTTGATAATAACAAGTTGCAGGTTTTCAAGATAAGATGTACAATTTCAAAATTTTAAAAAAATGATATTTTTAGATTAAAGTGGAAAAAGTCGCATATTATTTAAAAATTGTCACCTAATGGGATTAAAGTCATATTATTTTGAGACATTTTTACCTCCTAATTTCCTTTATTTAATTTTTGACGAAAACAACCCTTCAACGTCTTTTTGGCGGTCTTTTAATTATTGCCATTCATTTTATCATGCAGACTTGTCATTGGCTGTCCCCGTGTCCAACTCTCTCACCTTCCTTTGGACTCTGCTCACTGGCAAGTTGCTGGGCGAGGATTTTGGAGGCAAACGTGAGTCCAGTCCGATCGTGATGCATTAGTTTGCCTTTCCAAAAGAAGAAGAAAAAAAAAAGAAAGCCAACTTCATCAGCCTTGTTCAAATGTTCTCTTTAGTTTTGAAACCGTTTTCTGTCCGTGTCTTTTCAGAAGCTGTTGCCGGAATGTTACTCACGATGGTCGGGGTCACTTTGTGTATCGTAAGCTCCGTAGATGACGTCGGCACTCAGGCTCAGGCCTGATGACCTTCCGGTGTGCATAAACGCATTCGGAAGATCATTTTCGCTAAACATTGCCGAAATTCTTTGCATTTGTAGGTGGAAGTTCCACCTTGGTAACCCCCAATCATTCAATCTCAAATGATCGAAGTGGCGGCCTGATATAAGTCAGAAAAGAATTGTATTTTTGTCAGAAAATCAAATGTATATTATTTATTACGTTAGTGTCTCTTTAATTGAGGGTTCTATCCAATGCATTTTCGGTTTTGGGAAAAATTGCGTGAAATCCCCTAAAATAGTGAAAAATTGTTGTTTTTGGTTGTCTTTTTTTAGCTACTTTGTTCATGGAAAAATTTTGTAAACAAAATGAGCCATGGGAAATCCACCTTCGGCCAGTTTCTCTTCAACCAAATTGTTTTTGTTCACCCTGCAGTGTTTTTTCCCCCCCCGAGCCCAAAATGAAACCAACAAATGCCGTTTGAAACAATACTTTACCTCTTCCTGGAAGAGGTAATAAAATCCAGAATGATGTGATGAAAACTGTCGGATGTTAAGAAGTGTATTGCTGCGTGTAATATTGTGAAGCTGTATCCAAACAAATCTCACCAAAAAGACACTTTTAATTGAATACTTTTAATTCGTCTTTTTGGAAATAATTTCATTGCAAGAACTAAAATGTACATATTTTAATGGGCATTCACCTCCCAAAAACAATAATTACTGAAATTACCAGGCTCTTTTTTTGTAATACAGTTTTGATAAAAGCAAATAAAGAGAGTGGTTATGATGGTTGCTCGATTTGGTCTTCTCCCTGGTAGTGCTTCTGTGCTCTTTTCTCCTGTAAAAAACACACACACAAAAGTAGATGTGACATTGAACCCTGATATCATACATAGCAGTGCAGATCTTTTACACCAAGTAACACCAAAGAGTAGAAATGATAAAATATAAATGTAATACTCCCAAATCATCGTAACAATATGCTCAACAGTACTCAAGCAGTGATTCCTTGGCATACCACTAGAGGGCGCTTAGTGGCGCACGTAGCTTATGCGGTTCAACTTGCCTGTTCCCCTTGATGCTCCAAAGTATATCCCTGAATTTCTCCGTTACAGTTGGGGGTGTTCAGAGTCATTCTGTTGAGCTCAGGCTCCTTTAAATCAAGACACTCAGGTTAGAAGACCCCCAACACAAGAAGTTAGCCCACCCAAAAAGCGTGCGATGTGTGCATACCAGGTTTTCACTGCTCAACTCCTCTTTTGTGCTTTGTATTGTCGCTGTGTTTTCCGCTTCATCTTGGTCAGATGGCGGCAACTATAAATGTGACATTTTTAGGAGTCCTTTCAATGTAAAACCAGAACTTTTTCATAAAATGCGTTTATAATCATGTAAACCTTCAGGGTGCCATTCAGAGCGTCGTATGTGATGTTCAGCTCCTCATCCTCCACTATTTCTGCCACTCTCTTAGGATAAAAGACACATTTACGGTTTCACCCCAAAAAAATCACTGTACAATTCACTTTATCTGATAAATACCAATAAATGAGCTGTGTCAAAAATTCTGCCCCGACAAAGATAAGCATCAGTTTTTGACACTGTCAGAGAGGTAGTGTATTCTTATGTATAAGTATTCTTAAGTTAAGACTTCGGACGTTATTTCACGGTCAAATTTGGGCCTAAAGCTCCGTTGGGATTGTCACGGTGTACCCAATATTGCGACCAAATCAAGTGGCTTATATATAGGAAACCTGATCAACGGGAAGCTCTGTCGCTGTATTCTCGTCCTCCTGCACCTCCTTGGCTCCTCTGACCTCCTCCCTCCTCCTCCTGCGCGCTCCCGGCTTGTAGACGCCGCGATAGACTTAAGCAAAACACGGACGATACATTCAATTCATCTGAGAAAGGATATGAATATGTGTGAGGGTGGTTCCTGACTAGGTCCGTTGCTGTGGGGCGGTCTCGGCATTCGTCTGGCTTTGTGAACCCTGACGGGCTTGGCGAAGAGTCCGGAGGTGTCGTTCGCTCTCGGGTCTGTTGTTGGGTCTGTCAGGTGCCGTTCCTGCTGTGGGGGAGCAGCTTCATAACCCGTCGATTTCACCCTCCGCTCGTCTGACTGATAGAAACAGCGTGTTGGGCTTTGACAAAAATGTCTCGTCTCACATTTCACTAAAAGGATCTTAATGATTCCCTTCGAGATTTGGGGAGAAATATTCTGTGGACTGATGAGACGAAAGTTAATATTTTTGTAAGATGCGTGTCTCATTATACTGGGCGTAAAATAGGACAGCATTTGATTTTAAAAAAAGGACAAAAAAAATACACTAAATGTCAACAGTCAAAAGAGTGGGAGCATAATTTGGGGCTTAACGCTCATTCAGGACCTGGACGACTTGATTCAGAAAATCCTGCATCTCTACTATAGTTATATATGGTGTATATGGTTTTACCGCTGGAGAGTTGAGCAGAGCAGAGTCACTACATTGGTCTTCTGGACCGCTTCCTTCCTTCCTGTTCTACAACAAAAATATTTTTTTAAAATACGGACGGATTGGCAACGACTTCCATCCACATCGCACGAAATGGGCCAGTCTGTCAATGACTGCTGGGCCACTTTTTCTCCCCAGTCCGCCCTTGCTGACTAAATTATAGTGTACCAAAATGTAATTTTTTTTTCTCAGTATCGTCCTTTAAAAAGGAAATTAGCAAAAATGTGAGGTGTGTTCTGACTTTTGTGAGCAACTGTACGTTATGGCGTATGAAATCCTTGTAAGGGCCCTAACATGTTCATCCTTTTATGACAAACTAGTCAGTGGTGTGCATGATATACTGCTTGCCCTCCACAATGAAGTCTCGCTTGTGTTTGTATGTTTTGGCGAAAACAAGAGTCTGCTGCTTGCGTTGTCAGCGCATCAAATTGATATTTACCACGTTTCTCCTCAACCCCCGTCTTCTTCCTGGGTAATACCTATAAATAGGAAAAGTCAATGTGAAGTGAAGGAATCAATATGTAGTAAAAGACCCAAATATTTCATTCAAGGCATTCGGCTTGCAAAATTCTGCGGATTTTTGAGTCACAAACGTTTATGGAAATGACCAGGGAAACAACAGGGGAGGGGGTTTGAGTTTGACTTTTTAATAGGAAACTTGATATACCGGTAGTTGAGACGATACTGTATGTCTAAGTATATTCATTCATTCATTCATCTTCCGTACCGCTTGATCCCCACTAGGGTCGCGGGGGGTGCTGGAGCCCATCCCAGCCGTCTCTGGGCAGTAGGCGGGGGACACCCTGAATCGGTTCCCAGCCAATCGCAGGGCACACATAGACGAATAACCATCCACGCTCACACTCACACCTAGGGACAATTTAGAGTGTTCAATCAGCCTGCAATGCATATTTTTGGAATGTGGGAGGAAACAGGAGCACCCGGAGAAAACCCACGCAGGCCCGGGGAGAACATGCAAACTCCACACAGGGAGGCCGGAGCTGGAATCGAACCCGGTACCTCTGCACTGTGAAGCCGACGTGCTAACCACTGGACTACCGGACCGCCCTGTCTAAGTATACTCGAGGTGAAAATGATTCATTGACAACAAATCGATTATCAAATGAATCAAGACATTCAACCTTGTTTCATTTAAAATTGTCCGAATCCACGGAATTTCTGCCTCTCAGCCATAAATATTCTCAGAAGCTACTTGGCCGAAACCTTGCAAGCTAGCTTCCACGCTGACAGCATTTGACAGCAGAGACCAGGGCTTGATTTTTCACAATCTAAAGCCTTGATTGATATACCTCTCTGTGGCTTTAGAGACTAGCAGCTCCACATACGGAAGCTTCTTGAACTTCTCGGTTCCCACGGCAACGTAGCAGCATCCGGTCTCGAGCTCCCCCGCCGAGGTTACTGTGGCCCCCTCCACAGAACACAACCTGACAGTCACAACCGGTACAGTCAAGACTATTTTTGCCTGCGTGTTTTTTTTTTTAAATTTTTTAACTGACCTCCGCACGGCGCCAGTCCGTAAGCTGACCTTGTCGGTGACCAGGCTGAGGATCTGCTCCAGGTCTCGCTGCATATTGCGAGGAATGATGAATCGGAAGGGCGGACACAGGATGTCCCCATTGCGGAAAACGCTGAAATATGACGTAAATTCGTCACGCAAATGCGTCAAGTAAACGTGTGTGATCGGATGAGTTTTTTCTTACTGTATAATACAGGGCACTGGAACAAACTTCTTCCATTTGGCTGACACATTAGGCCTCGGGATTATTTTTGCCTGCAGGAGACATACCGATAAATGAGCTGTTTTTCCATCGAGCATAAGTTTGATACATAATTCTATGTGAATCTCTGACATAATTTTATGTGAATCTGTTGTCAAAAGGCATCATGGTAGTCTAGTGCGGTGTTTCGCAAACATTTTACATCAATGTTTCACATGAAAAAAAACAACACTTTTCTAGATACAAGCCGTCATCCAACCAATTTTTAAAAACTTTTTGTGATTAATTAGAAAGTGGACAGATAAAGGCATGTTAAACATTCATTAAATGAAGTCATTCGGGTGCAATTGAGCCCAAGGATCTATGTGACATTTACTATGTTCGTGAGGGAAAACAAAGCAGCCGTTTGGACTTGCCTGGACATGCACCGATTAATCCACTGTCCATATACCGTTAAGCTTAACTTTCACATGATGCCACATTTGCCGCAGTGCTCCACAGCAACCACGATACCAGGCATGCGAGAGCTCCGCAATGCACATAGTCGACATGATGGGTGCACGCGGGGCGCATGTCCAAGGCACACACAGTTACTCTCTTTCAATTCTGTCCGAAGAAGAAATAGCGCCCTTGGAGTGAGAACAAAGCCACTCGTTCGCTAGGCATCGAACAAGTTGAATCCCGTATCCACAAATTTGTTTTTTTATCCTTAGTGCAGGATTAATCAACAATCAAAACATGTATGAGACGTTTGGTGTATTTTTATCCGAGTTGGCTTGGTAGGAGTTCCGCTGGTGCATTCCTGCGGTTGGACTTGGATAAATAAGTCATAGACCGAGCAACAGACCTTAAATGTGAAGAAGAAAGACGAGCCGGCCTACCTGTGTGTCTTCACGAGCTGCCGGCTGCTTTTTCACACCGTTGTTGACGTAGCTGCATCATGAGAGCACACACATTAAAAAAAAGAAAAAAAAAATAAAGTCTTCCATACAAATTAGCACAACTCCAAAAAGTACCCTGTTTAAAAAAAAAAAAAAACTGCTCTGCTCAAAGAGCTCAGGTGACTGATGTCACATGACCAAACGTGAACAGGTGAGCCATGACAGTCCTTATCTGAGCTCTTAGGCACTGTGATGTCATTTTCCGTCGACAGCAAGTGGCAGTAGAGGACAAATTGGATGCCCCCGCAGATAGATAAAAACGAGTCTTCTGCTTAATTGTCATCCCCAAAATATTAATCGGTTTCGACTAGTATGTGTGTGTGTGGGGGGGGGGCATAGAACATATTATTGTCAAGAACATTTTTGATTTGACCTCCCAATCTTTTTTTTTTTCAAACGTAACGAGTCAAAGTGAAAACTTGTTAAAAAAAACTACTGAAGTACAGTAACAAAGTATTTCTACTTCCAGCCTCGCCTAAGCAGAATACAAAAGGGTCACCGGTGCTTACTCCAGTTTCTTGAACTTCTCAAAACCGGCGGCGACATATTGGGCCCCCGTCTGCAAGTCCTGGAGGTCGGCGACCTTGTGGCCCTGCCTGGGAGTATACAGGGTCCTGACGGCCAGCGGGGCCCCGATATTATAGGTTACCTCATTGAGGAAGGCCTCCATGGTAGACACCTGCCGTTGGTTGATCACGAACCGACGGCCGCTAAAGAAGGGGTCTCCGTTCCTGTACACTACCACGCTTTTGACTGGGGGTAGCGCTGTGGTGGCGGTCATTTCGGCGCTCTCTGCTACTGGTACTACACACACACACACAAAAGCAAATGAGATGTTCAACAAAAAGTACCCTGTTTTTCCCCATTCAAAATTCGGTGTTTGTCTTATTTCATAACAGGAAGTAGTATTTTCCACATTCCACACTTTTCACAATAAAATGTCCAAATTACATATTTACCACCACATTTGCTGACCGTTTCAAAACCACTTCAACTTTAAAATATCCGACTCATTCGGCACATTTTAGGAACTAGTCCAAATCCCTAAGCCTGCCAGATTTCAAAATAAAATTCCAAAATGTGATATACTTAACACCTCCTTCCATATTTATAGATTAACTCTAACCATTCCAAGTCTCACATTGTACATTTCAATTATATTTCTCCAGTATTTTGGCTCATGTTTTTCACCAATCCCTCCTAATTTCTTTCATTGCGTAGTTCTGCACCCAAAAACTTGATTAGTATTATTATTCCGCCAATTTTAACTCTTTTACTCCTTCTGAATCAAACCCCTCCAATTCCAAAATGAAGGACATTGCTTTCCACATTCCACCAAAATAACCACTTTTTATGACATTTTCATGTTTTCCACACGCACAAAAAACAGTCCAGTGAAGGGATCCTACAAAAAAAAAGTTCCCCATCTTTCTCACTCCAAAAATCAGTTTCCCTTCCCTCACCGGCAACCACACATTTTTCACACTAAAATCCCCAAAATAAAACAGAGTTCATTTATGCACCGCCTCCTTCAGATTATCGATTAATTGAAACCATCCTGAGTCTGACATTCATGGTTTCACCATTTCCACTTTATTTTTGCAGCATTTTCAGTTGAGTGTGAGATGCACGCACAAAAAAACAAACAAACAAAAAACTTGAAAGTGAGTAAGACATTCAATCCAAAAAATTGAAATAGAAATTGCCAATGTGTTCTAATTCCAAATTCAAACTATTCAGCAAAAATAATTCTCAAACACTCCCCAAAGTCCACACGTTTTGCAACGCAATTTTACATATTTACCACAACTTTCCAGATTTCTTGACCCATTTCAACCATTCCAACTTCAAACTGTTTCGCTCATTCGGGCCATACACACACTATTCATCACATCCCCGATATTCCCATATTTCCCCAGCCGTTCCGTTTCAGAGTCTTCAGCACTCACACACAATTTCATCAGAAATGGCAATCTCCAGTCAAACGAAGGCATTCGTGAACACACACTGTGCAGATACACACCACAAATTGAAGATAGAGATGAATCCCCTCTGTGTGGCAGTGGTGGTGGTGGCACACTGGCCACGTTCTTCTGCTCCACACACAAGAACCTACAGCCTTGTGTATTTCCTGGTTGCTATGACAGCGCAGACAGCAGTCAATGGCTTTGTGGGTCAAACCAACCAGCAGCAACCACAACAAAAGGGACAGAGTGGGTGGGAGCGGGCGTTTGATACCGTATGATAACATTTGCGCATTTTTTTTAAATGCACCATTATTGTAATAGGTGTGTGACTGAAGTGGTTTCAAAACACTTCAATTCTGGAAATAACACTAATGAATGGGTTATGAATGTCCTGATACATCAAAATGTATGACCTTGACATTAACCCTTTGAGGGACAGCGGTTACTATAGTAGACAGTTTTTCGTGTTATCTGGTTCCAGGGTGTATGAAGAGCCAATCCGTCTAAACCAATTAGTCCACCAGGGGGCGTCTGTTGAGGAGCAGGTACTGTCATTTTCTGCGCCGTTTTGGTTTTCGGCACCAGCTGAAGTGGAGGGCGTGCCTCTTCAGTGGTGCACCTGTTTCTCGTTACCAATCAAGGCCTGCCATATATTTAAGAACTGCCAAGCTGCCTTGTCATTGTCAGATTGTTGACCTTGCTTGCCGTTTCCACCCGAGAAAAATTCGAGATGCCTCGTTCATGTTTATGACTGCTCTCGTTTTGATCGTTTTCTTGTTTCGTAAGTATTTTTTCAATTTCTTCTTATTTGTGGATTCTTTACATTTCATGTAATTGAACTTTTGTCATTTTGTGTTGTGTATTTTTGGGGATAAAAAATTCCTTGCCGTTTTTGTTCATATTGGGTTTTCCTGGTTTTGTGTTGCCAGCACTTTCTGTTTATGCTTTGTCTGTCCTTTGTTTTTGTGGAAATATTTTTTGTACTGCCCTTTGTCTGAATCTACATTTGTGGGGTCCCCTTACTATCTTGTCCATTTTCAGATCGTCTCAGATAAAACAGGAATATGTGACAACAACATCAGTAATAAGACAAAATGAAGCATTGTGGTAAGTAAATATGTTTTACATTGACAAATACAATACAAAATGTACAATTCAGCCATTTCGTTTAAGAAAATGGAGGCAATTTGTTGCATTGATAAACACATTTGCGCAGCAAGGTCCACTTCAATGCATGCTCAGCTTGTTCTTCAGAGACAAGTACTGCAGAGGAGAGAAAGACAGGAACATAATTCAAAATTTGTGTCCTCCTCGCTGGTATAGATGAACAAAGATACATGATTTGCAGTTTATTAAATGACTTTCATACCATTTACAAAGTCGAAATTTGCCCCTGGCAGTGATGACTTCCAAAAGTGGAAAATTCATTTTGAAATGAATAAATATCTACAATCCACCATCTTCCCGGCAAATAATTGTCCGTATTGTACTGTACAAATTGACCCTCGTGTGGGAAAAAAAAAGGCCACTGGTGGTCATTAAATAAATGACGCGGCTGATTCACTGAGGTGCCATAAATATCACCGTAGTATATCTTGAGCGTCGACCTCGTGGTGGAGCGCCGGTGCGGATTAAATGAAGGGAAATACTGTACTATAGCAGCGACTCACCTTTTTCCTGCTGTCGATGGCCTGCTGCAGCCACAGCAGGTCCATGGTCAGGGTGTCTCTATGGCATCGCAGGGACTTGGGATCAGCGGGCACCTCCTGGGTCGAACGGTACCGCGGCCGACCTGGAGAAGACACATTATTTATGCATTGATGTATAGAGATTTTAAAATCTACCGATCTATCATTTGCATTGCTTCTACTTAAGTACAAAGTGTGAGTCCTTTTGCCACTTCTGCATATGACAAAGGATTTACCTTGAAGAGGAAGGCTCTCCATACTACTCCAGATTGAGGTGGAGTCCAATGTGCTCTCCAGAACCTCATCAGAGCTCAAGTTCTGAACTGTCTCAAGAACATGGCTGCTTTGTGAACACCCCCTAGCAGGTTGTTTTATTCCCAAGCTGTCTCTCTGCACTTCTGTGGTCCGTAGACGATGACTTTCTCCTCTAAATTCCGACAATGGAGCCGCCTCTCCTGCTGCTGGGTTCTGTGAGCAGGTGGTAGCCTTTGATCGTGGATCTATCCTGCGTAGGGGGCCATCCTGGTTTAAAAAAAAAAGGCTTGAGAAGGGCGCCAAGGTAAATCAATTTTTATTACAGGTACAGAGTCTTGCCGTGTCTGTGAAATGGGGGATGGGAATGATGGCATCCCTCCACCCCAAGTGGGCCGAAGTGCCATCTATCTCTTTCACGACCTCCTCAAAGTCGGAACTTGCACGACGCAACTCCACCCTCACCAGAAGGCCTCGTGCGTGAGCCTGCAGAGATGACATGCAATAAGGGGGTCTTCGACACAGTGGTACCTTGAGATACGAGTTTCATTCATTTGATTCACTTGTGTCTTAAATCAGTTTTCCTCATTGAAATGAGTGCAAATGTGAGTAATCTGTTGCAGGCCCCCCCTAAAAGTTTTTTTAATGCCATAAAAAATACAATCATATTGCACTTTATAACACATTAATAACTTAATTCAAGGGAATTACTAAGTACAGTTAATGACTGAGGGCCTTGTAAATGTTAACTTGCTAACTCGTCGGTGTTCAAATTGCAGTAGCTTCAACGGTTATACAGGCGTTTCCCATCAAATGTTAGCATTAAGATGGCTAACTAGAGGCTATGGAATGTTCTTGTTTTAAATAATCTCCAAGGTTGTATGTTTAGTTTGACGATAGATATGCATAAAACAGCTTGAAGCCTCTTATGAAGAATTGTTCACGATTTGCCAAAGTCGGCCGAATGAGGGCGTCTATCTTGAAAAACTCAAATTGGGTCACTCGCATCTCAAGGCACCACTGTTCCTTGTTTTAAGGTTTAAAAACAAGTTGACGTCTTAAAACTCAAACCTTTAACTAGCACTCAAGGGCACATTTGATTTTTAAAAGTTAAACATAGTAAAGGTTATGGGTAGAGGTAAAATAAACATGCACAGGCATCCATCTTTCTAAATGTGGATGAAACTTATTGTATTCTGAATAGAATTAATACTTTAAAAACATGGGAAGGACTGTTTAAAAAGTTAAAGCTAAAGGCGAGTTCTTGTTGCTTTAACAAGACGAGGCATTAAAATCGACCAAAATAAGCACAGCCACGAGGCTAATGCTAACAGCTCGCATCATTCTGTTTGCCACAGCCACTCTGCATAACCTAACCCAAAAAGAGTGCTACAATCGCCGCGATCGTAAAGAAGCTTTACCGCTTCACAGTATGCAAGCAGATAAATTAGCAACGAGGTTATTACCTGCAAAAGAACGAGCGTGTTCTCCCAGTCAGCACTGTGCATCACTATGGTAACGTGATTCCCCAGAGAGAGGCGGGAGCTTGGCGTTTACTTCTGGTGTCAAGTTCGAAAAATACAATTTTTAGTCTTAAAATTATAGCTTCATGCTGACGCCAAATCTGGGTTAATTTTGTTTTTAATATTATTTGAAAAAGTAACGATAAACCTGATAAACGCTGTCTAACAGACAAAACTAGACTTGCTCGAGCAGAGGAACGCTTATATTTTGAAAAACGTGACCCGGAAATTAGCCATTGTTTGCATCTTCAGTTAGCTATGGCTCGCTCGCTGTCCAACCCCACCAAAAAGTTGTATTTACGACATAACTCGAGAAAATGAGCGGTTCTTCTAACCAGAGGACTTTATTTCAGACTTGGGGTTCGTCCGCGCCTCCACCCAACGTTGTTCAGCCTCCAAAAGAACGAAAAAAGGTCCCTGGACTGCGCAAAGAGAGTCAAAGCGGGACAGTCCAGAGACCTGCTGCAAATCCACTATGGGCTGAGCTCGGCTCTTTAAACCCAACAGACGCTCCGAAAGCGAGACATCCCACAACAGAAACCCCCGAACCATCTTTTTATGATGATAATGAAGATGACGACCTCATGGTGGTCGCTGTCAATGAAGCTGAGGAGAACCTACAACATGATAATGGCAGCTTACTCCAACAGGATAGGACCCTGTCTCCCACTCCATCAAGTGGAGAGATCACCTATCCAGACTTCCCTGGTTTTGACAGCTCCTCCGCGACAGTGTGGATTTATCCCACGAACTACCCGATTAGGGAATACCAACTCAACATGTCGAAGGCCGCTTTGTTCCAAAACACCCTAGTGTGCCTTCCCACAGGTTTGGGGAAAACGTTCATCGCCGCGGTTGTGATGTACAACTTCTATCGTTGGTATCCAACTGGGAAGATCGTGTTCATGGCGCCCACCAAGCCACTGGTGGCGCAGCAGATTGAGGCTTGCTACAACGTGATGGGCATCCCACAGGGTCACATGGCAGAGCTGACTGGTACAGTATTCCTCTCCCACTATAGTCTCACTCTTCTTCTCCAACCTCTGGGGTGATTTTTTTTTTCTCCCAAGAACTCCCGCGACATCCGAATTTAAATAAATTACTAGATTTACTTCCAACATAAGAATTTCTATTTGAAGTTTCGGACCACTTGACACATTTAAAGCAGAAATCAATTGCAAGATTGTTGGGCGTCAACTCCACTTGTGGTTTTAAGCTAATTGAGGCAAGACTTTGTTCTGATTTATTGCATTTTTCTTTAATAGTAGCCCTCTGATTGACCGATAACCTGTCCAGGGTATATTCCTTCTCTCCCGTAAAGTCAGCATGGATAACCCAAGCTCACCTGCGACTCTAATTAGACCAAGCGCTATAGAAAATTGAGGCATCGACGTTTTAATAATATCCCTGTCTGCGTTTCTGCAGGCAGCACAGCGGCTCACCGGAGACAGGAAGTGTGGCGCTCTAAGCGCTTGTTCTTCCTTACACCTCAGGTGATGATGAACGATCTGTCCAGAAACACATGCCCAGCCCTGCAAGTCAAGTGTGTGGTGATCGATGAGGCCCACAAGGCGCTCGGCAACCATGCCTTCTGTCAGGTAAACATGACATTGGACATGACACTTAATATACACGCCATTCACCCAAAATGTGCTCGATTTTGAGCCGGGGTTGGAGTTTGAAAGAATTAACAGAGCTTCGGGTTTGCATCTTCAAAGGGTGGACTGTGGTCTAGATCCGGATTGAGTCAAGGTCTCATGCCGACTTGTGGTCAGTTGCCACAAAATCGCCTAAGCCTTAGTCCATTGATCTCTAAAAAGACACAGTGGTTGTTGTTGACGTGACTTTCGGCTTAGCGAGTCATTCACATGATTACTGGAAATGTTATTAAATATTTAACACACAATTCTCATAACATCCTTCTTTTTATATAACTTCCGGTCACGGGTTGGTACTTAGCTAACTGACTTGGGCTAGAGGCGCCGTAGACTCTGAAATGGTTGCCAGCCAATCGCCATGCACATATAGACACAAACGAGCGTTCACATTCACAACTGTGGACAATGTAAGAGAATCTTAAATGGAGCAACCATGCACGGTTTTGAAATGTTGGAGGAAGGCAAGGGAAAACACACAACAACAGGGAGAACATGCCAATCACACACAGGAAGGCCGGAGTGAAAATTCAAATCCGAACCTCGGAACTGTGACTGTGTCAGTCACAGATAAACATTTTAATTTGTTCTTGTTCATGTTCAGGTGATCAGACAGCTCAGCAGTCATACTCTGCAGTTCCGCGTGTTAGCCCTGAGCGCCACTCCAGGGGGAGACACCAAGGTGAGAGACTGCAATCCTTTTCTTTCTGCAGCCCACCGCGAAACACATGCTAACTCCGTCTGTGTTCACCCCCATGTAGTCGGTGCAGTCCGTGATCTCCAATCTGCTCATCTCCCACATTGAGCTACGCTCAGAGGAAAGCCCGGACATCTTGGCCCACTCGCACCAACGCAGCGTGGAGAAGATGGTGGTGCCGCTGGGGGAGGCGCTGACTGCCCAGCAGGCTCGCTACCTGCAGGTGTGTGAGTAACAATACAAAAGTGTGTGTCGTTCATTGTGTAGCCTAAATTTTGGTGTTTTGCTGCCCCTTAGTGGTCACACTGTGCATAGTCAGTAAATCGGTAACTGGAACTCTCGCCAAGCAGACGCTGCTTGTGTAAACTTTTTACTATCAGTCCATGTGTTATTATTGTAAGCCGCTGTCACCTTATGCAATGTGTGAACAGTAGTACAGCGTCTAAATGCACAAAAACAAAACAACTGGACTGACAAATAAAAAAATGACTCAATTCAAACGTATTGCACATAGAAGTTGAATAACGTTTCTACCTGAATTAATGTCAAAAACAGTTCTTAAAAAATACATGCAAATGTATTGAATTTGGTAGTTAAATACAACTGAACGGTTGTTAACCAGTGCTTATTTCACAAAGCTGTGTCAAAAATACGTTTAGAGACGCATTAAAATTTGCTGTTGCTGGCGACATGGTGGACTCGTAGAGCTTCAGTTCTGAGATTCAGTGTGCAGTTTGTTTCCCCCCGTGCTGGCGTGGCATTTTCTCAAAACATGGATGTGAAGTCCTTTTAAAGACTCAATTGTATTTGTGAATTGTTGACCAATTAAGTATCAAGGTGTCAAATGAGCATTACTTCTTTTATTGGTTTGTGTAGTTGTGCCTCTTCGTGTCATTTTCAATGTTTGTGTGTGATTTTATTTATTTTTTAAATGACCTATTTTGTACTGTAGTGGAATGAAAGACCGAGCTTTAACGTGATGTCATTGTAGCGTATGGCTGCTTTGCGTTGGCAGGTTCAGTGGCATTCTTGCACTTAATTATCCACGCTGATTGATTCTCTCTGCAGTTGTCTCTTCATACGGGTTATTATGTATCAGTTTGGAGTCGACCTTTGCAAGAAGCTGTTGTGTGCTGTTGGGTGTGGCTGGGCCACCTTATGTTGGAAACATTTGATCCCATTAAAAGGGAGGGATTTGCCTTGAGGGACATTCCAGCGTGGGTAAACAGGACTTGGTACTGCACTTGGGAATTGTACTCTTACACAATTCTGAATGCATTCGATTTGACTGCTTAAGATCATTTTGTATGTAAATAATGATCCGTAAGGTATTTATTTGATAATGGTCATGTTGTATGACAAGTTTGAAATTATATACATTTTTTGTTTTGTTTTTTTTTTTTTTAATGTGAGCAAACAATGGAGAATGAGGCTCTCCAGTATTCTACTTCTCAGCAAAGAGACCCATTCATGAAAGGAGACGGGGCACGCTGCAGCAAAGTGGATACTACTGCAGCATCCAGTGCTAATGCACAGCAACCGCTAAATTTAGCGTGCATTTATTTTTGACATGACAAGCCGTACATCCTAAAGTTACAATGCGGCCAATCTGCTCAAACAGTGAGCTACCATCGGGGGTTTACGCCACACTTGTATTATTACACCTTGTTTTGTAAAGGGTAAAGCACTGATATTAAGTTCAAGCTCTGCGGTGTCGATTAAAAAAAAAAAGACAACATGGGGGGGGGGAGAAGGTAATTAAAACAGATTCTTTTTGTTGTTTTTAAAAGACAGGAGAACAAGCTCATGTTTATTTAAAACCACAGTAGTGATCTGCTGTTGCACTTTTATGTTCACAGTACAGCACAAATTAAGCCTTTCAACTAAAATAAAAACATTAAACGGAAAGGGTTTGATGTTCTCATCTAACCAAGCTCACAAAGGGGAGACACTCTTTGTTGTCATCATGGCTTTGAAACACCTCTGCATGTCATGGTATGTATGAAAAAGAACATCTTTGGAATTTTTTTTTGTTTTTTTTTGTTAATGGCCACTTGGGCAAACCAAATGTAATTTTCTCCCATCATTTTTGAGGAAATGATACTTTATTTAACCCACTTTAACATCCTGTCATTCATAGAATCATATATTGAATATTTTAAACAAAAAAAATCTTTCAGAACATCTGGTGGATTGGTAAGGTTAACCTGAAAATATAGCGAATCTATAAACATTACCATACAGTTATTTCAGCAATACTTTGCAAGGACACACCGAATGGCCAATGGATCAAACCTTCAACAGAACCGTTGTCTCAAAGTGGTACAGGTATTTATTCATCGTTAAGACTGAACATCACAAATAAACTGTTTCAACCGTAACATTTCGGGTTTCCTGGTGGTCTCGGTCTAAGAAACGGATCTCGGTGGCGCATCCGTTTGCAATGTCTACTCATCGGCAGCGGTGGTGGTGGTCGCGGTATACAGTAGTGAATACGTACACACTAGCACAAAGTAGCACATACAGCATTTTGCGGGGGTGGGGGGATTATATAATATATATATATATAAAAATACGATTCCCAGGTGGAGGAACCATGAGGAATGCTTTGCCTTGTTTGCAACAGATGTATGTAAGTGCTTTTGATTGTCATCCAGCAAGAGTTTGGTTTTGCACGCACACACACACACACACACACACCACACAGACGCGCACGCACACACAAACACATTGATGTATTTCTCAATGTGTGTCAAGTTTGATTCAGTTAGGTAGTTATTGGCATTCATCGTGTTGCACACTACAGAAACTACCTCCTGCCTCCCCACGCTACCGACTCGCCACGTTAACACTTGAATGGTCCAAGCTAGAGAAAGAAAAATGTTTTAGTGACCGGTTGTGTGGTGGTAACCTGTTGATTGAATAATCTCGTGAAACCATTTAACCTGCAGCGATCGAGATTTGAACAATAAAACAAGTGCATCAACACTGACAGTTTGGACATCAACAACTCGGCAAGATCAAATGCGACAGAGAAAGCGGCGCAATTGACAACAAAAATGCACCATGATTAGGCGGCACGTCCGATACTGAGGATAATTTAGCGGCTTTATTACAGCATTCCCAAGGTTTTGTTTGACTATGCCGTTTGAATGTGTAGTGCGCTGGTAAGATGAGGCCGTGATGAGGAAAAGGACGATGTTGCATCTATGAGCTGTGGACTGGGCAGAGGTGGTGGAATAGAGATGAGTCTTTGTGAGGCTCAAAGGGTGCCTGGAGTGTTCGCCGGTGAAATGCCTCATTCGGCTGTAGCCCATTAACGGCGCTCCAAGAACCAGATCTCATTCTGGCGCTGGCTGTGCGCCGGGTTGGTGTAGCCAGCCACGATGAACGAGTCATTGACGCACGTTCCAGGGGACTCGAGCAGCTCGGCCATGGTGTTGATCTGATCCACGATAGTAAACTCGTTTGTGGGGCCAGTGAAGGGCCTGCAGTGAGAGGAGAGGGGCTATTAGCAAAAGCTTGTTGCAATAATGCACCCATATACAAAACCTAATCAAGTGCAAATGCCGCCATCATATGCGGGTCATCACTAGTTTTATTCGTCCCACACTGTTTGTGGTGTAATATACTTTTAAAATTATTTTGTTTAACAAATAAAAAAAACGTAAAACATTCATGCATGACGGCCATAACTGACATCCAGACTGGCTCATGGTCAGCCAGTTTACAACCAACCGCTAACCTGAGCTCGCAACATCAAACAGTACTTTCATTTGCCGACACCCATGTCACTCACCAGGCCAACTTCCTCCTTTTAAAGCCATACACACTCAGACGAAGATTCTAGTGTAGAACATGAGGATGGGGTCTCCAAAGTGGACAATACCTGCCCCTCACTGAGCTATTTTGTTGTTTAATAATGCTAAATATTTTTTTTGCCATTAACCAGTGCTGTTGACACCATCGCAGTCCTTTCTTTGCTCACCTTGTGTACACAACAGCTGCGGGCCAGATTTCGATGATGATATCACGGTCATGAGGTTGAGGGGGCTGGGCCTGGTGGTTGGTGGGCAGGTAATACGCCACAGTCACTTCCTGGGCGATGGTCAAATGGTTCTCGTCCGTGCGCACCACAGTCACAACGGGCAGTGACATGCCCAGGTAGTCGCCTGCACGAGAATGAATATATGATGAGATATGATCTCGTCGCTGAGTGATGAAGCATTTTGGTCAACTTGTGTTTAAACTCACCTAAGGAGTTCTGCTGGCAGATGTATCTCATTATCCTCATGAAGCCGTAGCAGATGCTCTGTTCGTACGTCTCCTCGCGCATTGTTATGCAGGCCCAGTGGCCCTTTTCATAATGCCGCTTCTCGAACAGCAGCTCCCCACACTACAAAAGGTACGCCAAGAGAAAAGCTGGTATCATAGTTAAAATTTGTGGATAATTGACAAGCCATTATAATTGTGCTGGGGAAAAGATAATATACAGTATACATGTATATTATATAACCTTTTTTTTTTTTAATTTCCCAAATTCTTGAGTAAGTGCGGATTTCATTACTAAGTCAGTTAGGGTCTGTAGCAGATAATTGTGGCTATACGATGACTCTCATTTCGGTAAAAGGGCAACATCGGCACAAGTGCATTTATGAGATTATTTTAGAACGGCTAACAGGTGTCTGATTAAAATCCCCCCCCCCCCATACCCCCCTTATTGCTCTGATAGCTGCCCTATGATAGACTGATAGCATGTGACTGTCCTTTGTTTTAATGGACTAATTAACTCAAGTTAAACCAATTAGCTAACTTTATTTATATGGCCTCCATGAGGGTGGGGGGGGGGGGGGTTAACTGGCTCACCCTTTCGAATAAGATGAAGTAGTGCACTCGACCAAATTATTGTAGCAACAAAGGAAAAAAAACAAGCTTCGAAAATACTGTTGTTCCAAAAAAAGTTGGTAAAACACAAAGTCAGATTCATACCTTTTCTTTGCGTGATAGGAGGGTAAAAGGGATGTGTTCTCTGTTACTGCGTCCGTTGTTGTTGGAGGCAAGCTGTTGAATGGGTTCGGACATTTCTGTAATAGAAAAACGAACATAACAGAAAACATGGGTCAATTGAAAGAGAATTTCAAAAGTCAAATTGTTGCGCGCTTACTAGCAAACAAGTTTGAGATGTTTACGTGTGTAGGATTTGGTCAAGTGTGTCTTGCTGTCTGTACTGTTCAACAATGCAAACAAGCCAGCGATGTGGGTCGGACCTCGATTTCCGCGGTTTGGATGTTTTTGGTATGCGTTTTTTGTGCAGAAGCTTGGTGGTATTGCTTGTGTGTCGTTGGGCTGAACATGAAATGCCCCAAAATTCCGAGAAGACTGCTTGATTGACATATTAGCCAGATGACGTCGTTGAGGTAAGGAAGCAAGCGTTTTTTTTTTTTTATCACGCTCCGTCTTGTCTGAAAGCGGTTAAAAAATGCCAACGTTAAATGGGAGATCTAATGGACAAATTGTGTCCTGTTCTTCCGTTTGCTCCCACCATGATGTGGGAAGAAGGGCATAGCTATATTGCTGACTAGAAAGGGGTGTTTTGAGAGTAGTTAGTTGTATCCTGATTTCTTTCTCCACAATGAATTGGTAACATTGAAAATGCACGCTACTATCAATTTCCCGACCAAAAAAAAAATGTATATGAAGAGAATATTTGAGTGAAAAATGGTCAATGTCTGCCGTATGATCCCTTTAAGGTCAATGGACTGGCTAGTGTATTGGTTGAAACTCTCCAAGCTTGGTGCTGCAATTCTTCTTCCTTGGTTACAACAGTGGTTGTGAAAAGGCCCCACTCAAAACTTCTCAAGCCTCTAATGAGGAAAAACACCTCAAATGAGAATAACACCCAAAGTTCACATGGCGTGCGGTTTACTACTGGCGTGAGAAGGCTTCCAGATGGGCGCAGCGCTGTGCCAAGGTGATGCCTTGGCGTGATGTGTATTAGAGGTGACGCAGAGAAAACTGATTAAAGCTGCCCGGTGCCAGCTATAGACCACTATTGACGCACAACAAGTCGGTGCCTTCGACACATAGGATACATTGTGCCAGATTCTTATCAACTATTAAAAGCTCGTCTGGTTTGCTGCCTTGACCTTGTAACTAATAACTCACCGGTGATTACAGAACTCCTATCACCTGGAATTAAAAAAAATAGGCCGACGCACTGAAAGGCAAGGCATTGACATCGACTCAATCACATCAAATCAATGTGATGAGAGGATAAGTAGGTCACGTGGATCCATGGCGTTAGGGCCACCAATCAATCCAAGTGAGAGGACCAACATTTTTTTGCATGTGTATAGCAGAAGAAATCAATGTCTATCGAACTCGGTCATCCATTCTCAATGAGCGTGAAAGCCATATAATCTGTTGCTATGGCAGCACCTCAGTCTCGATGCAGAAATAGTCACAACACATCCTTTGTTTCCCCGTCTTAAACCAACATTCACGTCACATCCAAATTTCAAGCTAAACGGGTGCTCAACTAGTCACTGAATCGCATAGTCCGGAAGAATTTAATGTACACTTTTTCCAGGCAATAATTCTATCAGCTGTGTAAAGCGGAGTGTCTTAATTGTGCAATGGCAGATGGAAATTGGGGGCGCGTTCAAAGATGTGACCTCCTCTTTCGCGGATTCATCTTGTGTACCTTTTAGAGGTTACACAGACGACCAAAGTCGACTTTACTCTTCAATGACGCATGACCTTGACTGATCACTAAGTACACTTTTGGCTTTAGGAGAAAGCAGTGACACTCGCCCCAACGGATGAGCACCGGGAATGACATTAGGCTGTCACTTTAATTTAAATCGTCCTCCTTTTCTGAACGCACCGTTTTGGTAAGAGTGGGAACTGGTAAAGGGGAGTGGTCACAGTTTAGCAGATCCATTATTTTGCCAACATTGCAAATTCTCACCATGCGGCACCTGCTGTTGAGACGTTCCCAGAACGAGGACAGCTTTTCTCGTTTGGCCGAATTGTGCAAACATGACCTGGTCAGTGGCAAGCGCGTCGAGCCAGGTAATAATTGATCTGGCATTCACTGTTTTCTAGACAAAGCGCTGGAAAAGAAACCTGACTGTCATATCCCTCGTGCAATTATGGTATAAAATTTATTTCATCCTCAGAGCTGACAGTGTGCATGATTTTTACACTCCGATTCCATCACTGTAGCTCAGAATTAACACCTGTGTGACATCAGAATCATCTTTTTTGGATTCATCTTTTTTGGATAATGCATGCGGGTGATCATCACAAGGCCTGCATGGCAGACATCTCCCATCTGCAAACCTGTAAATCTCAGGAAAGGACGCCTTGCCTGTGTACTCTGTGCTGTATTTACATGCAGGACATGGCAGCAGCAGCAGCAGCAACCATGAACCGGCCAGCACACAGTCAAGGTAGATAATCTGTCCCTGAGGCAGAAAGCGTCAGTGAGCCATTTTGTGCTAAATCCTCAATTAGTGACGTGCTTTGGAGGGCAGGGACATGCTGAGTATGTTGTTGGGTTTCTCATTCTGGAACAGTCTAGTTAGTGCTCACTGACAAAAATATTAATTCGTGATAGTGATATTTAATAGTGAGATGATACAGAAATACATTTGTGCTTTCTTTTCTTGTTTTGGAATTCTGCTCAAGTCATGTTATGATGGGCAGGTCATATTTTGACACGGTTGTTTTAAATCTCATACGATATATGACATGCCTAAGGTATGTTCAAAAATCAATGGTGTTTTTGGCCTTTGTTTTAGCCAATCATAAACTCAACTTGTGGAGTTTTGAGTTTACAGTCTGTTTTGAAAAATAGCACAATTGTGTGTTTGTGTATATATATATTTTTTATTGTGCAATGTTATGGATATTTATGTTCATGAACATAACCAATTACAGTGTGTTGTTGAGTTGATCAGGAGGCCCCGAGGATTAGATACGGCTTCCTTTTGGCAGGTTACTCCACTCTAAAAGCTTAATGTAGTGATTTTATTCGACAATAATGAACAAAACAAACCTAAGCAACTATTTATCACGGTATTAACCCTATACAACACGTTCGGAGACTCGTTTTACAAGTCTACAAAGTTAAACAATGAGTACTTGCAGGCAAACTATCACTCAAGGGTTTGCCTGCAAGTACTGGGACTCTTTAGAGTCCCGTGCTCTCAAAGCGTTGGTGAGCAGTAGCGTAATTCACTCCGTAATAACACGCTAATGGGCAAATTTGTGTAAAAATGTCGCCTTTAAAACCACGTCACAATGTATTATGATAAACCCGGAGCACCAAACTAGGGTCAGTTTACACGAACGACCAAGTTGAGTCTTAGCAGTTGAACTTCACTGTCAAAAACACGACGTCACATGTTTCGAACTCTCTGCTTTGAGAAGGCACTATGCTACAGCTAAGATAACCGTGTCACAACGTTCATTTTTGCGTCCGAACATAAAGTTAGTTTCGTTTATTTTTTTAAAGTTACCCTTTGCAACTTCCACTTGGTGTCCTCGGGCTACGTCCTGCCAGTAGTGCAGCAGTCGGTCGGCGTCTTCTTCGTCGTCCTCTAGGCTGCCGTTGCCGGAGTCGGACAGCTGATCCTCGGAGAAAGACTCCAAGTCCTCCAGGGTGATCATGCCACCACCGCCGTCGCCGGGGCCGCTGCCACCTCCACCACCGCCGCCACTCATTTGACAGCCACCGCGGTCCATTTTGTCGCGGCAATTAAAAAGAAACGTGTTGTCGTTTCTGATTAAAAATAGACACGATCGGACAATGTTGTGCTAAAATCCCGTTTTTTTTTCGTTCTTCGTGACTTCGCTGCTGCAGCCCGTGTCCCGATGAGGCTCACGGCCAGTCGTGGGTCAACAAATCGGACTCGAAGCAGCTGTCCACGGCGCATTTAGCCATTATTATGAAAAATAAACAAACCACAACAAAAAAAAAAAAAACAATATCGTCACAACGACATACAAGTCCGCCTTTAACTTGTGCTTTAAATTCGCTAAAAAATAAGCCGACAGTGAGCGCCGTCTTTGTTTGTCGGGCTCCAACGGGTGGGAACGGGTGAAGGCGACGTTTATAGGAGACGAGGCACACCACGTGACTCCTGAGGCCATTGCCACTCCCTCAGCTCTCATCTTCGAGCTGCTGTCCGAGACGACAAATAGTGCCAACCAAAGAACCGTCCTTTCTCGCCTTGATATCGCTTTATTCAACAAAATGAAAAGAACGGCGTTGATAGACTGTACTCAATTGAGAGTACTGTTACTTTAGAGCAGGGGGCTTTCCACAGGAACAAAAAACACTGAAATTTTAGGGTGAACCTAAAATGAACTGTCAACCCCCAGATACTCGTGGCCAACCACCTGTGGATTTCCATATTCCCTATTTTAAAATTTTAATATATATATTTTCCCTCTCACCAATCCCCCGTGTTTTCTGTTGAAAATGTATGTTTTATCAGAGTGCTTTGAAGATTTTTTTGGGGGGGGGGTTATTTTTTTAGTCAATGCATTTCCATGGGTGTCGATGATAGGCAGATTTTCACTATTCGCTGGCCGGCCTGGTTACTGTCTCCCGTGAATAGCAGGAGATAAAGGTCTTAATCTGACTTGTAAACATTTGACTGCACATGTGGCACAACTTGCTGTGCTGAGAGGCAAAAACAATAAAACAATATTTTGTGTGTGTGTGTGTGTGTGTGTGTGTGTGTGTGGGCTGGGTGCGCATGACTTCTGAGAGTTGAGATCAAGGCTATGACCATCACAATTAAATTTCAAAACCGTCACTTCCTTGAAAATGTTAGTCTCTCTTTAATTGGAATGTTGTTTTAAATACAGTTGACAGTCAAAAACTCAGTGTTGCGACACTCAAAAATTCTTGTAAGAGATACAGCAAATCCCTGTGTATGTATTGCAAAATTATGAGTAAAATAATCAACCAATTTAGCTGATTTGGTGCAAGCTACATTGAAAATATAATATACTGTATATGTGTTAAATAAAACCAGTTCACTGTGCAATCAGAACCTCAATCCAGAAATCTGTGGAAGACGAAATTAAGATTCGCTGGTGTTACTTTCTCTGAAATTAATATTAGCTTACCGGTCTGTTTTCTGTTGATATGCTGGCCAAAGTTCAACGATATCACTGAGTTGAAGACTACAGAATTTGCACATTGTAGTCTTTTCTTTTGCATGTTGTTCTAGTCTTTGCGGTTGAAGAAGCCAAATTTAATGATTGTCTTAAGACAGGGCTGTCCTCACTCAGTTTTGTTTTTTAGTCTTGCACCTTTCACTTCCGCTTGTGTGCGGTGGTGTCCCTCAGTCCTGAAAAGGTTGCCGTCATGTAGGCGATGGTGGGGGGATGGGGGAGAGAGTTGGTGACACATGAATTGATGCTATTTGTTGTTTTACAAGTGCACATTCATGAAGTTGAAGAATGGCAGATGAGTGCCGGTCTTAACGGTCAAGACCAGGACTTTTGGGAGTCGAGTTAAAGGCAAGACCTTCGGAAAATCAGATGTCTCTGATCCACTGGTGAAAGGACACTTTGATCCTCTCCTCTTTCATCTATAACTGCTTCAGACAACAAAGTGTATGCAGAAAAGTGGTGAAGATTGCACGACTGTCTCTGTCCTATGTGTTGTCTTGTGTTATTTTTGTTATTTTGACTTCAAAATGGGGCCGCGAGAGTGGCTGCCTTTCCAGCAGCTCCTATTTTTTTGTTGTTCTACTTCTTCCTTTCATAACTTTGCTGCTGTGAATCTGGAATTTCTCCATTGCGAGACTAATAAAGGTTTTCTTAATCTTAATCTTAATCTTAAATTATCTTGCGACAAAGACCTGTCAAAAGTATTACAACGCTGCTGTACATGCGTGTGTGACGACGACTTTTAATTCCTGTATATAGTTGAAAAAATGTCTTTACACTTGTGTGACAGTTAATTAATGTTATTTCAAACACTTCCTATATACTTAAAAGAGGCTTTGTGATGCCACAAATAAATCCAGTTTACATCATGTCCTCTTGGGAAATTACTTTGAAATCAGCACAACTTGCAAGTCAACCGGTGTCACGAAATGACCTTGTTCCACCTCGGGGGCTCCGCTCTATTGTAGCATATTAATGTGGCCGACAACGGATAAACGAGTTCTTTTGTCGGAGCATAATAAACAAACTTGAACTTGAGCAGGCACGATTTTGATCTGTCTGATTTGCGGCGCTGCAACAGCCAGCCACCATGTTGCACCGTTCCACATGCACGTAGAGGACATTATATAATCCTCTCCAGTCTGTGGGGGAGTTTCCATGTACAGTAAATACGCGTCCACACTTACTGTAATAATCCCCCTTGCTGCTTTTGTTGATACACACAGCCTGACAATCACTAAATGGATCGATAACTGCACGCCAAGATGAGCTTAATCATTCATAATGTAAGTGGCAGGGTGAGCGACAGCAGTAGGTGATGAGCCATATCAACTTCATTACACATGAGTGAGTTCGGACAGTTTATTTATCTTTTTAGTTGACCTTTGGAACGCTTGTTCTTGTCCATGAACGTACTGTATATATACGCATACACACACACACATACACACACACACACCTTCCATTGTTGACATGCAGGGTTCAGCCATGAGCAGCTTTCGTTATTAATAGCAGCCCACAGAGCGGCTTTTTCCTCACATTCTTCACGTCACTTAACTCCCCTTCAACCAATCGGCTGCACGCACGCAGGCACAAGCGGGTGCACGCGCGCGCACACACACACAAACGAAGTGAAATTTCAGGATGAGCTTAAAATGAGCTACAGTCGACCCCCAGATGGGTCGTGGTTCAGCACCCGTGGATTTTTTTTCTTCTCATTTTTAATTTATATTCTATTTTTTTTCCTCCCACTAATTTCCTCATCTTGTGCGTAAGATGATGTATGCACTGCATGGCGTGCTGACAAAACCAAATAATTAAAACTGTATTTTGATTAATGGTATCTTAGTCATTACAGCAAATATCTGACAAGCTGCTTCCAGAGTAAATGAGATTTTCTCTCTCAATAAATTATTTTGACAATTCTGTTTTCTCTCATGCGGCAAGTTCATTTTGAACGAATAATGCACCACCACACACGAAACAAAGCACTGTCCCAGTAAGATGTTTTAGTTTTACACATGCTGTCTTAGAGCATATGCTGATGACGCCATAGTCACTGGCCGTTTGAGTGAAAGGCCAGAGGGAATTAATAGTTGTTATTCAACCCTCTGCCTTTGTCGTGTAAAGCTCTGGAAAGAACAGAGCACCTTGCTTCAGCCCCCTGACAAGCGTGCTGAGATTTAGCCTAAAAGCGGCAAGTGGCTCAACTTTCCTATCCAAAGCAAAGCATGATCACTATCAGCCATTTCTGAGAAAGGGCCTGGCTCAATCGAGGTTTCACCATCTATAGTTGACATAGAAAGTCTACACACCCCTGTTCAAATGCTAGGTTTAATTAATTTAAAGAGTGTTTATATGTTCAATGTTTGCAATCTACGCATTCATTAAATTAATATTCCATTAAAAAAAAAAAAGGTCTTTCAAATTTTAGTTTAAATGCATTCAAATGTGTGGCAGGTGTAAAAACAAAAGTGTTTTATTTATCATTTTTCTTAGGCTTGGAACAGTCACTGGTTTAAAGGTACGGCTGTATAACGCTATACAGTTGAACAATTAAAAAAAAGTCACTGTTTCAAAACCGCTAAAACCTTTCATCAGTGGCAGGTGCGCTTTTTTTTTCTTTTTGTTTTTGCAGTTGTATGCAACTCAACTCAACTTTATTTATATGATGCTTTACAGAACAGCAATAGCTGTATCAAAGCAGGTTACCAAACGGATAAGACAAATCATTAACAGTATCCCTCTTTGACAAATTAGAATATTAATTGTACAATGAAGGATTTGACACTGATTAATTGGAGCATGGTGCCTATGACAGCAGATGTCGTCATTTAATGCTATGGACAGGATGCTACTGTGACTGACGAGTGAACAGGTTAGAGTACACCATATACGAGTTAATAACACATTAATTGGAGTGATTTGAATGTGTGTGCAACATTCGAGATAATTCAATTGCTCATCAGCTGTACATGTCGCGCTGCATTGTACTGTGTTCCTCAGCATGCGTTTGCTTCTTCTGTTTCTAGGGCAACACCCTACCATTAGCAAAATTGAAATTGTATCGGCTCTCTCGTGCTGTGCGGGTGAATAGATGCGGCTCAAATTTTCGGTGTGACAAATTGCTCTCGTCTTCCGCTTTATTCAAAAACGAGTGCAGTGGGAAAGAAAAATCACATCCAGCCCAAATAACGACTTTTATTTAATTATTTAATCACTCGTCTATTGTGGGGACTTGAACAAACACAGTTTCCTCTTTCAGTGGGTGCAAGATTGGTTTGTTAAACAACAGAAGCACATTTGCGTGAGGTGTGATGAAGCATATGTGGAATCACTTCCTTGCTTTTTGTCTGCTCATCAGTGAAAAAGCATTGGCAGGAAATGGCCAATTATGGTGACCTACATACATTGTGTGCGTGTGTGTGTGTGTGTCTCTCTCTCTATTTCTCTCTCCACTAGGTGTTGGAGAAGTTCATGTCACGTTTGGTCCACAACCGAGTGATGGCACAAAAGGATCTTCAGAATCTCTCCAAGTACCAGCTCATCCTTGCAAGGGACCAGTTCCGAAAGAATCCCCCAGCCCACCTCAAAGTATGTTTGTTTTCAGTCAACGAACCAGGACATTTCCTGGGTTGATTGGAATCGGTATTTAAATAATCTTCTTCATCGTGCCCTTCACAATTTGACTTCACGAGACTAAAGGCCTTGTCATACTACGCTCATCATGCCCATATTTGGAAGGGCAGCCTACCAGGAAGTCTTTTCCCATTCGTTGGTTTACCGCGGTTAACATTTTGAAATCACTGTTCTGAATGTTGTTGTTCGTCTCCTTTTTAGAGAAAAAAGTTGTCCATCAAGTAGTGAAAAATTGAACAGTGGATACGTGTATTAAAGGGTCAAATCAGGTTCACTTGTGAATATTAGAAGTGTCTTTTAGTTGTATCCTAGTGAAGGTTCCATCTTCGTCTCTCAAGTCTTATGTCCATTTCAGGGACAGTTCACGTTTGCAGCAGTTAAAAACATCACACTTTGTCAATAATTAATTTGATCATTTCAGTATTTGAAAAACGTTGCTGCCTGCCATGTTCATTAAACATGTCACTTGTTACCCGTCACACACAGCTTCACCAAATGGAATGCATCACTCGTGCGGCAGACGGCACCATGTCTTCGATGTTCTTCATTCGCTAGACTGGCATCGACACTGCTGTAATTAATATGTCCTCATACCTTACGCGCATGAAAACCAAAGTGCTTCTTTGATCCGCTGTCGCAGGGGATTCATTTACGAGCGTGGACTCCACTCGCATTATGGACATAACGCCCCAAACCGCCGCCGGGAATGGCTGAAGGTTAAAGAGAAAGCGGATCCTCCCTCTAGCAATCAAGCTCACATCCCCATTTCTTGCTCATTAAAAATACTCGGCACGGATTTTGTTTTTAGTGTGACCTATGTGGCTCACGCCCCCCCCCCCCCCCCAACTGTAAATGACTACTTTTTGTGTGGTAGTATTTTGCTGATACAGACTGGTGACACGGTCACTTCCAAAACATGCAAGTCTATTCTCTAATACAATAAAAGCACTCATGAAATAGAAACAGTAAGACAGAAAAAAAGATTAATTTTTTGAGCCTGGTGACGATGTCTTGCCTTATAATGTGTAGAACAGAGGATGAGAGCGGTCGGCTTGTTAAGGAGAAAAATGTGTTGGACTCTCATTTGTTACCACGACAGTCAATGTAATGATGAGTTGTATTTTGAAGTATTTGTTTTCATTTGTTTCTCTTCCAATTTGTCAAAATATGTATTTTCGTAAAACTAATCTGGCGCGAAAAAGGTTGGGGGCTGCTTTACTGTGCTAAAAATGATCGAATGCGTCGTATATGAATTGACTCGACTTCAAATGCTTATTATAGTCTCCGCCCCAAAAATCGGCAACACACGCTGAAACACATACAGAGTGACTCCTTTTATGCCCCCTGAAAAGAGGTGAGGTGTGCTGGCGACCGCTGCACAACGCTGACGACACGCATCTGCAATTTGATATTTCAGGGATTTTTTTTCCCGCCCCCTGGTTTTGGCGGCAGAACACATTTTACACACTGAAGGTGTTTGACTTGTGGTTGCATTGCATTCCAAATTCCTAGCAGTTCTTTTTCACTGTAGTCTTGTGTATTACTCGGATGTTGTGCCTGCAGGGACCACAGCAGGGAATGCTGGAGGGAGACTTTGCCCTTTGCATTAGCCTCTATCATGGCTACGAGCTACTCATGCAGATGGGACTCAGGTCGCTCTTCTTTTACGTTCAAGGGATCATGGATGGCTCCAGGGGTTTGTTAAATAGATTTCTACCTCAAAGTTACAAAACGTCCCCTATCGGGGGAGGTATCATTTCCTCACGATGTGTTGTTTGACATCTCCATCCTTTGTTTTAGAAATGTCCCGGGCCAGGAATGAGCTGCAGAGAACTCCCGTCTTTATGGACCTTTATCATGAGATGGAGGCAAATTTCAGGAAGCCCCCTGGTATTTGCCGTTTTTTTTTCTCAAAGCATGTCATCCATCTATCCATCCATCCATTTTCTAATACCCTTATCCTCACGAGGGTCGCGGGCGTACTAGGCGCCTGTTCCAGCTGTCTTCATGCAGTAAGACCAATACACCCTGAGCTGGTTGACAGCCAATCGCAGGGCACACAGAGATGAACAACCGTTCGCACTCACGCTCACACCGAGAGACAATTTAGAGTGTTCCATTAACCTGCTGCACATGTTTTTAGGATGTGAGAACAAACTGAAGTACCCGGAGAAAACCCATGCAAGCACAGGGAGAAGATGTGAACTCCACACAGGAAGGGTGGAATCGAACCCTGCATCTCAGCACATGATTATTGTTTTTATTGTTATCAGTGCGGGCCTCCCGGCATTACTGATTGTTTTGTTATATTTATGTTCACTGTATACATTCGTGGCAGCTTTTATCACCTCTCTGTTTATCATTACATTGAAGAGATTGTTTGGATTGACACCTAGCTCGCTGGATGGATGGATGGATACTTTATTCATCTGGTGATACTTTATTCAGTGAAATTTCACTGCCAAATGTCATTATTTTTACTCTTGCCATGACCCTTAAAGAATGTTAAAATATTGCTCAATGGCTGTGGGGAAAATGTTTCAAAATCAGAGAAGCATTATTCCTGAACAGATTCTATTAATCCGTGATAATGAGATTATCTTCATGGCTTTCTTTTTTTTTTTTTTTAATTAATTGGATCCCGTGATTCACACCCACAGGCGCAGATGAACCTTTCATTTATGGTCACCCCAAACTGCAGAAATTAGAGGCCGTGGTCCTGCAGCACTTCCGACTCTTGGTTGAGCGCGCGTCAGACAGTAATGGTAATTTGCCGGCGGGACAACAATTCACAGATGCGATGACATCACGATTCCTTTCAACTGTGCCATAAAATTAACCCTCCAGGTTCGGGTGCACAGGAAGCCACCACGCGGGTGATGATCTTTTCGTCCTTCCGTGACAGCGTGCAGGAGATCGCTGCCATGTTGAACCGCCACAGCCCGGTGATCAGAGTCATGACATTCATGGGGCAATCGTCAGCAGGCAAAGGAGTCAGAGGTTTCACTCAGAAGGAGCAACTGGAGGTGGACTTTCGCGCTTTCCCTTTATCACGATTGCATCTCATCACATCGTCCAATGAAAAGCATGTGTTTTAAGCAAATAGGGAAAACAAACAAACAAACTCACAAGTTTTGGACACACATGCTATTCATTGGACAGCAATGTAACAGCTGAATACTGAAAGACGGCGCTCATAAATGTCACAGTTGCCAACGCAAACTGCAGATATGCAAATACTGTGGCGGCAATGAGCATCATATCGATGACAACACAAAGGTAGCTCAGAATTTTTTGAAATCTGCTGATAAACTCTATCTATCTGTCTCTCTAGCTTGCTATCTAGCTATCTAGCTATTTATAAAATGAAAGCAGCTTTAAAAATGCATGTGAAAGCAAAACAGAATTTTGATGGTGTCGTTTCAATAGGTGGTGAACAGGTTCCGTCAGGGTGGCTTCAACACGCTTGTGTCCACCTGCGTAGGGGAGGAAGGACTGGACATCGGCGAGGTCGACCTCATCGTGTGCTTCGACGCGCAAAAGAATCCCACCCGCCTCGTGCAGCGGATGGGCCGCACCGGGCGTAAGAGGCAAGGACGCATTGTGGTTATCCTGGCTGAGGGCCGGGAAGAGAGGGTGTGTATTTTAATTTCAAGTCCTAAACGTCAGCGTGATTCATATACATTGCTGTTTAAACGAGTGATCACTTTACTCTCTTGATTTCTGGTGAAACTTTATTTTTCTTTGTCCGTATAAAACACAACATTCAAATGTGTAGAGTGCTTATGATATGGAAGTCAATTAAGTCATCTGGTGTTGGAGGTCCTTGATTGAGCAGTTTTATTTATTTATGTTGTAATGATCTTTTTACATGGTGCTATCATGAACTTAAGCTGGTACTTATCTTCCCTTTATAAAGATTTTTTAGCAAATTTATCCGGGTGCAGTCCAACCATTAAAAAACATGCTGTCTCCTAAAATCTTTCCATACATTTTCCCAAAAAGAAATCACTTGGTCAGAGCCAATAAACACTATGTATTCAATTCATTTTTATGTGAATTTTGTATTACAATTGATATATTGGGATATTTATTGCACAATTTCTTTTTGTCCGTCCGATTTTATTGCCTCACAAATAAAACACAAGTACCGTAGATATAAACTGCAGCTTTTAACTCATTCGGTACCAGCCAATTCTGGACCAAGTCTGAAAAGACGTTTAAAAACGTCTTGGGGAGTGAATGAGTTATTAAAAAAAAGTTAAAAGATTTGTTTCATTGTTTAATGTGAGACGAGAATTTGTGATCTTTTTTTGTCAGCAGGGGCTTGTTTTTTTCCCGAGCAGCTCTCAATGAATGCTATTTTGTCTTTCCTTTGACTGACTCACGAGCATGTGCCCAAACTGCAGTTTTTATATGTCGATCGACCTTCTTATGTGACCTGTTTTATAAGTTGTGATTTTCACCAACTGGTTCACCAATGTTTCCAGTCATCATCTTTTGTAAAGAAATTGACAGGGCTTTGTAACCTTTTCCCAATTCATAGGTTAGATTGTCTGATGTGCCTGGTGAAATTTTAATCAGCTTTCCAAAAACTGTGGATCATTGTTAAGTCATGTTTTGACATGGTGGGGCAATTTCTTTTTTTCCCCACATAAGACGAAATAGTTTTGGAACCTTTTTGTTATTCCCTTTAGTAATAACGTCCTTATTACACAACTACTTTGTGTATTTACATGTGTTGTCTTGTTGACATATTAAAATTGGCTTGATGATGTGGAAAAACACCAGTCAATCAGAAAATGGCAAGCAGCCAAATAATTTTTCCGAGCATTGTATAACCTTTTACCTGACCTCCAATTCGTACTTCCTCTTAGACGTACAACCAAAGTCAGAGCAACAAGCGTAACCTGATGAAATCCATTGTGGACAACAAAAGGGGCTTCCACATGTACCCCAACAGTCCCCGCATGCTACCCGACTGTATAACCCCCACGCTGCACAAGATGCACATCACCTCTGGCCAGTTTGACCACCGAAGCAGCAGCAGGCGGTCGTCAAGGGGTCGTCGTCGGTCAAACGCTCAGGATGGGACCTCACTCATCCACCCACAAAACTTTAGTGAGTGATCATTGTTGATTTGAGATTCAAGCTTGCAGTTTCGGATTGAGTGTGTGCCTTTATGTATTTATTTGTTTATTTGGTGTCAGTTTGTCAGGAGGCAGCTGCATCAGGACCCTTCTTGAGCGACGCAGAGTATTCAGTGTGGGTGTCCAAGATGAAGCTGGCTGATGATGAAGCTCAACCGACATTGAGGCTATCATCGAGCTTCCTGTCCCTTCCGCATGACGTGCAAGCTCAGGTCTGTTTGTTTTTTTTAAATCATTTTTTTCATTTGCCGTATTCCCTTCCTTAGGATTGAAAAGCAAAGTGGGAACAAACAGCTGGTCTGACATTAGTCCCCATGAGCAAACTGCTAACTTTGGGTTTAATTAACTCATTGTATTAGGTATTAATGAAATAACTCATGAAGAATGATCCGAGGTAAGGTGCTTGGGGCTTGATGGCGTTGGCAAACTGGTCCTCTGTGAACAGATGGGGAACAATTCTTTAAAAAAGACAGGGTGCTTACATCAGTCTGATTGCTTCCACTCCCATTATTGTGGAGTTTTTTCCTTTTTTTCCCCCTTCTCTTCCTGACTGTTTTCCTTTCACATCTAAGATCGGGGCGCTCAAAAGCTACCCGCCAGGCTTCTTGTTCCATCTCCCCCATGCTGATGATTGCTCTTGTCTATGTTCCTCTGAAGAGGTGGTAACTGGGTAATAAATTATTTGCGTGTGGTTTATTTTTAATTTTTTTTTGCATACATGGCCAATAAATCTGATTCTAATTTGAAGCTTACTGTAAATTTAAGCATAAAACCAAGAATTGCATGTTATGTATTTCACCAAACACACGTTTTGGTCTTGAGAACGTGTGCTAGCTTAATGCTCCCACACAATGCAAAGCAATGCAGATGGGATCACGAAAACCAGGATCAACGTCGCGGTGTTATCACCCGTTAAGCAATGGGTATTTGAACAGAAACTATGCAGCAACACATGTAGAGAGACAATATACCGATACTCACAAATATGTTTCTTCATCCTCTCGCAATCTACGTCTTTGTGTAAAAATGAATGGATTTTATGTACAGCTCCTTGGTGGCCAAAGTCCTCACTAGAAGGATTTGCGCAAAGAATTGAAGCATGAAGTCACGCTACTCAAATTTTATTTGTGGGATGTTTTAATTGGGGGTGGGGACATGCGTGTTTTGAGTCACAGAACAAATAAACGTCGAGGCACATCTGATTTTGTTGTTGTTATATACAGCTCTCGTGACATTTTGTAGGTGTAGCTAACAATTTGTCTAAAGCTTATTAATTAACTACAACCATGTTCTATTTCAAAGGAGAGCGCTCCCAGAGGCGGTGCACCCATACGAGAGCTTTCTCTTTTGGAATGGAGGCACTGGCAACATCGGGCACTTCCGACCCATGTTGTTGATCACTCCCTGCGCTGCCAGCATTTCATTAAGGTGATGCAGCTTGTCGACAGCATGCGGGAGGAAAATGAGGTGAGATGTTGTGTAAAATAGTCCCTCAAACAATGACATATTAGATCTCTTGACTGTTTTATAAATCAGTCATGTGACATTGAAGCATGAAGAATCAAATTTGATCTGTTACAAAATGAGATTGCACAATCTGGGGGCTGCGGAAGGGCAACGGTGGTATTTATTTCTTTTCTTTTTTTTTTTTTTTTTTTTGTAATGAATCCCAAACTGACTTTCTTGAAAGCGGGTCATCTGCCTTTAATCGGAACGTACGGCTTGAATTAGGGTTAAGTAACTATAGTCATTCTTTCCACCTAGAAGGCAAATTCTTGACGTGACAAACAAGTTCAGCGGTTTTCGTACGTCATGATTCAACCGATGATAATGATTTGTTGAGATCCTTCTATTCTTGGGGTTTTTTTTTCACTCAAGCAAACAACAGCTTCTCTTTTTGGACAAATGAGTTGCTTTTTTAAAAACTCTTGTTCCACATGTTGAGAGTCCAAGACTTTATAAGAGCGACCAAAAAGTTGCTATAAGATTTATTTTCTTGCATCTTCAATCACAGAACTCCAACCAGCCTTGAATGTGGTTTGTTTTTACGTGCTCGCAGCATTAGCCTGGTCTCGACATCCCGCATCGAAGGGGTAATTTAATCACACGGCTGCTTTGTTACTCACTACCTGATGTTTATTTAAGCACCGCGAGTATCTCCAGGTCAGTTCAGAAGATTGGGCCATCGATAAAATGGCTGCGTCCCTGAAATTAGGTCAGAGATTATGGTAAAACCCACCTTTTGTTTCCCCCACGGTGAGTCTTGGCTAAACAAGGCATTGAAGCGAACCTACTTTTCAAAAGAAAACATGGAGGGGGGGGTCTGGTAAACGGGCTCATTTTGATGTCGGGCATTACTTTTATGGAGAGATTTTGAAGGTCCACAGTCGTGAATTGTTTGAGAGATTTCGGATTAGTTTCTCCATATAATTTTCAACAACGTTAGAAGAGACTTTGCTTTGAAATAGAAGTTTGTTCGGATTGTGATGTTTGGATTGTTTCTTGATCTTCCACTATGAATATGTCGAACTTGTTATGAACTGTTTACCACATCCATTTGCTTGTCTTTAACGGTGTGACCGTGACGTGATCTGGAAAGTTGAGTTCTAACTCTGCTTCTTTCAGATGTGCGGGCACAGAGTTAGACACCTGAATCCAACCCATTTCTCAAGTGGCTAACTCGTAATATAACTTGATTTAATTTGCACCAGTGCGCGGCCTGCTTTAAAGAAGCAGAATACCACGGCCGCTTTCATTGTTGTCTGCGAAGAGCAAGAAATTTAGGCTACACGATCAGATCTGAAACTCGTAGAACCTTTTAGGAAGTGCTTGAGGGGGAAATTTTTACCAAGGATGTGCAGGCAACAAATGTAAACCAACTTTCTGATTCTCCCAAGACTAACATTTCTGTTTAAAAATTTCCTATCGTAGCATTCCACAGAGTTTGGGTGACTATAATCGAATAAAGGCGGCACGGTGGGCGATTAGTTAGCACGTCGGCCTCACAGCGCAGAGGTGCAGGGTTCGATTGTGGCTCCGTCCTTCCTGTGTGGAGTTTGCATGTTCTCCCCGGGCCTGCGTGGGTTTTTGCCGGGTACTCCCGTTTCCTCCCACATTCCAAAAACATGCACTGCAGATTAATGGGTCACTGTAAATTGTCCCGAGGTGTGACTGTGAGCACACCCGCGACCCTCGCCAGGATAAGCGGATTAGAAAGTGGATGGTTAAATGGATGGATGGATGGATGTACTCCATTATCCATCCATCCATCCCTTTTCCAAACCGCTTGATCCTCACTAGGGTCGCGGGGGGTGCTGGGGCCTATCACAGCTGTCTTCGGGCAGTAGGCGGGGGACACCCTGAATCGGTTGCCAGCCAATCGCAGGGCACACAGAGACGAACAACCATCCACGCTCACATTCACACCTAGGGACAATTTAGAGCGTTCAATCAGCCTGCCACGCATGTTTTTGGAATGTGGGAGGAAACCGGAGCACCCGGAGAAAACCCACGCAGGCCCGGGGAGAACATGCAAACTCCACACAGGGAGGCCGGAGCTGGAATCGAACCCGGTACCTCTGCACTGTGACGTCGACGTGCTAACCACTGGACTGCCGGGCCGCCCTAATGGAGTACAATAAGGAGTTGTTGTTTTTTGTTTTTTTACTGGCCCTGTTACATTTGCACATAGTGTGCAGTGTATCTTTACAAAGTGACATTGCCACCAACGAGCCTGGCGTTCGTGTTATCGTGTTTTAGTTGTTATGCAGGTCCGTGAGAATAGAGATCGTTGTTTTCCAACCATTATTGATCCAACTCAACACGCCTTTATTTATACAGTACTTAAAAATGGGGATAAATGACCTATGGATTAAAATCAAGCATGAAACAATAATAATAATAATTCATCCATTCCTTATCTGAACCGCTTTTCCCACGCAGCACCTTTGCTGTGATTTTTGGATCAGTCAGTCAGTCTATATAATTTGGCCCTCTACTGTTCCGCCAGCAGCCTGTTTGTGGTTTCAAGGTATAATCAGATCGTGGTCCGATTCCTCAGAGAAGAGGAGCCGTATGCTTCCTTTACATTGAAATACAGAAGATTCAGAGTTTTCTTTGCTGTGACGTTTGAATGTACACAAACAACGGCAATTTTCTCAAAGCCGTTGGCGAGTAACCTCACAATAATCATTGGAAGGAGCAGTCCCTCCCTCTCTGAAAGCCTCCCGAGGTTGTTTTTCCAGTCGTTTGAAGACATTTTCTGTTTGGCCGGGGGCCAACGAGCAAAGCGTATGCTGTGTTTTCCGCGGCCTGCTGTCACGCTGCTCTTTGTGATGTGGAAACGCAGTCCATAAAGACAGACGGGCCTCCGCGCTTGTGATTATGCAATCCTCTGAAGCGTTACATAAATCCAGGAAGCTGGATCTGGGTCAGGCTGTGATGACCTAGATGGAGACGAGAAGAGCAACACACAGCAAAAACAGAAGCCAAATTATTACATTATTTGACAGGCGAAAAGGGCAGTTAGATTTTTTTGTCATTAGCACTTAATTGTATTGTATAAGGGCATAAAAATGTCATTATGAATTGAGCTAATTAGGTACTTGCTGCAGTTTTACATGCCTGTACTTGTGCAGAAGGACAAAATTGTTGGTACCACTGCGTCATTGAAAATAAGAGCAGTCATAAAAAACGAATAATTTAATAAAAATGAACCAATGACAATCAGACACTGCTTTTGAATTTTGTTCAAACATTCATTCATTCATTCATCTTCCTAACCGCTTGATCCTCACTAGGGTCGCGGGGGGTGCTGGAACCTATCCCAGCTGTCTCCGGGCAGTAGGCGGGGGACACCCTGAATCGGTTGCCAGCCAATCGCAGGGCACACAGAGACGAACAACCACTCGCACTCACACTCACACCTAGGGACAATTTAGAGCAGTAGTCACCAACATGGTGCCCGCGGGCACCAGGTAGCCCGTGAAGACCACTTGAGTAGCCCGCCAGTGCCTGGACATTGTGATTTGCTAGTAGAAATTATGATTTAAAAATGCAAACATTGGCAGTACTGTGAGACATTTCGAAACACGATCAAAGTCTGACAATTTAAATCATCAAGTATTAAAAATAACACATCCTCATATTATTGAAGGTATTTTGGACAAATATGTTATTTCAGACGTGTATCAATTTGGTAGCCCTTCACACAATCGGTACACATGAAGTTGCTCTCACCCTCAAAAATGTTGGTGACACCTGATTTAGAGTGTTCAATCAGCCTGCCATGCATATTTTTGGAATGTGGGAGGAAACCGGAGCACCCGGAGAAAACCCACGCAGGCCCGGGGAGAACATGCAAACTCCACACAGGGAGGCCGGAGCTGGAATCGAACCCGGTACCTCTGCACTGTGAAGCCGACGTGCTAACCACTGGACTACCGGGCCGCTTTTGTTCAAACAAAATGTGTTAAAACAACAACAAACTTAGTCAATAGTATTGGATAAAATTAAGTTACCCATAAAGTTAATCTTTTCTTATTGTTGTTTCGGGACCATTCCTGTGATCAAACGATTTTTGTAAATTTGAATTTGTGGTCCAATTTTCATGAGCAAACTGCTCCACTCGTCCCAGGTTTAAAGGGTTTGTTCTCAAGATTAAAGACACCCTGTGCCAGGTGGAACAAAGCACCCGCAGAACCTAACAGAGCCTCTTCCATGTTTCACAGTAGGGGCAGTGTTCTTTTCTAGAAGCTTCATTTTTGCATCTGTGTGCAGCTGTTGTCTCCATAGGACATTCTCCTCGAAGCTTCGTATCTTGTTTTCAACATGCAGTTTGACTTTTTGTTGTTGTTGTTGTTGATGTTTTATTTTCACCAGTGGTGTCCTCCTCAGTCGCCTCCCAAGAAGTCGACTTTGGCTGAAATAAAAATGGATGTGAATCAAGGATTTGACCTTGGAGTTCATCTTAAATTTATTTGGTGGTTGTACGATGCTCGTTTTTGGCACCGTCGATGTTATCCACTTCCTCAATCTGTTATCTATTTCCCTCTTGCGGCTATGTCCAGGGAGGTTGATGACATTCTTATGCATCCTAAATTGCAGTAAAATGAACTTTAAACCACTTGGAGATGGCCTTGTAGGCTTTAGCTTGAACATGCTCATGTATAAATATTCTTTCTCATCACCTGAGATAAGTTTTTTCTTCGCTTCTTCTGGTCCATGTTTAGTGTGGTTCAAACAGTGTCACTAAACAGCACAGTGACAACTCGTCAAACTCAAATCGTTGAACTGACTGCTTACCAGTTTGAAGACCCTTGTGATCCTAATTAGAGGACACACTTTGGTTGAACAGGTCTCAAGGGCGAACATTTTTTTTGAAATTATCTTTTCTTGCGAGTCCCCTCATTTTTGTTCAGGCCTTTTTCATGAAAAATAATTTGTTGAACCACAATTCAAACGCAATGTCTGATTTTCATTGGTTCATTTTCATTAAATTTTCATTTATTATGACTATTGCAATCTATTTTTCTTTTTAACAGTGGGATACCAACAGTTTTGTCCACGTGTTTTAAGTACCGGTATTATATTCTAGCTTAAAGTTCTTTACAGTAACTCTTTCATGAAATATTCTTTAGCATATTTTCTCGAAAGGAGAAAGAAAGAAAAACAACAACACACTGAAAATGATTTATGATGTTTGCTGACAAAAGTCAGACTTTAAATTTATCCAGATCGCTTTGTGTTCAAGTGCTAATTATTAGCCTCAGGCAGTTCCAGGACTAAGTTGAAATTGTGAAGAGATTTGTTCAGCTTGTGGCACTCGTGTTTATGTTCATGAGTCACCCTCTCACTTTTACAACGTACCAACACAGAAATAAAATTGCTTCCAGCCATGCATTTAGATCGCAGGTGGCATAGAAACGTCAAACAATGGCGCTTCGCGAGCAGAGGTAAAAGGTGTGTTATGTCTGATGTAGTACCTGTGTGGTTAGTGTCATAACACCACACATTCTTTCAACCGTTACACAAGCATCAGATACTGCATTTAGTTTTTGTTTTTTTAATATGCCTACAAAAGTGGGCAGAGTTTAAAATGTGGGTGTTAATTACGGGAATATGTTGAAATTACTGGGGGGCGCGTTGGGCATTACAAAACTGTACAAACAATACCTCTGCAATTACTGCTCATTGTTTCTAAATTACCCCCTTATTCTGACGGGGGAAACTCCAAGGTACAATTTGTCTGTCTGCCACAGTTTGGTTAAACGGCTTTTATGTTCCGTATGGAGTATCAATATCTAATGGTTGTTGTACGACCAGGCGTTTCAACCATCCATCTATTCAGTTCCTTGCCGCAATATAAGTTACAGATATGATGAATGAGGCGTACTTCAAAAGCTGACTCAAAAAGTAATCAAGGAAATTGGCACGGAGGCCAACATTTACCCAGCTGACGCAATTTGGTGAGAGTCTTACACTCAGCAATACGCATTAAAAAATGGGCATTGACTGCACAAAATGGCAAGCTTCTTTTTTTTTTTTTTTCACCATCACCGTGTCACCTGACACGAATGTAGTCAGTGAAAGGTGACAATTGATGCTTTTTGATACAGTACTTGTATTCAATACGCATTAGAGTTAAATAAAAGTTAAAAACAAAATTCTAATGATAATCAAAACAAGGGTTTTGCCCCCCAAAAAGATGTGGAAACTTGGATCCTTCAAAAACCTCATGTTCAAAAATGTAGGACTTGATTATCCTTAAAAGTGGCGCTTAATCGTTAAATCCACCATTCTAAAGGTCTTCCAAATCTAATTGTGTTGAACAAGCTGGGAGGGGGGAAAAAATACAATTTCAGTTTGTTGCACATGGTGCTTTGCAGTAATACACACACAATCCCCAAAAACATTTTTCATACTTAAGTATAAGAAAAATATTGTTGTAAAATGTCTATGAGAAACATCGTGATAAGATTGAGCCCATATCGACCGCTTTCCTTATGGTAACATTTAATAAAACGGGTGTAAAATTTGATTATATTTATGCAGTCATAAAAGGGACAGCGGTTAGCTTGTTAGCAGTGGAAAGCTTATCATGCTATCGGGTTGCAAGGTGCATGAAAGGGTTAAATTAGGCGTTTGGAAACTAGGCTCATGAAATGAAAGATCTCTTACTACGTATAATTGTTGTTTGCAGTGATATAACAGCACTTCCTCACACTGGGAGCTGTTTTAGTTACGCTTTTGAGCATTATGAAGATCACTGCAAACAGGAAGTAAGGCCCCGTTGACTTTCATAGGCTAATATTTGGTTTTACAACACACCTGATACTGCTATCTTTTGCCCACCATGAGGCCCCCCCTGTACCCCTGCCCCCCTCACCTTTCCAAACCCTCCTTTCATTTTGCTCTGTCCTCACAACGGGCAGCTCCCTCCCACTGTTTACTGGTTCATTGGCACTCTGCTGTGCCACTCCCGACAGATTAATTCCAGGCTGTATGATTTGCAAGCATGATAGATATTTGGCAATGACTGGATGGGTTCACAATCAGACTTCGGAAATCTCATTGAACCAACTAGACGGAAATGGAAGCCTTGTGTCACGGAACACTTACTAATAAATTCATCCAGTGTTGTTTGTGGCTTCGTCGACTTTCTAGCAAGATAGCTTTTGTAAATAGTACATTTACCGAGCAGGTAAATTCAGAGTGGTGAAAAAAAACTCGAGAGGTTGATTGTATTCACATGTGCTTCTCCGCAGGAGTACTGTGCTTATGAGCAGGAGCTATCGACTTATCTGAACCAAGCTGACGCCAACGGCCATCTGAAAAAGATAACGAAAAACGCCTGCTCCAAAACCGTCAGGCAACCTGCAGCCGGTTTGGAACTACAACAAAGGATTGAGGAAGCCAAGAATGTACAAAGATTAGCTGATGAACTAAGGCCTCCTATTTTTCCGTCTGTTGCGTCTCAGTTCGACAACGAGGAACCTGTACTCGATGAAGAGGTCCTAAAATTAGATTCCCCTGACACTGAGGAGGTGCTGATCAATAGGGACAGTGAAGAAGACGTTGAACTTCAGGCCATGTTCTATCTCCCCAAAGTGGATGCCTGTCCTCCCTCTTCCGGTATCCCGAGAAGAGATGAGAACCTCAAAGCCATCTTGGCTAATGTGGCTGAACTCCTGTCTCGATCACCGCCACCTCAGGCGGATTTAGACATATTAACGGTGGACTCCACGTGGCCTCCTCTTCCTGATCTTCCTCTGGAGTTCCACAGCAACTTCACCTTGGATGTCGATGAAGATGCTGAAGTCATGGTGATTCATTCTGATAGCTACTGTCCCGAGGCGATGTTGGATGTATCTGCAGGAGATGGGGAGAAATTCCGTCAGGAACTGCAGCCTGCCAGTAGTCCAACCTGGGATGAGGTCTTTGCGGATCAAGACGCAAATGAAGCCCGAGAAGCTAATAACCGTGAGCAGAGTTTTGATGCAGGAAAAGGAACATCGTCGGACTCGAAAGCAAATGCGCAGCCTGCGGCGGAAGCCCACCTGATGGACGACAGCATGGACCTGTTTGGAGATGATGAAGCCTTCCTGCAGATGACCATCCCGGACGTCCGCAAACCCGAAGACGCCGGTGTCACACCCCGGACTTCCCCCAGTGTGGAGGGCATCGCAACCAGCGCCATGCACACGTTGGCTCCCTTACAGACGCGTGACGCAGGAATAACACAGGCAGCAGCATCGCCGAGTTGTGCACCGATGTCAAAGCAAACGGGAAGAGGTTCTCCTACAGTGTCGAAAAGTGCCGAGTCGCTTGACTGCTTGAACTTTGCTGTCAACTTCGACCTTGGCTATTCCCTGGAGGACTCGGAGGAGGAGGAAGACGGGGTGTCATTGAACACTACCTCCCCGTGGCCTCCACCTTTCCAGCAGGAGACCTCGCCACGTGCATCCGTTCATTCCTCCACGTCTTACAGCTTTCACAGACCCGCTGCACTTTCATCCCACACCCTGTCCACGTCCTCCACACCTCCGATTCTCCCGGGGCGGGCAAGCCCTCATCTCGCATCGCCGTTGACATCCAAAGTGGGCCCGCTACCGTCCCCTGCAGCATCACCGCATTCTGCCGGCCCTCGCGCAGTTCGCCTCTCTCTCAGTACACTGAAGCGAAGACGACCAGAAGGTGGGCCAACGTCGGCAGTGGAAACGCAGGACGAGTGTGTCATTGTGACCGATTCTGACGTTCATCAAGGTTTGTTTGCTAATGCTGAGGCCTTCGAAGTTGTTTCCTGATATAGTTGCCAGGGGGTGCTTATTGAAGCACTGTGAGGGCACCAGGCATTGAGTCAGGATAAGAAAAAGGCCGTATTTTCCTGATGGGTGGGGTTGTATATTTACTCAACAGCAGAGAACGCCAAGTGTCACTTGGGGCTAAGGCGACTGGGATAAAGCTTACAAGTAATCGTATTTTGTTATATACAGTAGTGGCTGCGGGCAAGATTATGCGTCACTTGTAAGAATTTATACAGGGCATATATCAAGTCTCTTCACAATTTAACAGAACATCAATAGTAGACTTTACACAGATCTGGATCGGATTGGCATATAATTGGATTGGCGGTCGACTTTGAAAGCTTGTGTTATATAGCCATACATATGTTTCTATTCTTTCCTTTTCTTTTATAGCAGAGTGCACCACAGACAGTGATGATGACGTTGTCGTCCATCAGAGAAGACGTCCCAACAAGGTCAATATTTTGTCGTCTCCGGAGGCAGTGGTCGGAACGCGCACGCACATGCACGCGCCCAACAAACGGACGGTGAGCAGTTCAGACAGGTTGTCACGAAGCACATCCAGTTGTCAAGGCAACCAGCATTTTGGAAGAATTAGTAGTTAGAAGCAAACGCATACACACACAGTAGCAGAGCACTTAATTCATTTTGGCAAAGCAAGTAACTCTTTTTACGTGCATGTCCGAAATGTTTTTTTTTTTTTAATCTTTCAGTCAAACATCTCTGATGCAGACTCGCCACTCGCGAGGAGGAAACGCGTGACTGCATTAAACACGGTGAGATGATCTTCATTCCTCATGTGATGATGTCATCGCATTCACACCTTCGCACATCAGCTGACCTCGTCGTCACCCATCTCTCCAGTCTGAAGAAACCGATGATGACGATGACTTCCAGACCCAGCGTGCGCTCGCATGCAAAAGATCGATACAGCCGGTCCACCAGAGCAACGCCAAGGTGTTACTGACATTTGCATAAGAAGAAGAAACCCGGCAAATGTCACCCTTTCCTTCTTAAATGCCATGTTTTATAATTAACACCGGTGTCAACCTTGGCATTTCCCCCCCTCCCATTGTTTGTGTTCCTCTCCAAGCGCAACAAATGCCGAAAGGGGCGTGAGTTCCTGGACGAGGAAGCGGCGCTGTCGGAGGACGAGGACGGGGCGGCGGTTTCGTCCGACGAAGACGATGGAGACGAGCAGAACCGCTCTCTCGACGGCTTTGTGGTGGACAATACACACCTGTCTCAGGGACTGAATGGTAGATTGCTATCGTTACTGACAAATGTATCACGATAGCCGGCCTTTGCGGCTTCGGAAAAGGAAAATGGAAGTTCAGGTTCCCCCGTATCAACAAGAGCCAAAACACAAATACCAAAAATGCACATTTGCGGAAATATTTCTTCGGAAATATTTAATTTTTTAACTTCACACTTGATGGTTGGGCAGACACTGAGAGAGTCAACTATTTGGTTACATTAAAGCAGGGGTGTCCAAAGTCGGTCCTCAAGGGCCGCTATCCTGCCTGTTTTCCAGCTTTCCCAGAAGCAACACACCTGATTCAAATAATCAGGATTATTCTAATGCTGTGTCACACCTGGCTGATGAGCTGATGATCTGAATCAGGTGTGTTGCAGCCCGGAGAGATGAAAAACAGGCAGGACCGCGGCACTCCAGGACCGGAGCTGGACATGCACGCATTAAAGAGTCAATGTCACATAAGACCGTATTTCCTCTTTAAATTTGATTTCCTTAAACCTGTAGATGTAAAGCAACTCACTGGTCAAGCAGGATTTTTTAGTTTAATTTAACCCCGTCATGCCCCCTGTAACCTAATAACATGATAGGATGTCCATCAAAGGGTTAATCTGACAAAACACTGTGTAAATTGATAAAAATAAACGCACATCAGTGCCATTTTTTTTCCAGTTTTTCCGAAGCGGCCCTCATTTGCCATTTCAGTTCATTCCAATGTGTTTGGCCAAATCTCCAATGATTTAGAAGCTTGTCTTATCACTTTGGTATCCACTCTGACGCTCCCGTCTCTTCTCTTCTATTAGACTCTGAGATGTGCGGGATATACTTAAAGTCTGTGAGAAGCCCGGCTGTCCCTGGAAGGTTCAAAATGTCCCACCAACAACTTCATAACACCGATATCTTCTCTCAGGTATTGTCTCGTGGCATCCAAGAGAAGAGATGTGTCAACACTTGTGTCTTTACAAAGATACGAAGGCTCAGTCTAGATCCATCTTGTACTACGTCGCACAAAGAACAACGGTTGCATACTGCTCATTTGTCCTCATAGCAATTGTTGGCATCAAATTATCCAAATGTCGTATGACCATCTTCTGAGAAAAACGATATAAGAAAAACATTCACAATATCGTAATTTCAGCATATTTTGGTTCACTACAGGAAATGTTTTTCAACTTCATGGTGCAAGACTGACATTGAGCGTATTTCTGTTGCTGTCACGTGGGGCAAACTTTCACCCGTGCGTAAAAAAATCAGCCTCCACTTTTGTTTGCAGGTGCCCGAGCAGGACGAAACCTACAAAGAGGATAGTTTTGTGGTGGGAAGCCAAGAGGAGGAGGAGGAGGAGGAGGAAGAGGAGAGCGCAGAAGAAGCCGTGGAGCTGATGCCGGAGGACTCGTTCGTGGACGGGAGGAGGCAATACGCCACGCGACGCCGCGTCTTCTTGCACAAAGCCCGAGCAAAAGCCGACGCTTTGGCGAGTCGGGCAGAGCCGAGAAGCAAGTTTAGTCGTGTTCGCCGCTTGGTTGATTCAAGCGAAGAGGAGGAAGGGGCAGATGTTTCGGAACCCCCGAAGCCTGTCAAGCTTCCGCCCCAACAGAAATCATCCTCTTCCCTTTCTTCAACCATCACACCCAAGGGGTCATTGCTCAGCAGGGGGCTGAGGGAAGAACTCCAACCAGAGAGGTAACATCTGAAATCGGGGGACGGGCGCATATGCTTCGCTACAACCATTACATCGGCAAACGTTTTGTCGATTATGGGGTAGTGGATGGAAGGGCTTATCTGCTCTGCTACAATTAATCCATCCATCCATTTTCCCGATCCGCTTTATCCTCACAAGGGTCACGGGTGGAGCGAAACGCTCACGGAGCATTATTGCATTCGACAGGAAGCATCCGATCATGAACACGTCAGGTAATGCTTGCTTCCTCCTGCAGGAGTCGTCAGAGGATAGAAAATGAACATGCCCTGTCGGACCAGCTGGATTTTCAGACGGCCGAGTTATCTGATGCATCTAAGACAGAGCCGCAGGTACGGAATAAACACCCTGAAACAAAAGAAAATCCAATTACCGTATGTTTTAGATGATATATATATATTTTTTTGTTTGCTTTAAATACGTTGATGCACCATGTAGAAATTAAAATTAGAGCTCGGGCTCGCAAACCAAAATCACCATTGTCCAATCGAACGATCTCCGGTGGCATTCGAAACTTCCCTTTCTAACCACGGAAACTTTTTCCTTAGTTTAATGTTGCTTCCCTTAACGAGACTCTCGCATCACATTAAGCTGTAGAATAATTGTCGGTTATGACACCTTTTGTCTCATAAATAGTAAATCCTTGTTGGAGCAGCAAACGAATCACATTAGTATTAGTATGTCACACATTAGTTGCCATGACTACATTTGACTTTTTCTTCTCCCAATACATTCTTTGGCAGTTGGCAAATATGTCTGGTGCATTACAGCCACTTCTTCTTCAGCATGCAGCCTGTGCCACAACAAATATTCACTAATACGGTACCGAAAGGTGCAATAACTGACCGGGTTCAAGTTTCGAATCCAAGCTCGACTATTCTTGGTCCCAGTTTTTCCAAAAATAAATTTCCCTGAAAAAGGTGATTTATATGCCGGAGCGAGTAATGATCTGGAGCATCAATTTAGTTTTTTGAAATGATTGTCATCTTGACAATATTTTTCTTTAATGTCATGACACAGCTCACAAACTGCAGATTGCATCCAACCAGACATGCGACGGCAGTCCTTAAATAGCATATACAACATATAGAGTCTGGTGTCTTATATAAACACGTCAAAATGAGTGTGTATTATTACAGGTGCATGTACAGCCTATAAAAGAGGCTTTGTACATGATAGCTACATAGCTGCTAACTACTCACCAAAATATTCAATATTTTTTCACTTATCCTCCATAATTTGCTGAAGAACTTTTTGGGTTTTTTTGGGGGGGGGGGGTTGCTCAGTCCATAGAACAGCTTTGGTGCCATTATGTGGCATGTATTGACAAATACAAGAAAGTACAGTATCTTTTTAGGGGTGACATCAATTACTCGTGGATTTTTGCTGTACGTGGCACGACTAGGTCCGCATTTAACTCTCTGATGCACAAATAATAATAACCTATATCAGGATTTTTTTTATTAGTCTCAAGGCTTGAAAAAAAACATAATGGCAGTGGATGGCATCACCCATAAGGGTTCATTGTAGTGGCTAATGCACAACTGTGACATTAAGATTAATGTGAATAGCTGCCTACTCTAGTAACCGCTGTCCCTTCTAGGACCCTACATCCTGCATCCCAGATTCTGTCGGAGTGGTCCCGTCCATCACAGAGACTCCGGTGTGCATCCTGGTGGACGGTCGCTGCCTCTCCGGCGGCGTGGAACTTGTGACCAGCTTACGGCAACGTCATGGCGCCGCCGTCCACGTGTGCTCGCTGGACAGCAGCTACTTCATTGTCAGCGTTCGCATGGCCGTGGAGAGGCATGCCCAGTCAGATCTGGCGTTCCTGCACAACCGCAAGCGGTTGGCGGAGAAACTGGGAAGCGTGCAGGAGCGCTTTGAGCGCGTTTGTTTGATTGTGGAGAAGGACAGAACCAAGCCAGGTCAGCCTCACAAGTGTATTTTTTTTTTATGGTTCACATCACACATCTTGAGGCAAAAACACCTACTATCAAACAATGTGATGTCATATTTTACCAAAGACATATAAGAAAAATAATAAAATCATTCATACGCTGTACTTTGACTGTTTCGAGGTGCCCCCGTGACCATAACAGTCCGACAATGATTCTGCGTCCCAGGTGAGGTGTCTCGTCCCTTCCAGCGCACGCGCTGCTACGACACTACCCTGTCGGCGCTGGTGCGGTCCGGCGTGCGGCTGCTGTGGAGCGATGGACCCCAACAAAGTGCCACCTTGCTGGTCGAGCTGGCGCAACTGGAACGGCGCAAGGGGCAGGCTATTGCCCCGCCCTCTACGGAGCTGAGCGGGCAGCACGAGCAGCAGGACCTTCAGTTTTATTTGAGCCTGCCCGCCGTCAACTACGTCCATGCGCTCAACATGAGCCGCCGCTTCGGATCCATTGCCCAGCTCGTCAACAGGTTAAATGCAGATCATTCAAATACATTTAAAAAGTAGCAACAAACAACAACAATGTAGTTATCCTACTCTAGTTGTCGGTGTCTTAAACTGTGCCGTTTTATGTGTTCAGCTCAGTGGAAAGCCTGGAGCGTGGAGGCGGCATGAGTAGAGCGAGGGCCGAGAAGGTTTTCCGCTTCCTGCGTTACAACTGTGACTCCTTCCTTGTGGACAAATCAGGAAATGTCCCTGAGACGGTGACGCACACTCTCAAGATCTAATTACTTGGATATTTTCTTTGTCTTTATTTTCCGACAGCTGTTGCTTTCTTACTCATAGAGTGAGCGGTCGTTTGCACCTCGAGCGTCATCAGGATATAAGCTCAAAACATTTGCACAACAAACTTCTTACTTCATTTAGTTCAGTAACAGGCATACTATTTATTTTATGGAACTTTTTAAAATGTTGGGAGCAGCTTGTGCTGATAGGAACTCAACATGTGGCATTAAAATGTGAATATTGGTCAAAAAATTATTATGTTTATATATATATATATAAATATGTAATATCTATATATATGTATATTACAATGTAAGTTTCAATCAATGTCAAAAGACTAATAAAAACAGATTTTTTTAATGCCATTTATGTATTGGATTATATCACTGTTTTACTGGGTTATTGTAATTAGATTTTGTTGCATGTAGATGTTGCTGTCCAAGCCAACATAATGATCAGAAATAAATCCTGCTGTATTTCCCGAAAAAAACTATTACTCCGATATGAAATAACACGGGTTTAAATCAATACATACAATGCCTTGCGAAAATATCCGCCCTCCTTGAACTTTTGCCACAATTCAGACTTAAATAAAAAATATAAAAGATTTTGTTGTTAAGAAACGTGGGACACAATCGTGACGTGGGACAAAATCCATTTGGTATTTTAAGCTTTTAAACAAATATGTCCTGCAATTAGAAATGTATTATTATTTTCGCTTGGTAAGTGATAGACTACAGTGAAGCGACTTTTTCTGTATTATTTTTGTCCACCAGATGGCAGTCTTGATTTCTCATTCAAATCATGTACTGCACAGCCACATTTCATGCCATGTATTGTTTTCTGACACGTTGCCTTGCTCGTCAAGTAACTGGAATCTGTCTGTCTATCCTCTCATTGGACCATTTCATAAACCGACTAACCGTTGTAATGACCGACACAATTTCCTTGTCCAGTGGAACCCTGCCCAATTGCGCTCCAGTTAACTACGTCACTTACAGGTGATTCATTTTATGACTACATATCATGAGGTTGTTTTTTTTTTAATCGATTAAGCTGATGATGATTTTCCCCATGAATCTCAGTTACAGGCTCTAAACAATTATCTAAATAGTTGTCAGTTTAGTTGTTGCTCAGTTGTCTCTAATTGCAACATTATTGTATGCATACAGTGGTGCCTTGAGGTAGGAGTTCCTTACAATCGGTCACTTGTTTGATTATTTTGTACTTACAAGCAAAAATTAACGATACATGATCACTTCATACCCTCGTTCCGCCACCGTCAATTCACATTGGTTTCCTTGAAGCGAAAGGACAATACTGTATTAGTTGGTGGCTGTAATGTGACACTATGCTGTTTTGTCAACTGCTAATAGACACCAAAGAAGAACAAGGACAATACATGAGGTACGGTCATGATTTGTGCTCACAATTTCTGTGTTTGCAGGTTATGTGGACCGAAAATATGGCGGTTCTATTTACAGTGCAATACAGTTGAGTGCATTTGTTCTTAAAAAAAATGATTTTCATTTTTGTAGCTGTAACGTACTCTCAACGTTGCATTTCTGTTGATTTAAGATAAGGGTTTTGAGATAAAAAGTGTGGTCACATAACAAATTAAATGTGTCTCAAGGCCGCACTGTATATATAACACACAATCTCGTGATAAAGTCATGACACCCCCCCAAAAAAACCCCATCCATTCAACAAGAACGTGCCTTTTATTGGCAATCAATGACACATATAACAGCATTTCAGCACATATGACATTGTAACAGATTTTGTATTCAAAATGGGCATAAATAATCTAGTGAGAGAAGAGTAGAAAAATAAGTCAGACTTTCAGAGATGTGTTTCATTTAACACCAGCACCCTGCTTCGACACATGCCTTGCAATCCTTTGGGTTCGATCAGAAAATAACTTTTTTTTTTTTTTTTGAGAGACATTCAAGACTGCCATTACACATTCTCAGCATCGACCGTTTGGTTTCTAATTTACACTGCAGTGGGATGATGATAGTCTAGCATTGTCAGGTGCATCCTCCAAAAACAAAACTTAGACTAGGCTTCATCAGGATTTTTGTTTCCTTTTCTCTGGATTTTTGATTGGGGCATGATCACACAGGAAGGGTACCGGTGATGGAAGAAGTGAGCAGAAACTGGACTTGACTGCAATGAGAAAGTCAGCTTGCTCCGTACAATGACTTAATACAGTTACCTAAATCGCAATTCCACCATTTTGACGAATGCAAATACACTTTTGAAACACTATTGCAGCAAACACAAGTTGGTAACAGCATCGCTCCAACCATTTTTTTTCTCAACAGTTGGTTAATTCGGAAGCCGAGTCACTCATTTCCTATGAAATTCAGTCAGGACCAGATCGTTTTTGCCTTCGGGGGTTCAAAAGGAGGTATTAGAAAAAGACAACAAAAATGACATGGCTGTAAGCGCAGAACACAAATGTCATATTTTCATGTATGTACAGTAAGTGTTTCCATATTTGGAACCGTCAGAGGTGGGAGTCTCAAGTCATGACCTTCGTGTTTTTCCAGTAACTGGCAGAAATAAAGTAAGTCGGAAATCAATTAATATTGTTTAATCTGTCACGTTTCCTGGTTCGGTTAGAACATGAATTTGAAAAGTCCTTTTTATCAAGCGGAACAGTTATGATGTGTGTTTGAATGTTTACCAGGGGTGCCCATTACGTCTTGAGTTTTTTCTTAAAACCTAAGATTGGGAACTTAGGTTTCACTTGACTCACCCACCTTTGTTAACCCAAAAATAACAAAAAAGTGTAGTGTGGAGCGAGACAAAAACAATCTGGTAGTTTGACACTGCGAATTAAGTCTGATTAAAGATTGAACAGCAAAGGCGGCGGACATGAGAACAAAGCAGCCGTTTCACATAATACTCTGCATCAGAGTACCGGTAAGTCCTGTAACCACATTGGGGCTCTATTCTTGAATGAGCATTAAAAAAAAAAGAATACAAAACAGACTATATATGTACAAATGCAGTTTTATCTGACTCACCGATAATTCTTAAATATTACACCTGTCTGATTTGTAGTGATAATGACTTCCTGCTTGGCGTGGCTGAGCTCAGATGCTGCTGGCCTGCGCCTGCGGCTGCAGCGGCTGCATGGGCGCCACCTGCGGGTCGGGGCCCGTCAGGATGCACTCGTCGTCCTTGCGCATGTACAGCAGGAAGAGTGTCACGGTGGCAAAGGTGGTGGCGTTGACCGGAAAGGCCCGGAGCAGCGTGGAAGTGAGGCCGCGGGTGAACACCCTCCAGCCCTCCTTGCGCACGCTCTTTCGCACGCAGTCGACGATGCCGTCGTAGCGGTGCACGCCGCCCACGCCGTCCGCCTGCAGTCGGGACTTGATGACGTCCACGGGATAGGTGGAGATCCAGGAGGCGATGCCTGACATGCCGCCGGCGAACAGCAGCTTGGGGATCAGGTAGGGATCCTCCGGCTCGCAGCCCAGGTGGCGCGTCAGCACGTCGTACGCCAGGAAGTAGACGCCAAAGCCCGGGGTCTCGCGGATGAGCGTGGTCACCATGCCGCGGTTGATGCCCCGGATGCCTTCCTTGTTGTAGATCCTCAGCAGGCAGTCCAGAGAGTTCTTGTACATTTTCCTCTTGGACTTCTTCTCCCCTGTGCCTTGCATCTGCATGCGAGTTTTGGCCAGCTCCATGGGGCAGCAGATGACGCACTGGATGGCGCCCGCCGAGGCGCCCGCCAGGAACTGGTTCAGAGGCGTGTCGCGGCCCAGCTTGCGCATGGCGTTGCCCTGCACGCCGAACACGATGGCGTTGATGAAGGTGAGGCCCATCATCGGAGAGCCCAGGCCTTTGTACAGACCCAACGTCTGCGGAACAATGGCAGCTGGTTGACATTCAAGGTGGCCTCAACCCGGTAAGAACATCTTTACGCTATTTTAACTTGTTGGCATCTCTCGTGACCAAATTTGCCTAAAATAAGAACTCTTGCTTCTAATACAGTGGTTCTTGAACTTTTTACAGCAAGTACCATGTTTTTTTTTTTTAATTGCCACAATACTCCATTATTTGCTTTCCAAGTTTCAAAATCATGGCCAACATTCTTTTTTTTTTTTAAATCATAAAAAGTACATTCTTTCAAACTTATGCAGCCCTACTTTAGGATTAAAATGTCTGGCTTGTTATGATGAACATGAGGGGAACTCCTGCGCACTTTTTGAAGTGGTGTGAAGAGCTTGAGAACCATCGCATTAGATTAGACTATTAAAACTATTTGTCTTTGAGTCTAATCAGCCTATGCAATTGATCCGGTTCATATTCTTCTTCTATGTTAAAACTCATTCACTCCCTAAGACATTTTTGTCTTTTCACACGCCACACGTTCAACCCCAGATACTTATTTTTTTCAAGAAAATGTTGATTTATCCCCAAAACCCATTCTTTTTACTCCAAGTCTTTTTTTAGACTGTTTTAGAAAGTATCTGGGGTTGAACGTGCGGAGTGTGAAAAGACAAATATGTCTTTGGGAGTGAAGGAGTTAACCATGAGACCAACAAAAAAAATATTTTAGACATGACCAATACTGTTCACTGAGTGCTGGTTAATAAATGCATTTTTGTTTTTAAATCCACATATTTGATCAAGTGGATGTATCATAACGCCGCTCCTTAGTTGTGACCAAACATAATTTGAATGTTAACATAGTTCCAATGTATAGGGCCTGAGCCGACTCCACGCGGAGCTTTGAGCCTCGTGTGATGTCCAAAACTTAAATTAGCCCCCTGAAGAAAAGAGGTTCCAGTGGTGTCCGGAGAAGAGACACTTCCACTGCTTTTTAACCTCAATGCCCTCTCACACTGGATGTCTCCAGCGTGCAAGCTGACGTGGCTTGTCACATTGTAACCGGACACCCTAATCAGCAGCGCGGGTGGCCTAGAGGCAAAGTCGAGGGCTGGGATGAAATTTCGAGTCAAGCTTACCGACTCCTGGCGCACAATGGACTGGAAGCAATGTAATGTGCCACGGTAGAGAGGCTTGTCCGCATTTTGAACCTGAAGCCGCACCTGAGGACCAAACCGACTCGTGTAAGCATCATTATCATGATGACACATCACAATGTAAACCAGTGCTCAAGGGAAAACAAGCAAGCAAACAGGATAAAAAAAACTATTGCATACGTGCAAAATTAGGATTTTTTTTGGGGTGTGTGTAGATGCGTGTTTTTTTCTTGTTTGTTATTTATTTATAACAAGTTGTGTACATCTCAAGACAGGACAAAACGCAGGGGTGTCCAAACTACGGCCCGGGAGATATGAGTGGCTTTGTGCTGTTGTGTGTGTGTGTTTTTAAAGGCCCGCGGCAAATACTGAATATATTATTTATTGCGTTGAAGCCATCAAATATTTATTTAGATCAACTATACACCAATTAATCCACTAAAAATTGATTTAGCATTCCACACAAAACGGTGCATGTGAGGCACAGGCGCAGTGTTTTTGTCATCTTGGTGTTGCCATCATCACGTTTTTCTCTGTGGTATCGATGAGTGATGCTTTAAAAGAGGGGCCTAGCCTGGTGAGTGATGTGGGTGTCAATGAATGAGAATGTAGAATTGGCTGGGTATTAACTGGCTAACCAGTCTGTGCGTTGAATAACGATGTGAATTGTAGCCACCAGTAGCCCGTATATGAATGTGTTAATTACGTGTGCGTTTTCTTCACGCTACCATAAAGGAATTTTAAATGCGCCGTCAACTGGTTTTGTAGAGCTTTTTAACAACTAAAATAAGAGGAACATTTCTTTAAAGAATACTACTGGCGAATTAAGAATTCAATTTCAGAAGCAAAAATTGTTGAATCCACTTTCTATAACGCAGTCTGATTTGTAAACCTATCACATGAATGATCCTCACGTAAACATTGCTTTAAAGGTTTTTTACTACAGTTGCTCTTATTTTGCTTCTGGATGTGGGCCAGCTCCTGAAAAAGCTGAAACAATTTGCCCTATCGCTTTTGAAAGAAAACTGTCATGTTTGCAGAACTAGCAGTACAAATGAACTAACATACTGCTTACATTTAAAAGAAATTAAAATACAATGGTTGATGGATGGGTTTTAGTGCATCGAATGAATTCAAATTGAAGTACCGGTATGTCAAAGTGGCCCTTGCATCATTCCACTTTTCTGCGCGAGACCCTCGGAGGAAAAAGTTTGGACACCCCTGACATAGAGGGAGAGAAAGAAAGACCTGGACTTTACTTACTAGGTCCCAATTCCGTCGAGAGGTTGTTTATTTCTCTCTCTCATCTACAACACAGTGACACTGTTGCTGTTAAAGACAGCCCCCGCCCTCCTCCTCCAGCAACCCCCCACCCCAAGCATACATGTTCACAGCAAAGTACACAGGAAAGAGCCAGACGCCAAGAGCGCTGCCGCGTCATCCAGCCACAAACAGGAATTCAAATACTGTATGTGTTTTTGCAGAAGTTGAACTTGCTTCACTTTCTTCATTCACCGAATTCATGGATTTTGTGGGGTCAAACCGATCTGCCATTATTCACCTCGCACCGAACTGTGGATTTATTAGGGGGTGTGGGGGGGGGGGTATCCGCTGCAAAATTCACCTATTCCACATGTTTGTGCTCTGGCCAAAGCCATGTCCAATGTGAAATATAGTTTCGGCGCATCCTTTGGCAGCTTGTGACTAATGTGAAATTCCAGAAAAATGGAAAGTCAGGAAAAGCACATTGGGAACGCCACTCAAACTGCAACGTCCAATTCACAGAAAATAAAAAAAAGATACCTGCTCCAACTTCACTAATTTGCTTCAAAAAAGGCCACACCCATGAAGACATATTTATCTTAATTATTAAATGAACTTATTTATCATAGTTTCACAGATGGCATTGAGGTTGACTTTAGCAAGAATGTAGAATGAAGTCACGAAGAAGACCCCATTCGTCCGCGATTCAAAATTGGAATTCCAACAAAAGTAGCTGTAGACGGCCAGCCACTCATCACAACTAGTTGCAGAAACTTGTTGCCCTTCTTTCTGCCACATCAGTTGCATTGGGCCTTAAGGTGCTTTTCCGTTCCAGGCTCCAGAAAGGCCTGGGCTCGCTCTGCCCCGGCTTCATTTAACTTGTCCTGCCCTCCGTTTGCTTCTCCTTGACAACAGGAACCAAATCAATTTGGGGCAGAATCAACTCAACTGTGCGAGCCTCCATTGCACACTTGCAATGGGCAGGGTTCTGTCACAAAATTCCACAAACGGGCGAGTCTCTGCCACTGGTTTTGCTGCGATTCAGAATATGAATCGCAATCGCACCAAGTGGCAACGTGGCAAATTACAGATGTTCAAATGGACAGAAGCTCTCATAGAGACAAAAAAAGAAAGCGAGACAGCCAGCTGCCACGAAGATATAAAATTACACATAGGTTGTGTAACAATACTTAATCACATTTACAATTGCATATGTATCAGTGGATGAAATATTGAAGCTTGTGGTAAAAATGTTCATGAGCGGCGCGCACCTCGCCGGCTCCAGTCACTTTGAGAGCTCGCTCTCATTCATTTGAATGGAGCGTTCACACTCATTAACTCGGCCCCCTCTCTGAGTTACTTCTGAAAAAGAATCACCACTAAATTGTCCTAAAAAATAAACTAATAAACTGATCAAATGGATTAATTGTCCAACCCTGTTTAAATTCACTTTCTTCTACAATAGTGTCCTGAGCTCTCCTGCCTACAACCATAGTGGAAGTAGATAAACGAGGTCACCACATCTGTCTTTACTAGTTACCCAGGACAATCGGTGTTTTTGAAGATCTAAATTGAAACGATTTTACAAAACAAACATTAAAATTGGTTTATGATGTCAATGCATGTTCTTGTATGCTACGGACGACACACCCACCTTCACTGTGTCGAACGGATGTCCAACCAAAACACCAGCAGCACCTGGAAACACAATGAAAACCCCCCACACACAATTCAATATCATTCATCTTTAGTCTCTAATAGTGTTTATTTGTCAACAAGCATTTGAGTTGACAGTTAACTGTCACTAAATGCAATTTGAAACCATTAAAAAATGAGTCAAATTGGTCCAGTATAAAATATATGTAGATATATTGAGAAATGTATCCTTTTTGGGGGAGAGATGCGCACTGCTATTATTATTTTATCTATCTATCTATCTATCTCTCTCTCTATATATATATTATATATATATATATATATATATATATATATATAATGCTATTATTACATATATACAGGTGTATATATGTATATATAACTCATTAAAACAATCCGTTGGCACGAAAGACACCAACAGATGGCTATTCCTTTGGGCTGAGCACAAAATTTGCAAATACGTTTTTTTTAATCTGCAAATTTGAGAATACCGAAAAGTGACGGTGCAGTGCTTGCGTCAGTGCTTACCGTACCGTCTCCCCACACCGATTGACAATCATTCAATGATAATTGCACAATGCAATAAATATGTGACAAAACTGAAGAACCACTCCTGTTGAGTGACAGTCTTGGAATGCAACGTGATGAGTCATTGACGTAATATGAACCTTTCTTGGCTATTGAGCTCAAATTTCCATTATTATTAACTTGGTTTAATAATGTCTCGACGTATGAAAAGAACATTTGGATGTAGATTTAAAGCAAAGCTAGCAGGGTTAGCATAAAGCTGTGAATCTGGCTCGCGTGGCAAGGCTAGCGGCAGTGGCACACTTTGGCTAGCCGCCCGTCGCCACTGCTTTCTTTCTTACCTCCCACGCAGCCCGCGGCGAAGTCGAGTGCCATTCCCTCAAAGGTTCAACTTGTTCAAATTGTCACAATAAATCGACGTTGAAACGACCGAACTGCTTTTACTTTCGCTACAAATTGTATTTCCGGCTGAACTCGAGCGATTGACAGACAATATCTCCCCTCCTCCAGCTAAGCTAGTTTTGCCCCGTCGCAGTGATGCTGGAGCTCCGCTTGGGGGAAAAAAAGTCTTTCGGGGCTAACAACGTGGACGAAACGTTTTATTTTGCCCTCCACTAAACCTTTTCTATTTCTGTATCTCAAGGGGAGGGAGGACGCCGGGATTGGAAACGCGGACGCGTGTTTGCCCTTTTCAAGGCGGTCCAATCGTGTGTCCGGGAGCAAGACAACTCCCCTGGCCCGCACCGGCCGCCCCTCGCTCGCATTGGTTGCCGATGGCGAGCAGCGTCCGCTCGGCTTCGAATCACAAGTGCCGGCCTAGAATCAACATTGTTATCGTGGCGGACGTCATCAGAGCAGGATGAGCGCTAAAATGTTCGGCACGGGTTCAAATGTGGGTACACACTGGGTGCTCACGTTGGTTGCAGTGGTGACATTAACGCGCAACGACCGCGCGCGCGCACGGACGCACCTACACAGGGTGCTCACGTTGGTTGCAGTGGTGACATTTACATACGACACACACACAGCTCACGTTGGTTGCGGTGGTGACATTTACATACAACACACGCACACACATTTAAGAGTTTGTGGAATATTCATGCAGTCTAATCAGCACCTGGATATGATATGGTATGCCACACCTGTACAATGGATGGGTTATATAAACAAGCAAAGCAGAAGTGCTTCCTAGCACTGTTTTAGACATACAGTATTTCTATAGCGATAGATCATCGAGTGAAGATAAAAAAAAAGCCTTTTAATTCTGTTTGATAAACATTTTTAGAATCAAGTATTGTAACACCTGAGACCAGTCTCATTTTTAAGGCCTTTTCTCGGGGGGCTTGAGTCCCAAAAGTCTTGGTCTTGTCTGTCTCGGACTGGACAGAACATGCGTTTTCCATCAAGATCAACGCTGATGTGCTATTCATCAACTTTATTAATGTCAGACAACAGACGCATGAATTTTGGATCATTCAAACTTTCAATTATTATTTTATTTACGTACAGCTCTCTCGAGGGTATGCTACAGCATGTGTATCGCATTGAGGTCAGGACCTTACATAATCCTAACAAATGTTAAATGGAAAAAAAATGTTTTACTCACCCAAATAGTTTTAAAAAGACAGTTTAGCGCTGTCATTTTAATACTGCGATAGCCCAACTTTTTTTCACACAGTTATGTCAGAATTTTATATTGCCCCATGTCTGCTACTACTACTATTACTTAAAACACTTGACTGAAATAAGTCATATCTTTTCATCTTTTATTATAGATGGGGACAGTCCATTGTGATGCAGTGCAGTTCCAGACCACGGTAAGCCTGTACGATGAGTGTACCTTATGAAATGTTTGGGGAGTGTCCTAGTCTTAATCCAGCTGGGTCAATCTTTCTGTCTCACAGTTTTCTTATGTGCAAATGGTTCACTGGGACGGTGTTAGAATAAATATTTAAAGGTCACCGGGTTTTGGCAAAGCTCACTGGCTGTGAACCTGAACTTTGAATCAAGTCATGCTTGCAGCAGCTCAGTATGTTATGCTGTAGAGCCGAGAATGGGAATTTAATGAAAGTGTAACATTCCAAATAGTAAAGCGAGCAATGTAAATGAAATATTCAGGGATTAAAGTTTATGAGAAAAAAACAGACTCGCCAGAGTATTACAAGATGAGTTGTAATTATATCACGATTACGTTATATTTTATAATTATAATTTTATATAAATATATATATATATAATTTATATATACTGTATATATATTACAAAACATATATATAATTTATTATAAATTATAATATGTTATAATTGATAATAAAACACAAATTAATGCAAATAAGTAGTCTGAATTTTAAGTTGGGGAAAAACGTGTTTAGAAAATGCAGGAAAGACATTGTAACTTTCATAAAAATAAGAAAGACAAATTGCAAGAACAAGTCTCAAGTTGGACGGTTAGATTTATGAGAATTTGCAATATTGCAAGAATAACATTTTAAGAAAAGGTGCAGTAAATCTGTAGATATATTATTTAAGATAATTTCAAGTCAATAAAATCTTAATTTTGTCAGAAAATGTTGAAAATAGCTAAAATTAAGTTAGACAATACAGTAATACCAGAAATAAGTGACACTTTGCTAATACGGTTCTATTATAAAAAAATGAAGTTGTAATTTTTTCAATAAATGATTAGAAAAAAGTCATACATTTTTCTTTTTTTTAATGTGAATAATGTTGTAAAGACTGTTTAAAGTGACAAAAATATTTTTGGTGAGGCTTGTCCAGTGTGAATTTAAAATAAAGAATACAGATTTATTGAAGTATTGTAATTTATAAAAAAAAATAACTGTACATCAAATCAATATGGGCCTTAAATTTACATGCAGTGTACATATATGTAAAATGTTAACATTTTTTAAAATTATCATTAATTTGAATTACACCATGTATTTATCAATCGACCAATATTTTACACACATTGTGCCAGTTTAATCCCAAACTCCACCAGAGGGTCAAACTACTTACTCGCCATTATCGCAAGTGCCCCAGAAAAGCGCAACCTGTGCACAGTAATAACTAGGCAAGTGCATTTCTGCCATCTTTATTATAATCATTTAAAGCTGTTTTCCTGCGGTGGTGTATTCAAATGTCTATGATCACAATTGTTTTGTCGTTAAATGTAAATCCTGACACTTGTTGATGCGTCCGTTTTTTTTCTCCATACAGTGTCATTGCATAACCATTAACGTCAACAAAACAATACAGACCTACCTACATTGTTGAACTAAATCCCATTGATTAGATGATTCAGTGCCCGAGAAAAAAAGCCAGACATTGATCTACAGCACACCCAAAAAAGAATTAAGTGAGATTTGATTTTGGGTGAACCCAATGCTCAAACATTTTCTAGGTTTTATAAATAATACAACAATACTGTACTGTCCCATTAAAAACAAAGTTGAGTGAGCGGTTACTTCAGTGAACACTTTATAGCCACCTTTTCCAGTTTTAAATTGAACATGGAGATGTAGTGTGGGCACGTTTTCCCAAGCCCAGATAGAAACCACTCTGTGTTCCTTTCCCCTTACAATGACATGAGTTTTGATCAAGATGCAGTTTTTTTTTATTCTTTCATCAAGTGAGCTAGACGTTAAAATTCAAAGGCCGGGGTGTCATAAACCGCTTGACTGTCTCGTCCGTAACTTGCTTGCGTCGCTCCTGATGCTCGGCGATGATTGGTTGCAGGGTTTCGATCAATGTCTTCTTCAGTTCTCCTGTTAGAAGAGCGCCGCTTGTGTAGTCCTAAGCACAACATGAGTGGCAAGTCCAAGAAAGGACACAGAAAATGGAGATCAAGATTTTTGGTTATCAATCCGTGTCGTGTTGACTCTCACCTGTCTGATCTTCTCCAGCTTCTCGTCGTCTTCCAAGAAGAAGGTCAAGTACATGAAGGAGACGTCCACGTCTACGTTGCCCCCATACTTCCGGTGCTCCTCCACCGTGTCTTTCCCCCCGGAAAATGCATACTTGTTGATCTGTGAGCATTCGTCATCCAAAAGGTATTTGACTGTAATCAACAGTATACATATATGTGTACAGTACATGTATAAGCATATAGTACTGTACCTACAGACGTATAAGCATATACGTACTGTATATACATATGGATTACTAGTAATCCTAAAACGCTCACGAAAAATTATATCTCGTGCAATATGTTATGTTTACCGAAAATTATTTGCACGACAGTATTTGGGGGATCCACCTTAAAACAACAAGAGAGACGAAAGTCGGACCTTGTTCTTAATCTGTTTGGCCGTGTCTGTGAGAAAGATGGACGAATTGGCATCGCTGGCACTCATCTTGGTCTGGGCCCCCTGCAGGGCGGGGAAGAAAGTGGAGTGCAACAGGGCCGGCTTGGGGTAGCCGATCCGTGGGGCCACGTCGCGGGTCATTCGGAAGTAAGGGTCCTGCACAGGCGAGGGGAGTTGCGCAATACAATGTCATCGTCATACAAATACAGCATTGCCTTGAGATACAAAAAAATGGCGCTCTCTAATATTGTACTTTATAAAAACATACAATAATAACGTTATTAAATAACACGTAAAAGTATTAAAGAAAAGAAACAGTTTTGTCCATTTTTTTTCTCCCGTTCGAGACCTTGTGCAGCTCCTTTTGGTGTGTGCACCTTGACCACCTGGAGGCCCGGGGGGGGGCAATATAATACAGACATACTGATGTGGTCACAAGTTTCGAAGCTGCAGCAATACAACAGAATTTGTTCTTTGCAATAAACAGCTTGATATTTCCGTTTTTAAGAATTGTACACCATCTGTCAAACAGCTGCTTGTTGTGAAATTATTTCAAATGAGTTTACTGCCAGCATACACTTTCTTATCTCAAATTTTTGCTTGCAGGTTGAGGAAGAAAAATCGGTCCCAATGACAGCTTGCATCTCGAAAAACGTAAGTAATTCGGGTCACTCATATCTCAAGGCCCCACAGTATTAGGCCGTCAGCTGTGAAAGCAAAAATGGCTAAAAAGAGAATTTTGTTTCAGTCATTGAGGGCCACCTGGTTTTTATATCTTCTTGATGAAAATGGCCTTTTGCACAGGATACGACGATAAAGTCCTGCACTGGGAATCCTTGCAGTTTATTTTATACCAGCCATCTTAACATGCCATTAAAAGGGTAAACATTGCAGGATTGAGGGAGTCAGAGCAAGTTTAGATAAGTCTACCAACTGATCAGATGGTTGCTTATCCTTAAAACCTGGCGGAATTTTAAATAAAGATACGGTGCTCAAAATGCTGCAATGTGAGCTCTGTCCGGTAACAGATCACATGACAGCTCAAAACTAAAAACTTTACTTTGTTCGATAACTGTTCATGCTGTGTACAATGGATGTAACTTCAGGTTAGGGCTTATGTATGAGACAACAATAAACGCAAAGATAAAGATATTTCAAGACAATATGACTGGACTTTGACAGTTATAAAACTCACAGTATGGATAATTACGTTAAGCCAAATGCTGAGGAGGACATGAACTTGGCCCTGGACGGTCTTTGAAAGTGCAGAAAGGTGCTAGCTAAAACTGATGCATTGTTACTTACCATTACACTATTATATATCAGAAAGGATCAAATGAGCAGCAAGTGATTGTGATTTACGTATATGCACAGATGGGCATTCAGTCCCAGTGCCCATTTTTGGGATGGAGGATGAAGGAGGAGAAGGTTTTTCGTTTTTTTTTTTATTTTAAAGGACAAATTAAACACTGACGGAAGTGGGTTTTTGCCCGTCCCTTTAATCGTCCCTAACCGGGTTTAGGGATGTGTTGTTGGGAGGCTTTCTTCTCAACTGTGCCTTTATAGCAACACTGCCACCTAGTGTACAGTCAGAGAAAATAAAGTGCCAACGGACATACATTTCACTATCAATCCGGCCGGTTAAGTTGGCTGTGTTGTATGTCTCTCGGTAGCCATGCACCATGCTGATGGCTAGGATTTCTAAATACAAAGGATAAGGACGATTATTGTATGAGTGAGGACGGAGGGAGGATGACGGAAGGTTGCCCAGGATCGCTGGACCAGCAAAATAGGGTAAAGTGCCCATCTCAAATTACATTGTCACATTGGCTGGAAAATAGTGGTATTTTTTTTTTTTTTTCCAAATGACACAATAACTGGAGGAGTATGGGTGGAGAACCTTTGGCGGTGGAGTGCACTAACAGTGTCCTATCACATAGCTCAAAACGTGTCTGGCTGCCTCGATGTGTGGAACTTGGATGAAAGATCCGCGGCCACAACTCATGCTCTTATATTTGCTGACGGTTTCTGTAAACACTGACCTGGTCTATGGCACAGGGGATGAGACACTGAATGTCCTTTTTGTCCCCAAAGATGTGTGGGAAAGAGTTACTGAAGGAAGGGGCCGCCTGGATGGCCGGGAAGCTGATCTTTCCTGGGTAGAGCAGATGCAGACAGCCATGATGATGGAAACCTTTAGACGGTTATTGCCGGCAACTACAGAAGGAAAAGGTCATCAAATCATCGATTCTTGATTAAGAATTCAGTGGGTTGGATTGATTGATCTCTTCTTGAAGCGATCAATGCCCATCCTGACGATCAAACTTCTGTTAGACGGTAAATTACCATCGTCCGTATAGTTTGTGTAATAAACTACGGTGAGTTCAGACCGACGTGCCAATTCGGGTTGTGTTGCTTGTAATTAACATTTAGTGAGGTGCATTTAGTTGCCTTACCAATGCAGTCGCTATCTGTGAAGCCAAAGATGCCTTTGACCTGGTTGAACGTCACATGCTTTTGGATCTTCACTACATTCCGGTAGAATTGCGGTGACGCACTGTGGATACAAGAGAAAAACTAAATACAGAACTCCTGTGGCTTGGACATGCTGAGACAAGATGGCCGCCAGTCACTAGTTACCAACCCCATGTAGTCGAGGTCGGAGAAGATGAAGGTCTTGTTGACGTCGAAACCGCAGGCGATGATGTCCTTGGCGTTCTCCACGGCGAACTGGTGGCACTGCTCCAGCGTCAGGTCTTTCCACAGGTACTTCTCATCGTCCGTCATTTGGACCACCAGGGGGATGTCGAACACGTCTTGCAGCCATCTGCAACAAGGATGTTACTTACCACTTGGATGATCTTCAAAGTGCAGTGAAGTGATTTTCAACGAGAGAACAACTGGATTGTCGAGAGAGTCGAATGCGGATCTCCACTCGTGCTTTCCGACTCAGTCTTGGCTGAATTGAGCTGCTCAACTCACTTGGTGAAGATAAAGGGGATGAGGTGGCCAACGTGCATGGCTTGTGATGATGGACCTCTGCCAGTGTACAAGAAGAAGGACTTGTGCTTCTCATACGTGTCGAGCACTTGATGCATGTCTCTGTAAATTCAGCACAGCAGACGAATCCTCACCGATTCTCCTCAAAATTGCCTTGAATTTTCCCTCAATGGATTGATCAGGTCTATCGACATGACCTAACCTGTGTGAAAAGAAGATTCCTCGACGAAGAAAGTGGTGAGGTTTTTGCCCTGTCACTTTCTCTATTCTGTCCACCAGCTCTTGGTCGATTTTACTGCTGCCAAAGCGCACTAAAACAAGGAAGACAGCGTTGTGGGAATAATCCATGATAGAGAAACTACTATGAGAAAGGTTGTACATTAGAAGAGATGCAATGTGACTGCCAAATTGCTTTTTACTGAAGTGCAATATGATACGATGCTGTTTATTACATTATTATTACAATTTTGTCACAATTGTATGACATTTTTATCACATTTCTTTTTCTTTTAAAGTGTGACCCTACTATGCTTTTGAACAACCCAGTCCACTTTTTTTTTCCAACAGGAGAAGCTAATTTGATCTCACCAATCAGTTTGTCATAATCGACGCCTTTCGCGTTGTTGGTGGAGACACTCCAGGGGTTAACTTCATCATCACCCTCATCATTGTTGCCATCTGCTGCCAGACCGTTTTCTGAGCTAAGTGAATTTTTGGACGGCGGACATCCTGCTTTGTAGTCTTGGCCCGTCACCTTTTTGTAGTCCACTTTCAATTTGACCAATAACTGGACCGCAGCATCAATTTCAGCCTAGAGAAACAATATTCACATCAATAATCCAACGAACAAAAATAGTATTGTAGCCATAATATATAATACATATTGTATGTTACTTATTGTATTTAGACGCATGTATATGATCTCTTTAGCTGCTTGAATGACTATTTGGTGGTGATGGCCAGATGTAGCCTTCTGAACACTTGAAGCTTTGCTCACCCCCCCCCCCCCCCCCCACCCCTTGGTGGCCAAAACCTTGATTGTCATGAGCTGGGTGACAGTTTTTGGATTGGATAAGCGTTATTGGGGTTTTTTTTTTTTGCAGTCGGATTCTTACATTTTCCGCATGAAAATAATCACTAGAATGGAATTTTGCCAAATTTTTGGTCTATGAAGTGCCAAGTGCACTTCTAAATCAAACAATTTTGTTACAGGAGAAGAAAAAATAAATAAAAAGAGGTCATCAATCCTAAAAACTTTGGATACCAACAAAAAATAAAGGCACTGCATTCTATTAGGTTCGCACTAGATGGTACTATATGGCACACACTGTACCTTTAATTCCGCCGACAATTGAACCACGTCTGAGACACTGAGGCGTCATACGTCATTTCCCAATACTGAAACGTGTGCTTCAGAAATTGTATCCTGGTTTGGTTCCAAAGCCCCGTCACAATTTGACCCATTACTTGTATTGGGCTGACCCACCAGCCCTGATGGCACGGACATTTAGTCTTCATTTAACATAGCATGTAGGATTTTGAAGGTGAGAGGACCCCGGAGTACCCACAGAAAACCCACACAGGCACGGGAACCCCAGAGAACAGAATAGTGAGGCGCACCTGCTAACCACTCGCGCACTTGGTCGTTCTTATTACACTATCAGCAATCATTGAACATGACAATGGAATAGACACACGAAGTCATCGGTTAATGTTTTATTTGTTATATTTGGGTTGATGGGCACCTACCTTCTCAGCTTTAGCCGATTTTAGGCTCCTGACTTTATCACCCTGTTCTGTAAGTTTTTCAAAGAGTTCCAGTGGACTCTTCGCAGCATCTCCTTGATAGTCTGTCATCTTCACTGGGGTCATAAAACGGACAGTTAAATGAACTGAACAGTAGCTACAATGTATTTGAAATAGCCGACGAGCCTTTAATGTGGTGATATTACTGTAGCACTGGCGAAAGGGAATTCCCACTATGTGAGTGATCAGCCTTTATGACGCTATTATGTGATTAGCGTCAATAGCACTACGTAACGTGTCAATTAAACTAGTTAAATTGTCAATAAAAACACGTATAGTTCATATGCAGGTGTTAAGTAATTAAATGTATTCGTGCACATACCATGTACTAGCGTTGCACAGCCGGTTGCTCACCCATACGACTTGCATCAGCATAAGAGCAACTTGATGGTCGGTTGAAATTCTTCCCGAGAAATATATCATTAATTAAGCGTTCCCATTGTCAAATCAGTCTTTTGGAGAAGAAACGTTTGAATAAAAACACGTTTCATATTAATAATAACACATGTACAATGTTTTGGATTTCATTTTATGTCAAAAATAAAATTGACTTATAGGGTTGTAATAATAATGGGGACATATTTAAAGCGCGGGACCCTTTACCGGAAGTTAAAAAAAGTTTATTTCCGGCGCAGATACTCAACCGGTACTTCCAGAGGAAACAGTTCAAAAACGTCGACTACAAACAGTGCACGTTTGTTGTTTTAATGTTTGGAGGAGGGTAGAAGACAGCCAGCGAGTGTCTCCTTCTCGTGTGTGAGATAGATGCCCACTGAAAAGCCAACAAGCGAATTTAAGACGCCAACGTACCAAATAAGGTAGCTTCTCGTTTGTTTTCCAGCATGTTATTCGAAGCTTCTGGCTATATGCATATTAGGACATGCCGAGCCACTATTTAAAATCACAAGTGCAAGAAACAACTTTACTTATATGTTTTTGTGGGTATTGTTATTATGTTCTAATTCTTCTTGTGTGCTTTTGTTCATTAACCACTAGATGTCACCCATGGAACATTGTTAGCCCTCGGGGATGACCACATTGGTGGCCTATGAGGATTCTGAGTCTGAGGATGAACGCCTTGACCAGAAAGAAGGAGCTGGGTCAGGAAAAAAAGCAAAGGACTGCCATTTGTTGCAGCTGATGCCGAACTCTGACAGCACACTGTCAGAATGCCACCAGATTGTGTCCAGAGAAGACGCCACCTCTTCACAAAAGCAGGGTTGTTCTCTAAGCTCACCTGCTGCTCTTCAGAAGAACGCTACTCTGCTTCCATACTCCCCACCAAATGTCTCTGATAAGCCCAAAAGACCCTGCACTGTTCCGCCCGGTGTCCGACCCTATATTTCAAAGAGGCAAAGACTTGTCACTGCTTCCACAGTGAAAGAGGAGAACCTAACAGGGAGTGTTCACGGAAAAGATGACCACATTTTCTCAGCAATATCTCAGAAAGTGAAGCTACATCTTGCTCACACGCCCGCTCCTGTTACTGCTAGGATACCCAAGAAGCTTCTGCTGAGCCTTCAAGGTCACCAGGGTCCAGTCAACACAGTGCAATGGTGTCCAGTTGCTCAGAGAAGTCATCTACTGCTGTCTGCCTCCATGGACAAGATCTTTAAGGTACCGGTACATTGATTTAGGCTTAATAATTAGAGGTGGTTAAAGTTGCAAAAAGAGTATCGGGTTAGGGCACTGTTGTAAATTTCAAAATTGTTCGGCCATAGTCATGGAGGTAATCACTTAGCTGATGTTCAATGTATCTGATATGCTGTGACACATTCATCCTGCCATTTTGATATAGAAACAACACGCACCACTTTCTGCACAATCATATCTGTCTCTGTCAGTCCAATGTATGTCAGCACCCGTGGGATTTCTTATCTATTCGGATTCCCCTTCTCTCTATTTATCCCTGGGAAAAGGAGCGAGAAAGGTCAAGAGATGCAGGTTTCCGAAACCTTATCACCCTGCTGTCAATTCTTAAGAGAGCTTGGCAATGAATAATCAGTTCCAATATGCAGAGGACTATTTGCATATTCAAATGAGCCCAGCGGCAGCATGGAAGCCACTTCACTGTCGCTCCTCATGCATGACTTGGTGGCCAAATAAGGAAAATAAGCTTTGGGTGTTTTGCATCTCAGGCTCAGATTACTTAAACAGGACACCAATAGAATTATTTTCTCTCCTTTTTTTGTCTTTTTGGTTTTCCAATCCACTGAATAATCAGATTTATCCCATGTACTTCATTTTATTAAATAAAATGTAACACGCGGTCAGGAACTGAAGCAGTGTTGTAAAGGGTCTACCTGGAAACGCTCATTTTGTGAAAGTCATGGTAATTGAAAGTGCACGTTAAGGCCATCTTTACTTTCTTCAGTGGAAATCCTAAAGACAGTCCGTTAGATACCATCACATTTACTGTTTTTGGAGAGAGTAATTGTCAACCGAATACATAAACTAAAAAAAAACATACGCACTTGTATGTTCAGTTGCCTGCAGTTTTAATTATCACCACCATCCATCCATCCATTTTCAGTAGGGCTCGTCCTCATTGGGATTCATTTACTGACGGGTGTGCATACACACTAATTTGTGCACCAAATGTGCCGACAGACTTAATTAAAAATGATTGGCATCATTATCATATGTCATCAGGTTCTGTGTTCAGCAAGCTTTGCGATGATACGATCCTTTTGAAAATAGGGTACATTGTGAAAGTTATTACCGTTTCAGGGCCAGCTCTTGCAGCGTTTTTTACCTTTTGGGTGTAAAAATCTTTAATAACTTTTTTTTTTTTTTTTTTTTTTGCTCCCCAAAGCATCTCTAAAGTAATGGATTGTCTGCAGTACACCAATCCACCAGGGGGCAATGTCCATCCATGAGTGTTGGCTTTGGCCTGCTGTCACAGAATCAATGTCTTAATTGATTAACGTGTTATTTAGAGCACCCGGATGTGCGTTTAGTTGTTCACATTCAGCAATAAAAAGAATTAGCATTTACATTTCCTCCTTCGCTGTGACTCAAAGAACATTCAAGTAACAATTGTCGCAATTATGAACCTGGCATTAATGGGGAACTTATATTTAAATTACATATGTTCTTTGCTATTGTTTCTGGCTGAAGACACAGTGTGTGAAGTCCTCACATTTCTCTCAGCTTGTCTTTCTTTAGCAGTCGCCCGAACTTATTTTCAGACCGTATGCAATGAGCCATTGTCACCATGGCGACGAAAGGTGTAAGGCAGTAGTTTTACATTGATAATAGGAATACTAATTTATTTTTTAATTACCCCGAGCCATTTAGAAAGCAGATTAGCCAATGAGTCATCATGAAGGATCCGCTGTGCAGAGTGGCCGGTGAAAATAAAGACAATGTAGACAAAGGGCCAGAGAACAGCCTTTTACAGGTCTCACATTTTATGGGATTATTCTCAGAGCGTTAATTGGTTCATTATTTTGTCCTCTATTCATGCTAGGTAATGGTCGTAGAATGGAGTCACACGATATTAGCCTTTTTATATTTCCTGGTGATGTGCTTAGTTGAAACAACAGCCTTGAGATGGCAGTGTTTCCTCAAGCCCAACATCATACAGTACAGTCGAACCTTTGAGTCGGAACAAAAGCATTTTACAACGCTGTCGCAAACATATTTTTATTTTTTGGAAGGGTAATGTTTTAAAATGGTTAACTGTCAGAAAGGTGTAAAAAGAAGTGAACCTTTGTGTGATGAATTCTGTGTGACAGACGTGAAGGCCCATAAGGAAAGGGAGCGAACCGACTTTATCCACTATACTTCAACATTCTTAACCGTTTTACAAGATGAAGTGAACACGGTATATTAGTTTTACTTTGTGCTAGGTGATCTTCCTTTGGTCCGAGTTAGTTAATGGACTTCGTGCCTGTTTGTTTACATGCAGAAGATAAAAAGAAAACAAACAAATTTCCACTCTATCATGAATGAACAACTTGTTTTAATTTTTACACGTGTATGTAAATAAGTATTCGAGGCAGAAGAAAATCCAACCTATAACCTATTTTTAAACGGCTAGTTGATGGCAGGTCCCATGTTAAATCCTTCTCGTTCACAGCGCAGCTTTTGATCCCGCAAGGTTTGGTTTAGTTCCCAATGTATTCTCTATTGACTGTGGTGTAACGCAAGATTCAGTTTCGGTACAATTTGCTTGTCTTTTCATTTTCTGCCCATTGATAATGTAGCACTACAAAGTGACCTTTTACTGCTACGCTGATGCTGGTGTAAAGACTACCTTTCTGATTTCACCTGCTGGGTGGCACAAAACTTTCTATGACTCAATAACCTGGAATCTGATGTAGTTCTTCCTTAACATGCAAAAACTCTAACCTTATCGTTTAATCCAGCCGTGGTAGCTTTACAGATGTTATCACACACACAGCCAAAAATGGATTTCACCTTCACAACTCGCATCAATAAAAGCGTCCAGTCATTCTTCTTCCCCCTCTGCGCCATAGGCAAAATCAAATCAATAATGATCAAACAAAACCTTGAAAAATTAATACATCCTTCTATTTTCTTCAGGCCACTGTGACTTTTCGATCTGTAAATCAGTCTCTTAATTTCAGCTGGTTCACATTTCAACAGGTAGATAGACGCTCACTGAGTCAAACAAATGGCGTCGCATCACCCCAATTGTAGTTTTATCACAGTGGCTACCAGTTTGTTTTAGGTTTAATTTTACTGCTGCCGTTTAGAGCATGTATTGATTTGCCTCCGAGCTACATAACCAAGACCTTATTGAGCCAGCTAGATGGCAGCCTCAGATCCTCGGCGTTGTCCATAATGCCGGCGGAGAAGCGAAGATACGCAAAACCAGTGACAGCTTTCAAAAGCACTTCTTAAAATTCACTTTTACAGACTAACCTAAGTGTGATGTTGTCTTCTTTCATTGTTATTGTCAACCTAACTGTCATTTTAGACATATTGTACTAGGAAGCTATGACCGTTGTATTTCCGCGTGTGTGCTCCATCTTTAGCATCAACGTTGACCTTCTGTGGCGAAACCCGAGAAAAAAAAAAAAAATCCGAAGACAAAGTTGAGAAAGCCTGGTTGATTTTAAAGCCCCCAAATGTTGAAAAGCTGAAGTCTCAGTATGCCGTCCTAGTCTTGACCTGCTGAGCCAAGGAATTGATATATCTAACAATGGCAAAGGTGTAACTTAACTTTTTGAACCTTCCCTGGTAAACTCCAGTCCACCGTGTGCATCCCTTTCTCTTCAGTCTCCCACACTGATACAGTAGCTTTCTTTGTAATGCTGTGTGAAGAGTGTGTTTAATAATATAACACAGAAGCCGAGTTACGTCTGAAGGGGCCCGTAGAGCTTTCACTGTGGAGCACCCTGGAAAAAAAATCCCTCCCGTTGTTAAGAGTCGTATTTCATTTGAGCGAGCACCTGACAAGACCACCCACTTGATGTCAGGCTGAGCTGCGGCCCGTCAGATTGAAAATCAGCCCCAATAAGCAGCAGTAAGTCTGATGAAACGCTTGTCACTGTATCGACTTTTGCCAAAGTCTAAGGACCACTGTGCGAGCACGCCACTGCAATTAAGAAACACAAGAGATCAGCACTTCTGTCATAAATCAGTGTCTCCTTTTGGGACATTGTCTTTTGTTTTTTTTTGCCCTCTGTAATTCATCTGCAGCCTGCTATCACATTTGATGCCTGTCAGGAGTGTAGTGTCAGATCCCTCTATGTGTTTACAGAGAACACATTCTGGTTTCCCCATTTACAAACTTAAATTAACATCTCAGAACATACATCAATAATCATGCCTGAAGACGGACAGTATAAAATGAAACTACAGCCGTTGTTTTCCGTCGGGGTAAAAAGCAGAATTGCATTTGACATTTGATAATCTTCAGCGAAAACTACTCATCTGAAATACTTTGTTTTAATTGTTTGTCAAATTTGCAGCGGTAAACAAAATACCGTTCCACCATCTAGTGGTGCAATTTTCACTGAGTGTATGAATATATATATATATATGAATAAAACCCCTTTTGAGGTTTTTGTCAACACTCAGGCCTACCATGCTGTAGTTTTACATTGGTGATGGTCATGATAATCGGAAAGCTAACTTTAGCGCCTCGATCAGAGATGAATAAAAGTCTGAGTACTGTGGTTTTCCTGCTATGTAGCCTACCTAAGTGTCTTTTGAGGTTTTGTTAGATGAAAACCACGTCTGCGCATAGGTGCGCTCAAGACCTGTTTGTGATGCCTTTCAGGTGTGGGACGGAGCTGAGAGCGGACGATGCCTGAGGGTTTACACATGCCACTCAGGAGCCGTGCGGGATGCACGCTGGAGCCCCTGCGGCCGCCAGCTCCTCACTGGCTCCTTTGACAACACAGCCGTGGTTACCGACGCGGAGACTGGTGAGCAGCAGGCCAGCAGTGAGGCATCAAATAACAAAATTAACTTTTTTTAATGAAATTAAACCTATGAGTGTAGAGTCATCATAACTTAATAAAAATGGAGAAAACCAATTACAGTATTGGGAGATAACACCAAAAATCTAATCTCAACAAAATTAGAACCTGTGCACACAAAAGGTCAATATTACAATATTGGAAACAATATTACTGTCGTAATTCTTAAAACTGAGATTAAATTCCTAATAAAACGATAGTCTTACACTGAATAATATGACTTCACATTTTCTCATCATAAAATTAGTATTTGAAGACCCCATCAAAAATGCAAACTCCACACAGGAAGGTCAGAGCCCGGATTCGAACCCTCAACCCCTTAAATGTAGCCTATTTTCCGCACTATATGGCGCACCTAAAAGCACTCGATTTTCTCAAAAGCCGACAGTGTTCCTTATTATCCGACACGCCTTATATTTGGATCAATATTTTGATTTCTTGGACGTCGTATTTTAAATGCTCAGGAAAGCGCTTTGTTATAGCTGCAGCGGTTGTGGAAGCTCAAAATAAATAAAAGTTTATTGTATTGCATTGTATTCACTTTCGCATAGCTCCATTTAGTGGATGCGTAATTCAACCGTAGCCACCTCGCTTCTATTCTACGCGCCTTATTATTTGGTGCGCCTTCGTTATGAAAACTGTTCTAGAATAAGCCATGCATTGAAGCTTCACCTTATACTTCGAAGCACCCTATATTGCAGAAAATACGGTAATTGTTTAACAAAACCCTAAGCATCGATAAAACTGAAGGCTATTGTAATCTAACTAAAGTGGTTCGTAGTTTTGTGGATGTGTAACATTTTTAATTCGGCGCAACAAGATTGTTTCTTTTGCTACGATCAATTGTATACACAAACATGTAATGTTACACATACAGTAGATTTGACAATAACGCTTATCCAATCCAATATACAAACATCTGTTACTATCAGACAAAAGTGCTTTTTGGACATAGTGAAAACATTACTGTGGTTTAATTATATCACGAAGCGATAAGTCATTTTTGTATTGCTGCGCTACACTCACTTCTCAGCGCGCAGCGGGTAGTGTTTTTGTCATTTGTTCTCGCTTTAGTTTCATGACTTGGTGCCAAATCCTTTGGACCATTGTGTTGTCGCCGGGCCTTTTGTGTCATTGTACAATGCATTTTCAAGGTGACATTTACCGCAGCAACGTTTTGCTTCCACCCGGCCAGGCGAGCCATCTTATCTTAATACGTTACTTGGAGTCCTTAAAAAGTAAGCACGTGCAGATGTTCCCTTGACATAAAAGAAAATTGAACCTAACAACATGATCCGATGTCTGTCTCTTCTGACACGGCGCAATGTAAGCTCTAATGTAAATAAGAGTTAGCCGAATGAGCCAGATGTTGGTTTTAAAGCCCCCATGGTGTTTGCCTCACCGACGTCAACACTTTGTTGTGATGACGTGCTTCCGTTTGTCCTTCCCCACTCAGTTTGTCTGTCAATACTGCCAATAAGGCCGAAGGATAATAGCTTGGCCTGCACATTTAGCACACAGGCAGCTCCAGGGAAGTGATCAATAATTGATACATCGCGGCTGGAGTAACCGCCATGACCTTAGTCTGGAGCTTTGCAGGCCACAGCCGAAAACACACTCAACTGTTTTTTTTTTCTAACCAGTTGCTGTTGGGTTTGTCTGATTTACACGACACCAACGTGAAAATGTGAACTGCAAAAAACTATTTTGAGTAGCATCTGCTCTGCAAAAAGAGTATTGTGAGCCTATACTGTGGAAACCACAGCTGCGCATTCGATCATTCTGGGTGAGCAGATTTGTTTTTGGTCTTTTTTATTTTTTTATTTTTTTAACATTTGAGCATGAGGATAAAGTAATCTTCTGCTATTCACGTAGAATAGGGACAGAGCCCTGGCCTTGAATATTGAATATCTTTCAACATTCCCCATTTTTTATAAAAAATGTCTGTACCAGGGATAGGCTACTGGCGGAAAGCAACCCGCGGCCACATTTTGACTGGTCCCTTGATTATTATTATCGGTATTTGTATCCGGTGGTCCAGTGGTTAGTACGTTGACCTCACAGTGCAGAGGTTGTGGGTTTGATCCTGGCTCCGGCCTTCCTGTGTGGAGTTTGCATGGGTGGGTTTTCTCCGGGTACTCCGCTTTCCTCCCACATTATGCAGTATACAGTATGTTCTAGGTTACTAGGCTGCAGTAAGACCATGTTGTCATGCTGCATAACAAGACACTCTTGCGCTGTGCTTACTATTTTTCATTAAGCGGTTATGGCCAACGGATGGATGGAGGTGTATTTACCTTCATTCTGACTTTACTTCTGCGTTATCGTGCAGCTCATTCTGTCTTATGTACAAATTCAGGTTATGTCTATCTGGGCTAATTTTTTTCCCCCCTTTTGTCCTTCGTACATGACACTAGTTAAAAACTCAGCTGAAACCCTTGTCCGTCTCATTCAGTGCACCCTCAACCGTCCTTAACCGCCACCCATCAGCTCAATGTCATTTTTTAAAATTTGATATTCTATTCATGTTCACACCCTTTAAAATTCAAACACTTCTCTGGTTTATTTGTTTCAAATGTGAGTTGCTCGCACACAGCCGCACTAAATGAAACCAATTCAATTTAGCCGCATATCAGTAAGGGACCCGGGGATTCCAGTCCTGTTTCTGCACAATTGCGGCGTAATTGGATGTGGCTAAAACCCAGGCTTTGACTTTTTTCTAACTCTCCAGCTAATCCGGCTGCAGCAGTGGCCCGAGCGGCGCACGTAATTGCCCTGCCATTTATTAATACCCACGTTTTTTGCAGCACTAATAGTACAGCTTTTCTTTCCAGTTTAGCACAACTAAGAATAATATATATCCTAGCATTTATGCGGAATACAGTAGATGATTTTTTTACATGTAGAACATCACAAGGAGTTCAGTGTGGCTTTCTGTCAAGAGCTGTTTGCTCTTTTGTAACTGTTCCTGTTCCTGCCTGTACACCACCATAGAAGCACATTTTCCTCAGCCATTTTCGCACTTGTTCCAGGCTCCAATTTCATTTACAGAGATGCAGTTCCACCCCCCCCTCCCCCTCCACCTCCCAGTTGGGTGCAGGCAGGCTTTCACTGCAGCAGTGGACAAGGGAAGGTAGGGAAGGAAGACAGGTTAAGATGCAATAGGAAGAAACAAGAAAGAGAAATGGTAAGATGCCAGCGAATGCGAAAGATAGAGAGCGGTGCAGAGAGGATAAGGAATGAGTTTCTTCTGCAGGCCATTAGAGTGAAGTGGCAGCTGTTGAGCTGCACCTTGGACATGCTCTTTGGCAGAGACTGACGGAGGGAAATGTGCCAACACTGCCCGGCTGCTTGGTAGATGGCGTGCACGCGTGCGAGCGAGCGTGCTTGTGTGTGCGTGCCCTACATGAGCCTTTTGGATTCGAGCCTCTATGCTGCCCGCATTGAAATATTGTCTCCTTTGATACCTCGAGGCTTTAAAAAGTTTTGATTGATTAGGATTAATTCGGCAATAAAATAAATGAATCTGTGCCAAGGTCCAAAACGTTTTCATCATGAAACATTTTTAAAATGTATTCAATAGCGTTGCAACGTTCTCAACTGTCGCACACATACAGATGAAACTAAAATAATACTCATATACTTGCTGATGTTGTCCCTTACTGATCAAATACATCTCTTTCACAAAACTGTATATCTTTAATCATTACAAAGAAGATTACGATCAACAGTGAATATTGCATTGTTGCACTGAACTGAGTTTTCATGAGACACTTGGTCTTGTGCTTCAGAGGATTTTTTGTTGTTGTTGTTTTCATTCTTGGTGGCAGAGAGGCAACTGCTGTGATCAAGTGCTTAGCCGCTACTTTTGAAATCGATTTCTAGAATCTCACATACCCCCTATCATGGGCCACCAGGACTATGCGTAGCCCCATTTGAGAACCACTGACTTAGGTGACTTGACCTTTTTGTTGTTTCCACAGTAATAATTGGCCCTCTGAGGAAAACCAAATCTACGATGTGGCCAACATTGAAAAGTAGTTTGACACCCTTGCTTTCGATGCCCTCTCGAGCCTTTGTGTGGTGCCATGCATAACAATGTTTTTTTTCAAGGCATGTTTTCCCTGAAAATGTCAGCCCAATTCTGAATGATAAAATGTCAAGTGTGTTTGATATTAGCCACACATAATTGCAATTGAATGAGTGCCTCGTTTTGACCCGTTTCATGCAACCTTGATTTGAGTTGTATGTGTTTTGCAATGTATTGATTTTGTCTGACTGTGTGAAATAAATTCCAAGGGATCCAGGAAATCCTTTTCAGTCCAAAAGACTCACCCACTTCTTCTCATTCATAGGAATTTGTTTATTTCTCATTTGCACACATTTGGACTGGCCGATGGCAAACAATGTGGCTGGATGATCACAGCCTAGAGTAGTGCAGACCGCTTGACAAACCATTCAGCAGCAGCAGCCCGTGGTGAAGCATTTACTCCAAATGCCACCGGCAAAGTATATGTGTATGTTGTACGCATCATTTTACAATAGACCTGCTTTTGAGACGCGGTTACAAGAAAAAAAAAAAGTACTGTTTTGAAATGAATGAGCCGTATCCCTCCGAGCAGCCCCGCTATATCCAGCCAGTCTACAAAGACTCTGAATTATGCTTTGACATACGTGAAAAGCACGCAGTAGTGATTTTTGCATGTCCAAAAAACATCCATCCATTCATTTTCGGAACCGCTTGATCCTCACAAGGGTCGCGTGGCCTATCCCACAAACATATCATAGAAAATGCCACAAATGGTTAAACACCATATTATGCCCAAGTGGACTTTAATCCCATCACACTAAATAAACTCTGCTAACATTGTGCATATGACATGCTTTCATAATGCTATGCAGCTCACCACAAAATCAAATAGACGCCAGTCTATATTATTTCCCTAAAATTACAGTGTGCTGCAATCGATTTGCGACCAATCCCGGGTGATTTGTCCAAAGTCTGTTGTAGCATGCTCCAACTCACCTGCAATCCCAATGTGGGGAAAAAAAAAGTGTGATTGGGACATTGATTGTCTTGTTTGTTGCCCAATAATGCCTGTCAAACCTGTGTCTTGACAGCACCTTGTTTTAATTCATAAGGCCGAATATCCATTCCATCCCCGCCAACTCCTAGCCTCCCCCCCGGCCTCGCCATTCCACTCGTCCCTCCACGCCACCACTTTCCCCTAACAGTGTGTCATCGCTACACACTGTGATGTGACCACTCCCTGTTGACATCAATGATCCTTTCTTAATTAAAACATGGCGCGTCACTCTTCATGACGAGGAGGCTCTTGATGAGAAAATATGAGGTTTAAATCTCCGGGAGCAAGTTGTGGCTAAGCCAATTAAACTGGAAGCGAGCGAGTGAGCGTCGCAAAATCTGCCTGTGAAAAGATTTTGGATCGATGCAATCAAATTTGACAGCGGGCTCTGTAGTCCACCATTAGGACCGTCTTTTTTTTTTTATAGTATATGAGCTGCTTCACACTTCTATGACGGCTTGATAGCAATATTCCGGAACAAGTGTGCAATAACTTTCAAGTTTTTTCTTTTTTTTTATTTGGAGGGGCTCACTGTTCTGCATGTGTGCCTCGATGTTTTGTTTGAAATTAATGAGCAGCCGTTGAGACCCGAGGTGTACTGCTTTGCATAGCCTTTGACAGCGTGCTGCCACATAGTTTGCAATTCACCGCCTGACACAAATTATTATTCGCGCTCTCTCGGGGGTAATTGCGTCGAAGGCCCTCAAGTGTTTCAATTTTGTTTTCACGAAAGACATTTTATGAATCGATTTAACGAAGGCTGCCTCGAACCCGAACTAGATTCTACATTTTGGTTCCTCTTCAACATGGCTGCCTTTTTTTTTCCCAAAATTCTCTGACAAGACGGGTGTGTGCAAACAATTGATGTGCACCTTTTCCTTGCTTCTGGAATGAAATTGTGAAACCTCATGAGATAGAACAAACATGGAATGATTTTAGCGTCACAAAGTCTTGCTCATGTGAAATCTTGATCCTAACCACTGTTTTATGACAAAAATACTACTTTACGTACTGTATGTACAAAATACGTGAAATAAATGTAATTTTTGTTCAACTATTTTTCAATGCAAAAAAGATCCGTTATCCTAAGCCAACAACAAAGGGTTTGAAGCAAAATAACCACCAATCACGGCTCACGGGTTTCCTGAGTTTGGACATGTGACCTTCGCAAGCTGAATCGTGATTGGTCGTTTGAGCCGTGAGCAGCTCTGATGTCCTTTTCAAGTGGTAGCAAGTTTCAAAATGGCCGTCCACCGAAATGGAGAAAAATGGGTGGATTTCGTCGCTTGATGCAAATTCCACTATCCATTTTCTGATCCAATTTATCCTCACGAGTGTCTTGCTGGAGCCTATCCCAGCTGTCTTCGGGCAGTAGGCGGAGGACACCTTGAACTGGTTGCCAGCCAACCGCAGGGCACACACAGACGAACAACCATCCATGCTCACATTCACGCCGAGGGATACTTTTGAGTGTTCAATCAGACTGCCATGCATGTTTTTGGAATGTGGGAGGTAACCGGAGTGGAGTACCCAGAGAAAACCCACGCAGGCCCGGGGAGAACATGTAAACTCCACACAGGGTGGCCAGAGCTGGGATCAAACCCACAACCTCCGCACTGTGAGGTTCAAATATATTATTGACAAGAATGTTTTTGAATAGACTTCCCCTTTAAACATTTTTGACACTGTTATTCTTAATGCTTTTTAATTCATGGCATGTAATTGAAGAGGAACTTTTTTCCTCCCATTTGGCGAGGTCTGAATTGCTTGAAAATCATTTTGAAGCCAATTTAGTTTTCAGCTGACACACTAATAATTAGAGAGCTTGACTATATCCTGCATAATTCAAGACATCCTCCCCCCTGCTGATCAGAGACGTGACGATATATTATTTTTTTAAAAACGCATTGATCTTGTTCTTTTCTCTCCGGCTTTTGCTTCTTTCCCGAGTAGGCCAGCGCATCGTCAAAGCGGATAACCAATTCAAGGTGATGTGTGTGGTCTCGCATCCCGTCAACTCTGAGGTGTTCCTTTGCGGAGGTTACAGTTCAGTGGTCAACGCCTGGGACTCTCGCTGCTGCAAGGTTCAAACATATTAACCTCCTTACTGCGCGCATGTCATCTTTATTCACTGCGCTTCACCCGCTGTGCTTTGACCTTTCCGAATCAAAGGCAGGGAGTCCATGAACGCATCCCATCCAGTCTCTCAGCCACACACTTAGAAGGGCGCGCATATGCCTCACTAAAAGGGTCATAGTCTCACGTAAAACCAAGCAACTGTGCAGGTTATCTCACTAATTGTTGGGCGTGAACTTCATTTCGGGCTCATAAATTGTTCCGAGTGCGGCTGCAAGCGAATAATGCGATTCATCATCGTCGACTCTTTCTGATGGGAATCCTTTGCACTTATTCACAATTCGGAGTGCTCGCTGATAATATTCTGGCCCACAGCAAATTGAATCGTTTCTCCTCTTCAGGCGTTTGGCCGTTAATGCGGGTCCAGCAATTGCTTTTACCGTTAAGTGTCAATGGGAATTGCAGATGAGGCGAGTGACCCCTGTAAACAGGTGTTGCGTTCTTAGCCCATTACGTTGAAGTATTAGAGGGAAGTCCAAATGAACCATCGCTACTGCCGGATTGCCTCATTAAAAGGCCGCCGTGGCAAGCCATGTACTTAACTGCAAAGACTACTAGGTGGTTATTAGAGGTGAGCCTGACTAATCAAATCATAATAAAGCCATCACCTCGTTTAATTTGTGTATCTAACTGATATCCAACTCACTGTGCTCGTATTGGACTGGAAAGACGCACCGATTTCCAATGTTGTGGTCATTGGCATCACGCTTTCGCAAAATCTTTATGACAGTTCTCAAAAGTATCGTAAATGTTTGTGTCACAGGACATGTTGGTACAATGAGAATAGCAAGTCTTTGTGCCATTGTGAACAGATACGACTTCTTGCTTCGTGTCATTAATCCGTCTTTTTCATTCTTTTTTTTTTCTTTTTACAAACATTTGTTTGTTTTTGTTTTTGTTTTGTTTTCACCTCAGGTTGTTAAAGTGTACAAAGCAGCAATCCAGCAGACATTGGACATTCTCTTCCTTCGAGGTGGCCTGGACGTTATCACGAGCTCCGACTGTGTCAGCAGAGATTCTGCAGACCGTACCCTGATCGTCTGGGACTTCCACACCGGCGCCAAGGTCTCCAACCAGATATACCATGTAAGCAAGTGTGTTAAACAAGAAAAAAAAATAACGGGATTGTTTTATTTGGGGTGTCCCGATCCAACTTTTTCACTTCTGATACGACAACATTACTGCAGCCGAGAGTAGTCTCTGATACCGATATCGATCCGGTTCAATATCAGCAGGAAGGGTTATTAAAGGAACTTTGTAGTGTACTGGGTGTTTTTAAAGCACAAAAAAAGTGCTTCAATATGATCGACTGTACTAATTTGATTTCCCAATGGCATCCAGGAGCGCTACACATGCCCCAGCCTGGCTCTCCATCCACAGGAGGATTCCTTTGTAGCCCAGACGAACGGCAACTACGTGGCTTTGTTCTCCTCCCAGAGGCCCTATAGGATGAACAAGCGGCGACGTTACGAAGGACACAAGGTCAGGAATAACACTGGCCTAAGGGAAGGATTAGCAGCGTCGCTCGCCCAGATCAATATTGGGGGCGGGGGGGGGGGGGGTGATGTTGTCAGATGTACAGACATGCAATTAAAAGTGTGCAAAGGAAGTGTCGTAAGTCGGGAAACAACTTGTACTTTCAAAGCCTGCGGTGTTTGTCTTTTCAAAACATCCCCCCAACCCTCGCAACACAAAGTCACTCAGCACTATTCGATATTCTCACACTAGTCATGGATGACGAGTGAACTCGCATGCAACGCAATGCATTACATTACACACATACGCCGCACATTTTTAATTGTATCTCACCAGGGGTTACGTTCGATAAGATAATGAGATCTCAGCATGACCATGGTGCATTTTCATTTTCATTAATATTTTTTTATTTCTTGTAGTTTGTCTTTCAAGAGAGAGTTGCAAGTAAGCTGAATTTATTATCGCACATTAAGACACAACTGTATTTATATTTAAGCTCATCATTGGCTCTCACTGTACTCAACAAAGGTGACCCGTTTGTTCGTGTGTTTTAACCCGCCCTGAAACCTGATAACCCGACAAGCTGTCCACTGTCATAACCGCTGTCCCTGAAATGGTTAAAAATGCATCCCAACACTGAAAAGAGGACGCCTAACATGAGTATTGCCTCTCTTAGGTCGAGGGATATGCGGTGCGATGCGAATTCTCTCAGGACGGAAGCATTTTAGCGTCCGGCAGCTCCACCGGCTCGGCCCACTTCTACGACTATCAAAATGGTCGGCCGCTACACTCGCTGCAAGCACACAGCCAGCCGTGCCTTTGCGTGTCCCAGCATCCCGTCCTGCCTGCCGTCTCTGCCACTTGCGACTGGGCCGGCGAGATCAAGGTCTGGCACTGAGGATGCAGCCCCCCCCCCCCAAAAAGGAACTATAATGTTAGGTAGGTGAAGACTAGAAGTGGAACTGGATCTTTGGGGCACATAAAGACAGCATCGACACTCCTCGAAGTCATTATCTTTCAAAGTAAAATTCTCTTTGTGTCTTGATGGGCCTTTGTTCTCAGCAGCTCTGATGTGACATTTCCCTCAACATCGAAGCCAGAGCGAGACTAAAGAAAAATGAATCGCTCACATCTGTCGGCGCTTGTCAGCTTTGTCCAAAAATCCCACCCGTCAACTAAAGAGGGATGACGTGCAAACCCTTGTGATCTTTGTCTTTGAATTGAAGTGTCCTTAAAATACACGATAAATTTCAGTACGGAATGACACTTTCGATGCCCCCCCCCCCCCACCCACACCCCAAGTGTGAGAGTAATTCATGCTTGTTTTCAATGTCAGATAAAGACTTGGCAAATGGTGATACAGTACAAAAAAAACAAGTTCAAAACAAGTTCAATTCAAACTAGAATTTAAAAAAATAAATCAATAAAATTGAGCAAAACCCATCTTATAGGTCACACAAAACCTTATCGTGAGTTAATTGGCTATGATGTTAGTAATTATTGAGACTACAGCTACATATTTTAGCGCTTCTGTGGGCTAGCGCAGTAGTTACAAATTTTCCCTGCTGCATTGCATCACAGCCACTTCCAAATCCCAGATTTTTAAATGGTCTTTATGTTTTAGTTTTTATATTATGCGGTGGTACCTTGACTTTTAATGTATTCCGTCATCAAGCTTGTAACTGAATTTATTCAATTTACCTTATTTACTTCCAAATCAATTTCCCCTGTTGAAATGAATTCAAATGGCATTAATCCGTTCCATCCCCCCTTCCCCAATTTATTTTTTTGTTATATCTTTTTATTAAATATAAGTAAATGTGTTGGTCTGTTGTAGTGTACGTGTGTTTATAGTTTGCTGAAGGGGTGAATTCTTTTCAAATGTACTATATATGGTCACTCAGATTTACACCTGTTACAGGTGGATCTGGAACATAACACCCCAATCACATGGGAGTTTGCTGTAGTTAGTAATGAGTAATTCAGCAGCATGCTTGCCAGAGATTATGCGACATTGAGAAATTCAAAGTTATGGATGGATGAACTGTTTTCATCAGAGCATTTTAATGCCACTTGCTTAGCAATTCCACTTGTGCGTTTCCATTGTATATAATGTCTTCATTTAAAATGAATAAAGCGTCTCAATACCTGCAAAGTATTTTTCCAACACTCATCTTTATTAAATAAATACAGCAAAAATATCTAATCATGCATCAGACAGACATGGTCACATTCTGGTTTGACTGGGACTAAGAAGGAGCTCGGTCTGAACCTGGACACACCCACTTGCACTTCCTTGTTGGGATGCTCAAAACATTCCATTAACAGCATAACAACTGAATAGAAAACCATTTTATTGTTGTGTAAAGATGCATTTTCTGTCTGCCTCTTTCAATACATCACCTCGACAAAAATATCTTTAATTCATTCAATTATTTTTGACACTGGTTGTATTAATATTTAAGCCTTTCCGAAACCTCACTTAGAATAAATACAATACTTACGCTTACACCATATAAACATAACATTGGAAATTTTAAAAAAGTTGAAAAAAATAATAGTGTGAATAAAGTTGAAACTTTAGAAATTCTGTTTCATTTGAATGCTGCAGCACTGTGGGTAACTGGTTAGCACGTCGGCCTCACAGTGCAGCGGTGCAGGGTTTGATTTGGAGTTTACATGTTCTGCATGTGCCTGCGTGGGTTTTCTTTGGGTACTCCGGTTTCCTCCCACATTCCCAAAATATGCATGGTAGGTTAATGGAATACTCGAAATTGTCGCTAGGTGTGATTGTGTGCGCAAACGGTTGTTTGTCTCTGTGTGTCCTGCGATTTGCTCGCAACCAGTTCAGGGTGTTCCCCGCCGACTGTCTGAAGACAGCTGGGAGAGGCTCCAGCACGCCCCGCGACCCTAGTCAGGATAAAAGCGCTTCGGAAAATGGATGAATGGATGGATGTTTCAATTGAAAACAGTTGAAGCCAGTGTTTGCATTTAAAGTCTCACAGCAAGTTCGTTTTGATGTTCGTTATGTCTTCTTCACTAGGAGAAATGGACAAAACTTAAGCAGGATGATTTAATTCAAGTCATTTCGGCTCCAATTTTGCGTTGGTAGCCTTACTTGCACAGTAAAGAGTACCTAATTAACACAAGCCTGTTTCTAAAACTGTTGAAGACCATTTCTGCGTCTTTGATGATCCAGTATGTCATTTTAATGGAATTCACTCAAATGAAAATGACTCAGAAAATCAATATAAGAAGTAAGCTTATTAGAAGAATGACTTGTGATCTCATTATTTCGCAAAAGCCGAAATGTAGAACGCCTAATTGGACACTCTCAGTTGGCACACTTGGTTGCATCTATGCTTGAGTCCTATTTTTCTTGATTTACACAATTCTGCGTATTGCACATCTCATAATTAAATCTACTTAGCTGTGAACAACCAAATTGGGCCAAAAAGCTCACAAATTATTGAAAATGGACTGAGAGTCATGTGCTCGATCTAGCAGCCTCATTCCCATTCATACAAGAGGCTCGTCTCCCCCCCCCCTTCGGAGACACTGCGATGCTGAGCACAAAGAAGCCGCTCTCCAGAATCAGGAGAGCAGCTATACAGTATGCACACTCATTAGCTTCTGCAAAGTTGTGCCCCACTCAACGGAATTAAGGCAACTTCACCAGTATCCTGCTTATACGGATAAGGATTGTGCAATCCAGCATTGCGTTTACGGATCAAATGTTCACATACAAAAATAAGACAAAATCCAGCCGAGTTGTTTCAAAACTCTTGCAGCTTGCATCTGAATCGTTGCATTGTTTGTTGGGTTTTGACGTTTCTTTCATAGTTCAGTCAGTTTTGATTAATTAGATTAATGTCAGTTTTGAAACGTCATACAATAAAAAATGCTCATGAAGTAGTTGTAATCGTTTAAACATGCTTTACGTTTACTTTCTATTTATACTTTTTTTTTTAAGAAGAAGAAGAGCTAAGTTTCTTGCTGGCTTTACTAACAGTTTTCAGTATCAAAGTTTTAGCACAAAGCACACAGTATGTCCACGGTCTGTCTTGCTGAAAGTGGTTTCATCCCAGTGGCTCTAAAGATGAATGAAATGAAGAGTCACTGAATTGCTACACCATCTCAGCTAGCTAGAAGCTACACTTTAATATGACGTAAAATAGAAAAAAAGTGTTGCAGACTTCATGAAACATGCCTTGGCTAGGATACATGAAACACTGAACACCCTTGTCACACCAAGTATGCTGCAGAGAACGTTTGAGACGGTACAGAAGGCTTGTAATCATCATCATGCATCAAATGACGAGCTCTTTCCTCGTTGCTTTAGTTCAACAAAGTGCCGTAGAGCTGCGCCTTGGTCAGACTGTCCTTCCTTGTCAACCCAGTGCTGCCAAATTTTTGGTATCTCGGAGAGGTTTTCTTGGGGAGCTCCGGGCCGACAGCGCTTAGGCCGGAGCTGGAGCTCGGGCGGGGCCGAACGCTCGGCCTGGGGCTCGGGTAATGCTGAAGACTTGAGGCTTCTAACGGCCTTTGGTGTAAGGACTCCGCCGAGCTTCCCGCACTCAGATTGACGTAGTTCTTGGCGCGCTCCTTCTCTTTCGAGCTTTCCGAGAGCGTTGAGCCATCTGGATTGCCGTCCTTGGCTCGATACGTCGCAGAGTTCTTTTTCTGTTTGCGAAGCTCCGCAGGCGGAGGTTTTGGGCTGCGGCTGGGCGAAGGGGAGCCCAACTCAAAGCGCTGGTCCAGCATGTGGCCGTGGAAGACGTCATCTCCCTCTTGGAAGCTGCTGTAGAGAGATCCCTTGGTGTTACTTGACGGGCCCGCGGCGTAGTGGCACTCGGAGAAACTGTATGGCGAGCCCCGTCCCATGACGTTACGATAGGAAGACGAGAAGGTGTTGACATCTTCCACGCTCAGCTGTTTCCACCGGCCGCTCAGCTCATCCTCATGGACGTGGATATCAGCCCTGCTTTCCAGAGCTGCACCTTGCGCCTGGCCTAACCCGGTCGTAGATCCCACGCTGTGGGCGGAGGCCAGGCGAGGGCTGCTGGAATGGTACGGTTCACTGTAGCAAGAGGCCGTCCTTGTGTACGCCGGCGAGGGGCCCTTCTGCGGGCTCACTGAAGTGATGATGTGCTGAATGCTGTGGGACTTGGGGAACCCTGAGCTGTCTTTGTCATAGGAAGACATGCTTTTGCGTTCATACTGCCCGCCGCCGCCCTCCCGCCAGTCCATATACAAGCCCTGGTGGGACGTGGATAAAGTGCTACTTGCGGTGCGTACGACCCCGCCCGCTACCCCGCCCTTGTCGTCAGAGGCGAGGCTGAAACTCGAGTAGGAACTGGAGGCGGGGAGGCTTCCGGCGTTGAAGTCCTCGTGGTGGTGGAAGGATGAAGGCGGCTCGTGATGGGAGAAGCCGCCCGAGTGGTAGGCCTCCTCATCGGGGTTACTGTCTGTGGAATTCTGGGCATGGAGCTGGAGCAAAGCTGTACCGTGGAGGTCCACGCTCTGCCGGCGGTCCGTTTCCTGCCAGCGTTCGGGGCAGTAGAGGGCCGTGTCGCTGCAATACAGGTCGGAGGTCTTGTACGCGACTCGGCGGTTGAGGTGATCGTTACTTCCCGGTTCGGCCAGGCAGTCTCCGTCCTGCGGGCGTGGACTTGGGGAACGAGTAACGGGGCAACTGTTTCCCGGTTCTGGTTTTTCTAGGATCTTTGCAATGATGGCTGTGGGCACGGCGTCGGAGTAATTGGAGTGGCACATCGCCATGGTGGCTTCGCTACCCTGATTCTGTTTCTCGATGTGGGAACTGATGCGTTCCTGGAAGTCCGGTGGTAGCTGAAACATAGCGAGATGGTAGAGCAGATGATCGTCAGTGATGCTTCACGACACTTTTTCCAGTTGAACGTGGCACGCTTTTAAGAATATGAAGTGGAATTATTTATAAAACGGAAGACACATGGTTCTCTTCAGGATATTTGTCTTTAGCTGCTCCTCCAGGAATTCTATTTTCTTGTTCTGCTTTGGAAAGTAATTCGTTGTCGCGCAGTCCAGGCTTGCTCGTGTTTCTCTGTGGACTTGCGCTACTTTGCCCCCGCCCTCGCTCCTAATGAACTTGTCAGGAAACTGCTGAACATGACATCCATTTATTTATTTGTTCCACTGTGTTTCCTCAACACCATTCTGCTCCCCCTTCTTCCAACAAAGGCTAGAGAGTTCTTTTAATCATACCAGATATTTTTCCTCTTTGAAAACATTCCCCCCCCCCCCCCCCCCCCGTCTTACCGTATCTGTCAATTACGAACTTGTCCTCTGTGGCTATTAAATTTAGTGAGTGTCAGTTGGATGTTCCAGCCATTCCAACATCTTTTCTCTGACTCATCTTCCCATTCTTTCATCCTCCGGCGCCTTCTCAAGTAAAAAGCCCTCATTTCCTTCTTTCGTTCACTGTCCCTCTTCCCTCGGCCTACCATCAAACACGTATCGGTTCCACAGGGAACGTCTTAGATTCAGATTAAACCGGCGCCCTGGATCTCCAGAGGGAAATAGAGAGAGAGAGAGGGAAAAAGATAAATGACTGACTGGGCTTTGGTTGGAAATAGAAGCTTGTCTCGGCATAAAATAAACTGCATCTTGTAAGTGTGGGCTATTTTTAGCAAGTGCCATTCCCCCCCACCCCCCTGGAGGAACACAAATGGAAAGTAGGTGAGGATGATTGGAGAGAGCAAGCTCAGCGTTCCTCGCTATCTGAGGCAAATCTTAATTAGCAGTCCCACTGCCGCTCTGTTTGGATGTCATGCATCTGAAGGCGTACGTACACTTCAACAGGTCTCGTTCCACTTCTTGATGTTAACGGTTTAACGGCCGGCGATAAAAGTAACACTCATTATATTATGCCTCACGGCAAATTGTACGCTTTTCTCCGAGAGTTATTAGTTTGGGATTTTCTTCCTTTCGTCACTTAAGAGTATTACCGCAATCCAGAATGATGTCCGCAACCTCAAAAGGAAGATAAAACGTGTTTCCTCTCACAGATGAGTCTTTCCGTTATGGTTCAACGATAGTTCAGTTGAGAGTTCAATGACAACTCATAGCTTTGGTGGGATTTAACCATGTTTGTTGTTACACTCGTAGAGACTTTGCCACTATTTAACTCCACTGTGTCATTTCCGAGATGTCCGCTGCGGCATAGAAAATGAATGGAGAGACAATGGATGGTTCACGAACATCAGGAGACCGTTTTAAAAAAACATGAGCGAGCAATCGTGCAGTCACGACTCATGAGGTAGGCAAAGCAAGGCAGCTTTAGCCCTACGGCACATTTTATAGACACACAAGACAATTCAATGTGCTTCGCGCAAGCCAAGAGGCAACACCCGTAAGCATTTTACAAACACACTTATTCCATTTGTGTGCGGCATCACGGCAAAATGTAGCTTCACCGTGTTTGCTTTTAACTCTGGGCTCCACTAATTGATCTGCAGATCTCGGAGCCATACTGGGTTTAGATCAATGAGCGTTTTTTCTTTTTCATTGCATTGCATATTCATGGCATAAATAGAGTCAAAGGCTCACCTCAGACATCTTGTGAGCTCTGTAATGAGACTTGTAGCACTGCAGCAGCTGGGCAGCCAGATTGCAGTCTTTCCTGTATAGGTCCTGAAAATTGAGACACAAAGATCCGACTCTATATTCGGGAAGTACCAGAGGGGGGGGTTAGTTCATATTGCCCCTGGGCAAACCCTTGAACACTTTAAATTACAGCTTTCTAATTTCCATTTAATTATTTTGTAATAAGGGGAGACCTGGGAGTGAGGAGGGCTACTTCTCGGTGCGGTGATGCGATGTCATTGTAGTCAGTCTTGTAAAGAGGTTCCAGTCGTCAATTTTGGACAACACCTATTTGTTTGTAATTTTTTTTTTTTTTTTAAAGCAGACAATTTGATGCCTCAATCATGTTGTTTGTTCTTTTGCCATAAACTGGACAGATGGAGTAGCTTACTTTGTGTATAAAATCTGGAATAGCCATCAATCTATCTTCTGTCCTGCCTCTTAGGATGAACTGGAGCCTGTCACTGCTGACTTTGGGCGAGTTCTGGATGCCAGCCAATCACAAGGCACAGAGAGAAAAGCAAATCATTCACTCTGACGGAGGCATCGATGGACAACTTTGGAATGTGCGAGGATACTCGAGTACCTGGAGAAAACTACTTTTAAGCAAACTCCATACAGGAGGGCCTGAACTCTCGATTTGGACCTCAGAACTGTGAGTAGACAATTTAAAAACAAATTTTTTTTATATTTTGATATGACAAAAAAATGCAAATGCCACTTCAACTTGAGACCAACATTGAACCTTTTTCTGTGATATCATCCATAGCAGGGGTAGGGAACTGCGGTTCCTCGAGAGCCATTTCCTGCCCCTTTTAGATCTCTCCCCACTCCATTAGGTCATGATTTTTAAACATAATAATAAACCCGAATCTTGACACGAGGAACGTCCTATCTGGCCGCAACACTCCTGGTCGCTATGGTCACGTTTAAACATGCCTTCCAAATAAGAGACCCTGCAAATTCAAAGTGCTTGAAAATTACAACTCACCATCGTCGCATATTCGAGTGGGCTTGCTGCGTGGGAATCTCCCGTTGAGATCAATCCGTATTTGAAGTAGGACTCCTGACACTGTCTATTAAATATCACCTTTGTTTTCTTGAAAGTCGTAGGCTCTTCCTCTGTCTCCTGGCTGAGCCTTTCCCCCCTTCCCAAAGAAACTTTCCAAGACCTGTCCTTTTAACTCATTTTGCTAGCTCCTGGGTTTCATTTTAGCGGTAACCTATCACGTGACAGAGAAGCGGTGAGACAGGTATAACAGAGAATACGGTCATTTTTCAAAATAAAACATCTTTCAGATTCCAAAATAAATAAAACGGAAGTCATGTAAGTTCTTTATTCTTTCTGTGCGGCCCGGTACAAAATGACCCACGGAACGGTTCCGGTCCGCGGCCCGGGGGTTGAGAACCACCGCACTAGACCGTAACTACTACACAGTGGCGCGTGTACTATTTATTCACCATGCTTCAAAAAGTATTGTGACCTGTTGCCGTTAATATCTTCTTGCTACATTATCTTTGTTTCAACTTGACAGCCAAAGAAGCAAACCGCATCATTAACAGTCTCATTTTCTGTATTCCAAGTTGAACGCGGAGGGTGATCTCCCGTTGCGGCACATGCTCCATTTTCTTGTTTTCAGTGATTGCTTGCCACCGCGCCTGCGTGGGTGGTTTGTAGTTTTGCACTGTAAAATCAGCCCACTTAGAAAAGGTCATGGTCTTGTTGCTCTGTGTATCTCGAGCGTGTCGCAGCGTTGACAATTTTTTTTTTTTTTTTTTTTGCCAGGGCATCAAAGCTTTTGCTCTGACAGCTTTGACTCCCCCGCCAGTTAACTGTGACTTTGTTTCCAATCATTCTATTCCTTCTCTTGCCGTTGCCGCGGGGGACGTTAAGACGCCCAGTGGATTGTGGCGACGGTTCAAATAGTTTGTTGGCGATGTCTTAGTTTCACTTGCTTCCACAGTTAGGCAACACTTTTGAATACCCCAGAGACTGCACCATTTTCTGGGAAGAAAAATCCATCTTAAGCCAGCATTGTGCATGACGGCACACAATATCTCATGAGATTTCAGACCAGTGAGCATCTGTAGCTTCATGATTGTGCCTTTTACCGGGGAAAAATACATTGGCAGCCATTAAACCAGATATGGAACTGCACTAGAAATGTGACATTGTTTGTTGCCAACCCGATTGTGATTTGCGGAAAAACCTTGACCACTTGGATGTTTTCTTGTATTATATATATTTTTAAGAGGCAGCGCCACCATGACACGCAATATTGAATTGTCATTGCAGTTGGATGAACATGATTGTAATCTCATGGTTTTCCCCTTTGGGTGTAATGTGTGACAGCAGATAGTGGCAAGACCCGCTTATGAGCAGCGATTGCTGTCTCGCAAAAAAGAAATGCAGAGGGTTCACCCCGCTTCAAAATGAACCTACCTCCAATCAGCCCTGCAGGAGACGGAGAGGGATTGTGCAAATACTCTTCTGCGGCTCAAAAGGGGGGCTCACAACTGCCGGATAGCAAAGAGCGACTATCTAACCTGGCCTCCAGTCCTTGCAAAGATCTTCAGTTTAAAAGAAAGAGAGGCAGCGCAGCTCATTGCCACATGCACCCGCTTGGAGCTCAGCTCCACAGAGCTTTCGTTTGTAGATTCTGACAGCCTGGAGGATGCCCATTGACTAGAGTATATTCAACCTTAAAACCCCCAGCGGCTCCAACTCAATTCTTCCATCTGCTGTGGCTCCCAGGAGCACAAATATCTAAGGTGTTGTGGAACTCTGAGACTTTACTTTTATGAAGAGAAGCTGCTTCAAGCTAACCTCCAGATAGGCGCTACCAAGGCATGGAAGTAAAGCACCCGAGGGCTCCCTTTGGGTGACTATGCTAGGCTACTGTTTCATTTATGTATCTGAAGGCAAATTTTAAGCAATTGTAGGCTCTAATTTGACCTTCAAAGGCCAGCTTGAAAGCCATGCTCATGATGCTAAACTGCCTTGTCATATGGTGGCCTTGCACTACCTACTTTTGTGGTCTACAATATTGGGGGATTGGCTAGGTCACATCCCATCTTGTGCTAGCAATAACATGAACATAACTGTTTAGCTTAACATGCTATCATGGTTACATATGCCAAACGCTCATACATTTTTTTTTCTGAAACGGACAGTCAAACTCATGAACACAAAATACGAACACTCGCAAGGAGCTGCGCATGGCGCAACCGCGTTATTTTAGTTGATTGTCTTTCCTTACCCCAGCAAAGCTACTGAGTTGTAAAGTATTTCGATCACATTCATGGCAGAAAACATTTTGAAATAATTTCTCATATTAACAGAGGTGTGTGTAGACTTTTTAGATTCCCTGTAAATTTCAAATCACAGGGAAATACCATCATAATCTAAGGATCTTGATCATTTTGGTGTTCATTTTTTTGCCATTGTCTTTCCGATATCTATTATCTTGACTTTACTTGTACCGTATTTTCCGCACTATAAGGCGCTTTGGAGTATAAGGCGTAAAAGATAATGAATGGCCTATTTCAAAACTGTTTTCGGATATTGGGCTCACCACATTATAAGGTGCATAGAATAGAAACCACAATAGTGGCTACGGTTGCATTATGCATCCACTAGATGGAGCTACATTAAAGGAAATACAATACAATACAGCTTTGTTTATATAGAGCTTCCACAACCGCTGCAGTTGCAACAAAGCTCTTTACATTTAAAATACTACGTCCAAGAAATCTGAATATTTTTAGCTTCTTTGCTCTTCAAGTCAAGAATCCACTTATTCCTTTCTGTGGTTTTAGTGTACTGTATTCCCTTTTGGGAATACGTTTATTTGCAGACAAAGCAGTTATAGTGACCTTGTAGTAGTTACATGACACGTAAGTGAGCACCTTGTTCCTCAAATACTCACATTGTCCTCTTTGAGTTTATTTATGGTGAGCTTGGCCTCCATGAGGTGGTTGTTGAGGACTATGATCTCGCGGCTGAGTGCTCTCTTCTCCTCTTCGTGGTGCTGAGACTGAGGGACATGTGAAAGAAAGGAAAAGGCCTTTACTTTTTTTTCCACATAGGAGGATAAAGAAGGGTATGAAAATGGCCGGCATTGATTAATGATACCTGTTGAAAGGACAGCAGATATAGTGAGAGTGAGCAAAGTACTTTGTAGTTACAATATGACTCAACATCCTTCCCATTCAGTATTTATTTATTTAGGACTCCTGTTGTGTCACTTATTGATTAGCTATTATAGATTTTTTTACGAATGGTTCAAATCTGGCTTCTGGCCTTTCTGATTAGACTTTGCATATTCTCTCCATGCTTCCAGTTTCCTCCCACATGCCAAAAATGGTGATTCGAATGCTCTAAATTGTCTGCCAGTCTGAATGGTTGTTTGTCTATGTGTTATTGGCTGGCGAACACTTCCAGGTGTGGCAGAGCCTCTCGCCCAAAGCACGCCCGTGACCCTCGTGAGGAGAATGAATGGATAGATGGGTGATCAAGGTGAATTCCATTTTTAATCCAATTAAAAATATTGAGGGTGGCCCGGTAGTCCAGTGGTTAGCCCGTCGGCTTCACAGTGCAGAGGTACCGGGTTCAATTCCACCTCCGGCCTCCCTGTGTGGAGTTTGCATGTTCTCCCCGGGCTTGCGTGGGTTTTCTCCGGGTGCTCCGGTTTCCTCTCACATTCCAAAAACGTGCGTGGCAGGCTGATTGAACACTCTAAATTGTCCCTAGGTGTGAGTGTGAGCGTGGATGGTTGTTCGTCTCTGTGTGCCCTGCGATTGGATAGCAACCGATTCAGGGTGTCCCCCGCCTACTGCCCGGAGACAGCTGGGATAGGCTCCAGCACCACCCGCGACCCTAGTGAGGATCAAGCGGTTCGGAAGATGAATGAATGAATAAAAATATTGAAATGAAAAAAGAAGAAACTAAACATGTTCTATTTTTTCACCTGACCTACAAATCTGTTCATTTTAAAAATCATATAAGACCCACGTTCACAAAAATTTACCCAACCCTGAGTTAGTGTTAAAAAGGAGTGTTGCGATAAAAGAAAAATGAGTGTGCGTTGAAGGCGCAAAAGATGGAAGGAAAAAAAATAGATGAGAGAAGGGCCAGAAGAGAAATGAGAGCAACAAGCAGCCTATCGGTGTGAAGCATGTGCCAGCAGCAGGTCTTAATTAAAAGAAGATTACTCTGACGTATCAATTACACTGATGTAGAAAGAGAACAGAAGAGGATATAAATGAAACACTTCCATTTTCAGTGATGGGAGGAAGACAGAGGAGCCTAATGATGCTGTTGTTCCGAATACCTCTTTTGTCATGGTGCCTCTTTGTATTCACCATGTTGGACTAATCGGGTCCAAAGTTTGCTATAGATTTTTTTTTTCCCCCCGCCAAACTTTTGTTTCCAGAATGTTTGGCTTTGAATCCAAAAATACGAATTGCACTCATTTCTTACTGGCTCTTTTTCTTGATGTGTCCACACTTTCGGGTAGGGTGGCCTTATCTTACAAAGAGAAAAGAACGCATTTTGTTATGGTCCAATAAAACCAAGGTTGAACATTTTGGTCGCCATTCCAAAGATATGTTTGATGCTAAAACAACAGCCGTCATCACCAAAAAAAAAAAAGCACTTGCACCTTGGAAAAATTCGATGAAAAACGCTTCCAAAAAAAAGCAGCCAAGAAAAGCCTACTAGAACATCTGCGCTTTTTCGGGGCATTAACCAGAGGCGCGTTAAATGGGGGCAGTTTTGGTGAATTTTGAATCCAGCCAGAGCCTCCGTTACAAGAAGGGTGTGCAGACTTTTATTTACGTTACTCGGTAGTTTATTATCGATGGAAAAATGACCATTTATCTCGGCGTTAAAATAGGGGTGTGTAAACTTTTCATTTGCACTGCATGAGCACACAGGCATGCCTAGCAATTATGAATCACTGTCTCCTCAACAGAGCCGATTGTTCCGATGTACAGGAGTGCCCTGTGGGAATTAAAACGTCACTTTACGCAAGAGAGCACCATTGATATTCAAATCAAATCGTGTTGCGATGTCATTAATCAGCTGCAAACAAGCCGACACTCTCCCGAGCTCATTCCTGGAGAATCCACTTGTGTTGGATGACCACGTTGCTGACTTTCAGCTCCAATGTATTGTTGCACAACGGTGTCTTTGTTCAGTTGATGTATGATTGCAGTCGCCCGCGTGTCCCCCCCCCAGTAGAGGCGCGTTGACTGTGTTCTCACGCTATGCGCAACAATGTGATGATGGCATTGTGGTTTTGATGTGATAATATTTACTAGTAATGACCGCGGAGAATACGGAATCATATCGCAGTGTGAAAGTGAACTTGGGTAATTTCTGGCAGCACGTTATAGCTTAGTCATTGCAGTAATAACGACAGACCACGACTACTTGTATGATTCTGTAATACCCATTATTTGTGGCGGAGACAGGCTGGATCCTGCCGCGAGTAGAGTAATTGTCGCCCACAGGAAAAAAAAAAAGGTTTGTAATTGCCTGTAGGTGCCACAAGGTGGCGGTAAAGGCCTTTTTTAATTCCTATTGGAGGTGATGGGCTCAGTAAAACACCTCCTCCACCTTGCACTTGGCACAAAGATGCCGCCACTTGGTGCCAAAGTACTACATTTATATTAGAAATGGCTTTGGCGGCACTGTGGTCGACCGGTTTGCCCGTCCGCCTCACACTGCAGAGGTTTGATTCCGGCTCCGGCCTTCCCCACAGGGAAGGATGTTGTATGTTCTCCCCATGGGCCACGTGGGCTTTCTCCGGGTACTACGGATTCCTCCCACATTCCATAAACATACATGAGGGTCCACATTATTCTCACAAGACTCGTGGGTGCGCTGGAGCCTATCCCAGCCGTCTTCGGGCAGTAGGTGGTGGACACCCAGAACCGGTTGCAAATATTTATATCATAAGGGGAGGGATTGAGATGAGGACAGGGGTATTTTGAGCATTATAAATAAAATCATATATATATATATATATATGTACATATACTGTATTTATGTACAGTATATATCCAGTATATAGAATTAATCAACGGATTAATTTGTTTAATCTGTTTTTTTTTTCTGCCAAAAATTACATCGGCCTCAAAAAGACAGAAGGCTTGGGCTCTCACAATGACTACTGACAACTCGTAATACAAGTTACTAATCTAATACAGTAATGAATACAAAGTAGCCATACTGTAATAATACCGTGAAAAAACAACAACAAAAAACATTGCATATAATGCACAAGAGCGACGTGTACTACTTCTTATGTTGCATTCCAGTCATAATAAGAATAAGAAAAACGTTATTGGTCTCACAATGTAGAAATTCTCAAACAAAAGTAGAAGAGCAAAAAGTATAGGAGCTGCTGTAAAGGCAGCCACTCTTGTGTCATGTTAATCTGAAGTCATAATAACATAACAAAATAATACAACACAACATATAAGACACAGACAGATTCAATCTTAA